>NC_060122.1:187431801-187741915 GCF_021461395.2 Schistocerca americana
CCTAGGTGACTGGAAAACCGTGGCCTTCTCAGGTGAGTCGGATTTCAGTTAGTAAGAGTTGATGGTAGGTCTTGAATCGGGCAGAGACCCAACGAAGCCATGACCCCAGTTGTCAACAAGCCACTATGCAGGGTGGTGGTGACTGTGTGGGTTATGTTTACATGGAACTGATGGCGTCCTCTGGTGCAACTGAACCGATCATTGAAAATGGTTACGTTCGCCTACTTAGAGACTATTTGCAGCCATTCATGGACTACATATTCCTATGACAATGCGCCGCGTCTCCGGACCACAATTGTTCGCGACCGATTTGAAGAAAACTCTGGACAGTTGGAGTGAATGTTTTGGCCACCCAAATCACCCTAAATGAATCCCATCGAATATTTATGGAACGTAATCGAGGGCTCAGTTCATGTGCAAGGTCCTGCACCGGCAACCTCGTCGCAATTATGGACGGCTATAGAGGCTGCATGGCTCAATATTTCCGCAGGGGCCTTCCAACGACTTGTTGAGTCCATGTCACATCGAGTTGCTGCACTACACCGGAGAAAAGGCGGTCTGATGTCTGATAAGATATGAGGAGGTATCCCACCACTTTTATCACATGAATGTATATTAACGCTTTTTGGAATATATAGGTTAATTCTTCAGTTACAGAATTTTTTGCCGAGTAAAATTCTACAATTTTTTAAATCTATTGATGTAGCGTGTAGACGGTAAACCCATACTTCTTCGGTTATGTACCATCTTGAACCTTGAAACTGATGAAGGTATTTTACCATGTAACATGGGATATTTGCGAATTAACTGAATTTGAGTAATTTTTAATAATATTATCAGCCTTGAAAATCGAAATGTGTTTCCATTTGAGATCGTTTCAACTGGGTTTTGAAAACACCTCTGCTTAATCGGACTTCAGTTGTAACAGAGTATTAATACCACGGTTGGGCGACTAAATACAGTACTGATAATATTATCTCGATTGCAACGCTGAACTACTGGTACACATTGATATACCTAATACGAGTACCAAAAGGCTTCGTTCGAGACATCCTCCTCTTGCTCGTCACAGCCTCACTGGGTCTGACATCAACTCTTGGAGAATAGAATGGCTTCAGAATGCCCCAACAACTTGCCACCTATTGCCCTGTATTACCGAGGCAGTTCCTGGGTTTTATCAGCCCCACAAGATCTGGTGAACTCTGAACCGATTAAGAACTGGGCATGGGAGATGTGCTGACTCACTCTTCAAATGGGGACTGCTGTCTTCGCCAGCACGTGACTACGGCGCGCCTAAGGAGACCATCCAACATATCAAAGAAGAATGCAGTGCTAGAGTGTTCAGTGGGGACTTTGAAGAATTCCTCGTGGCATCCCTAAAATCCATTGAATATATACAAGGACTAGATGTTGGTCTGTGAATATATGTAATTTTATGCACTGTAGACTAACGTGATCCAATACTGAAATGTACTTAAGTTCCACGCGCTAAATAAATAAATATCTCTATTGCAAAGCATTTACAAATTGAATAGACCGTGCTGTACCTGGTAACGTGTCAAAGTGTTTTTAATTTTATAAATACGTTAATGTTCCAGATGAAATTTTTATAATATTTTAGAAAAGCCTGCAGCACATAAAAAATGAATGCCCTATTTAAATGTAGAATACGAAAATATATTTAACTTTTAATAGAGAGCTGGCTATGGGCAGAAGTCTGAAATGTGTCTCAAGGTACAGCATTCTTTCCTGGATGTTCCTTGTCTCAGCTATCAGGCTTTCAAACATATGAAAACGGCTTACTGACTACATAAAATCTTTTCTTTCGATTATGAATCATTCAGCTATAAATGTGGCATCAATCAATTTTCTGCTACAACCGTGTGGTATTTTGCTTTCCACCATTATTGCCTTTATTTTATTTGCTGTTATTAGTAGCGAGATGACAGCATCGATCGGTACTCGTGTTCATCGAACAGCAAAATGTCCGTGTACATTTCTCCCGTTTCCCAAAGTGTTCTTCAAGTTTCATGTCTTCTGCTAATCTTCCTAACTACCAGACCCGTCCATGATTGAGTTCGTGGGGGTCACGATGCAATGGTGTCTGTTGCAGTCTACACTGAAGTTAACTACTCTTGACATGGTTGGAGGACAAGCAGATAGTCTACGACGTTTCTATTCCAATCAGTTGCATGATCAAGAGCTGAAAACTGAACAGCGCTCTACTTCTCGAGGACAAGAAAACGTAGTGAGATTGTTGTTCAACGCAATCCATCCACAGCTGAGAACATGCGATCCCCACAAAATCGAATAAAAAATTTCATTCATTTGCAACCGTATGCTCAGGACGTTTATGTTTCATTATCGACTTGTAGATATATAATAATGGCACTTTGGCATTTCGTTACTATTGTGATTTCATGTTTCAGAGTTCTATAAATTCCTCTTTCTGGCATAATTAAGTTGAGGTGGTCCCTCTTCAGAACTTACAAGACTGTGAATGACTCTCAGATATAGACTGAAAAAATTAAACGTACCTAACCTACTCGAAGACAAGATCATCAGTTCCGTATTCGATGTTGTTCTTAGACAATGTACCGGAATGAATTTGCACTGTGCGGAGAAATGATAATGTACAGCAACCTGATTTTAAATAACACTTGAGAAAATTTCTTGCTCAGGCCGTTACATACTCTAGGGACCTGTCATAGAGAAGAATTATCCTAATCGACAACACTGACATCAACAATGCGTCCTTGTTGCCTCATTTGTGGTACATTTTAGGAGCTAATTCCTTTTAAGGTAGCCGTTTTCTATTGATGTGACGTTGTATTTCATATTTTCCAATCTTTTAATATTTTTTCATCTTGATGTGACGAAAGCACCCGGCATCTTCTCATTTCTAATTTTAAATACTACAGTTTTCGTCTGCCCGTGTTATTTTCCACTTCTGATCATTCCATTGTACGGTTGCCTACTGCTGATTATTGTAATTGTGCCCACCAACCTGTTCCTTCTCCTAGTAAGAAGAGATGACCTTTTCACCTCACCCATTCGTATTAGCAACCAATAAACTACAGCACTTGAGAAGAACAAACGCCTTTTGCATGCTGCACATAATTTTTTTGTTTTACTTATGCAGCCAGTCGCGTTCTTGAAATATTACATGGTTTAGTCGCTTTCACATATAGGTTACAGATTTAAAATAATTCATGAAAATTTTTATAATGAAACTGAAGGGTACTTGCAGTTCAGCATCTAAATCATTTTTTATTACTCATGCAGCTTTCTTCCACGTAGAAAACTGGTTGAAAGCTTGCAGTCTTTTCTGTGGTCGCTTTGTTTCGAAACGTAGCACTGTGATTGTCGTTTTCTGCGTTTAGAGAGTCATTTATTTTTGTAAGTGTTGCCGAGTTTTCCTTCTTTAGTTTCCAGTTAAATTTGTCTGTCTGTGTTGATGTAAGCTTTGTATGTCTGTGTGTCTGTACTTTTTCCCTGTTTGTATACTTAGAAGATCTGTGATCATCTGTTTGGATATTTGTCTGTTATTTGATCAGTCAGGGCGAACAGAAAGTGGTTTTATTCACTTCGTTATTTAGTAGTAGTTTCTTTTCTGCTTTTGTTTGTGTACGTGACATTTTCTGGTAAAATTAGGAGGCGTCTGTCATTGTTTATTCTGTCTGCATTTCTTTTTTAAGCTGGCTTACATTTTGCAAAAGTTGAGCCGCTTGTCCCATATTTCCATGATACGATGTACTGTCCGTCGAGTGTCGAATGTTCCGCTGGTTTGACCTACGTACCTCTCATTCCATGTGTTTCATTCTAGTTGCTATATTCCTACCCTCTCGTAGATGTATGTGCATTTTGTTATTTCTGGAATGTTCTTTTGGACTGAATGCAATGTTTATAACTTGTCTTTGAAAATGTTTGCTATTTTACAAGTGACTTGGTGCTACTATTTCATTGTGTATCATCCTGTAACGTCTTTCTTATTTTCATGTATTCTTTGTGTCATTGTTGTTCTGTCAGTGTGTATACTTGCTTGTGTGGGATGTTGTTACCTGTGGCTGTTTGTGTATTGTGTTCATTGTCGTATTTGTTTAATTTTTTTATGCGTTTTGTAGATAGATTACTAGTGCACCCATTGCTTGTACCTCTTTGTGTGAGGCCCACTAGTTCTTTCTGGCAGTTTTCTGCGCTTGGTTTTGTAGTACTGTGTTGAATATATAAAGTATATACCGGCGTGCTGCTTGTTTCCCTGAGTATGGGTGATTTGAAGTCTGGTATATGATAGTGCCAGTCGTAGATTTTTGGTAAATTTCAAAGCTATGTTAATTCTTATATTTTCTACTGTTATTCTAAGACCCTTATGTGGTCCCATGTTACCTTTCCAATTCTTTATCTTTTTGTGTACTGTGTTAATATTTGCATGCGAACGGTTAAATAGTGCTATGTTTCGAGAGCAGTATAACGATAAGAAAAACTGCAAGCTTTTTCCCATGAGACAAAGCACTTGATTTACAATTAATGATTTGGGTACTTACCTGTAAGTAGCTTTCCATTTTATTATAAAAAATCCATGACCTGTTTTCATTCTATATCCTATACGTGAAAACGTAAAATACCATGTAATAATTCAGAATAAGAACTGAAGATGCCTTTTAAAAAAGGCGAAACGCATCTGGGTGCGTATGTGAAATAAGTAATTAATGTGGAGCAATAAAAAATCATTTTTCGTGTAATCTACAGCAATTAATGAACAGTTTTTTGAGAAAATGGTCACCGTAAGACACTTGTTGTATTTTCTGTTCGTTCTTTTGTATTTTTATCTGTCTACGGTTTTTTAATATTGTACAGCACCACATTCCAGATTTCTCCAGTTTTCTGGTGACCCACATTTCATTTACACCCAATGATATGTTGTGTGATAGTTGTTTCAAGAAACTATCAATACGTCTCACTAGACGCCTTTATTTTCTTTTAGGTAGAATCGCCATATATCGATTACCTGGTACGCCAATGTTCTTGAGCTGTAAATGGCGGTTCCATGTTTGGGGCCACAGACTTTACACGACATATATGCCGTTATTTTGTCACGGGACTGCTGCAGGTGAAACACCCTCACTACCATTCGTTGCTCTCTTTGCTTGCTCTGACAGCCAATGTGTTACCTGCTGTGCGCAAATTGTTCGTTGCCGCAGGGGCCCTCTGAAAATGGAGCGTGTGTGACAGCATGTAAGCAAGAATGGTAGGGAGGGAGGAATGGCTACATTTAGCACGTGAGTGACGCAGTTGTTGGGTGACACTGCGGGTATGAAAGGGAAATGTGCGTAGATCACTAGATGGTAAAGCTCACCATAGACCGTTCGATAGCCTAGGTAACAGTTGCGACCATTGTGCCTCACTCGTAACGACAACAATTTATATGTAACTCAAATTTTGTGGACTAATTAATGCTGAAATACAATAGATATAAGAAGGCACGTTCCTTACTGAAATAGACGCTAAGCAACGAGCATCTCGTAATTCTACATTGAAGAACCTACTTCATCAGCATTCCAGAACCGAATTAATAATACTCTGCAACAAGATTTTTGTCAATAGAGTAGTTACGAATGGAACTCTAATCTAAGACGGGACCCATTTTGATTGTCGGTGTCTGATTTCTAGGCATGCTACTCTCTCTTTTATTAAATGATTGTAAATTCTGCGCATTGGGTATTCGTCTGTGGCTTAACTTAATCAATCTGCAGGTGCAACTGTTGACTACTAACTCAAACACGTACAAAGAATCCCCGTGTATGACCTTCACAGCGGAAGTCTGTTTCCATGAAATGGGAGATTCCAACACTGCCAACGAGTCATGCTGGAATACTGTGCAATCGGGCTGTGAGTTGTTCGTTGCCTTTTATGTATCAGTATCAGAAGCAGTGAGAAAATTTCTTGGAAGTTACTGGTTCCTGTCCTACGTTCTTAAATGTTCATGTTTCATATAAATTTAGCTGAAATCTTTGATGGCGCTGCTAATGCTGCAAATTTCCTTTGTTTTACCAGGGCACAGACAACCCGGAAATTTGAAAAGCCCTGAAATATATTATTTTGTAAAACAGTGCAATGAACTTTATTACTCAATGGGCAACTACAAAAGCAACTACTTTCCAACCGGGATATACGTTGTTTTAATGTCTGTTACACTCCAGACAAGTTGTTTAAAAGTAGAATATGGACTTTACTGTATAAAAAATGCCATATAAACAAATGCACACCATGGACTGTTAACTCTCTTACTATCAAAAAGTTGGGATCACTTCAGCTACAAATAAAAGTGTAGGCTTCCTTTTTTCCAGTATGTAATATACCATAATGTCTGTATGTCACAATTCAGAACTGCTGGCACCAGTGCATCCTGAGAACTTGGTAATGTGTGAATATAGTGCTAAACATTCACAGAGAAATAGATTCCCAACCAGATCCAAAATTTTGAGCTCCCTTTGAAGAAAGTGGGTTACTGTACATATTTTATCTCGATCGGATCTCGGTGACAGTGTTCAAAGCAATAGGTTGAGCTATTAGTTTCAGTGTATAGATTGCCTTTGCTTTATCCAAGAGTTGGACAGCACGGAAAGAAAGCAACACAGTTTCAGCAAAGGTGACCTCCTTGGAATGAACAACAGCCTCAACAAGAAGCCAGTTATATAAATTATGGACTACTGCAACTGCTTTTGACACGTCAGTGTATTTGTATACGTAGTTTATTCACGGCCTTTTCTGTTCAAATATCAACCACTGCATTATATTTTATATAAGTTACCATTAGTAACTGGAAAATATAAGAACCTCAACTTTGAATAGACATCCTCATAATAAATAACTGTCATTAAATATATTCTTTTTAGTATCTCTCACCGACCCCGTTACACGTCGTTTATCTCGTTGCCAGTCACAGTAATCAAATTGTCGCACTTGTTTCTTTCCGCTTTTATGTAACAGGGACTTCTTCAAGTTTTACAGTTGTGAAATAGTACCTTAATTTTTATTTTCCTGTAGTACATCTAATGTTCTCTGTAACACCGTAAAGATTATCTGTGCAAATACAATAAAGAGTGACGAAGGCTATATGTTCTTCCAATTTTTTGACATGAAGGTAACCGGTCGGTTCCAAATGTCTAAGCGACCCTTTTACGACCTAAAAATTTCTATCCGTCCATATTTAAGCTGATTCTCGTTAAAATCTTTGCATATGTAATGGACGAAACATTATATTCATTTATGTTTGTGAGGTAAGTTTCCCAGATCCAGTAAGTGAAGTACAGTGTAAGAAAAGGAGTTCTAACAGGATTGCAAATTACGGAAGTGACTTGTCAAGAACGTTTTATTAGAATATAAAGAGTTCTTAGCATAGCTGTCTTTCTGAGCCGACTGCCACAATTATTTAGGAAATTATAATCCTAGTAACTATCACGATCTCACATATGAACAGCAGAGATCATACCGCTCAACCGTATGTAGCATGTCACTTCAATTACATTTCTCGGATTATAATTTAGAATTTTTCCCATATAGCACAGACAGTCTAATGAGCAGCACGGAGAACAGGTCCTCCAGGGATGTCCTCAAATTGGTGAGCATCATCTCAATAAATAGAGGGCTGCGACGGCGTCTGACAACCACAGAAGCATTACGAAGAGACAAAGTGGAGGCCATATATCTCTGGATATTAGGAAAGAAATAATTATAGGTGGATTTATTCACTGTTCTTTAGTTTTATGATGTTCAATTTGTTCTTTTTTTCATGGCTTAACAATGATTTTCTTTTCGTTTGGATTTGGGATTCACGTAGCAAGAGCGTTTAAATCAGCCTGACTGTGATTGATGTACAAACTGCAGTGAATACCGCAGAGCAAACATTAAATATGAATTGAGAGGAGGATTTTATTCCAAGTATGTGTTCTACTTGCCACATTTGAAACATCTCTTTTTGTATTTTGTACCATGCTGATACACCTGTAATCAATTTCCAGCTTAAGATAAGCGAAATTGATATCATTTATCATTAATCAACATTTTCCTTATGTTGTGTAAAGTGCGCTTCTAATCCTTCAGTAGCGCAACATTAAACCTGCTCTCTCCCCACCTCTCCTCCCGCCCTCCGCATACCACATATATTCGATATACCACTCGTTTAATAAGGTGCAGGATGCAATTTATGTACGCCATACGTCAGTAAAAACAAAAATGAAGTAATTTTTTTTTCCACATCTGCACACCTAATAACCATGAACTCATCGAAAAGTCTCCTTCACAACTCATGTTCTTCGCACTACACATTTCCTATTTACTGATCACTTCATAATCACATTTCTCGAACACAGGATATGGAGTACAGGAGCCAATATTCCACTTACCCGCCCATTTTCCTCTGCGAGTTCTGAATACACTTATTCCATCACTCATTCGCTTTTGCATTTCGTTATTTGCTATTCCTGTATCCGATTACCGAAAACATATTCAAATTTTGTAGCCTATGTAGCCGAGAAAGCACTATTTTATATTGTTGTATATAGATTTGTTTCGATCCCTGATGATGGGACAATACGCTACAATTTCACGGTTTTCAAGGGTATAGAGATATGATCACCACCGGATATATGGACGAGGGAATTTATGTAACACATTTACAATGAAATAAAGAGGCGAGAAAATGATTTCATACATCTTACACTCTTTATGAGAAAAATCATGGTGATCACCTTAAAGAGGCTACTCAGAACATCACAAAATAAGGAAAAGTACACCAATTAAGGATTGTGTTCACGCTATAATTGACGATATAGTCAGTAGTTTTGAATGTTGTAAGACAGCTGTTTTCAATCACCGCACTCTAACGTTTTAGATTTCATTCTCGCCTTTCGTAAGACTTCTTAGTATCTGAATGGGACGAAAATCTGTAGACGTGATGTGTATATACAGAAAGACAAGTACTTACAGTTTCAGAAGAATTGAATGTGAGCAACGCGATACCGCATTGGTAGATCTCTGGACCTTATGAAAGCAGTCATTCGACTTGGCATTGATTGATAGAGTTATGGCAGGGGACAGTCAGGCTGGTACCCCACCGCAGTCCGACGTGGTCCAGACATACCTTCTCTCGTCATCGGGGCTCAGTTCGAAATGGGACTCATGGCTGAAAGCAATGCTACTCCAGTCGATGAGATTACAGACCGAGACGATTTCTCTTGAATAAATCTTCCAATTGTTCTGAAACGGTATTCAACTGTCTGTACTTGTACATCACATCTAACGATAGCCGTCCCAATCGAATAACTCCTTCGTAACGCGTCATCGTTTTTCCCTAGACTGCGAGTATTTGTCAACAAACCACATCTGCCATTCCCCAAAACCATGCAAAAGCACAATGAAAGTGATACATATTTAGTTAGGGGATCTACCAGAATTCTGGATGACAGAGTAGTGTTGAGGATCTGGATGGGTACTACTAACATGGAGAACACGACAAATGCCATAGCTTAGTGGTGGAGGGCTCAAAACAAACTAACACGTGTCTCGGCTTATCCACAGATACTCGACCGCTTCTGAACAAATGATCGTCTAAGTTTGCAACACAATTTGGATGCTTGGTATCGGGCGATAATTTCAGCTGCACAGGTGCTAGCGATGCAGCTTCGTATTTCTGCGCCTGTCTTCGAAATCTGATTATTATTTATATTTTATCTCTTTTTCATTAGTCTACCCATATCTGTAAAAGGTTACTACACGAGTGTTTATTATCATGTTATGGGATACAAGGACGTTATATTAATTTTAAAGCTACGACAGGGTTTCACAATAAGCGTCATACATTTATTATGTAACATATGTTTGTATGGTCCGTTGCTGTCTGTTCTCTATGAGAACTAGTTCGGGAACGATGTGTTTCCCTTACTGATTCCCTCAAGAGAACAAGGACAGCTAGGCAGGTCAGTATCGACTGAGTACGAGAGCCACTCTGCAGGGTGCAGGAAGAAAATACACAACACCACCAGTATTACTTACAAGACATATAATAGGAATTTTGCTGAAAACGAGTTTAAATTTTTCTCATTCCTTTATTGTATTACCCATTTGTAGGAATCTTTTCCGAGTATGGGTAGACAACTCAACAAAAAAATAATAATAATAACCAAAAAATAAAAAAAAATATCGGGTTTCAAACACGGGCGAAAAGTGTGGCGCCGCGACCATAGCCGCTGAGGCGCCAATTTCGTCTGCTCTAGCTATCTGCAGAAAGGTACATGAATATCTTGAAAAATTCGTCCATCGTTTTTTGGGCAAGCCTTGAGTGCGTTCGTTTAATTTGACCGCTCTCGCACTGAGAGAATTTTCTACAAAATTCGGTTATGCCACTTGCCGTGTTCACCTCGTGGGACAAACACCTGCTCATGCACAAAAATAAACTGTTGGGAATTTAGTTTTCCCACGGTCTCGGAGATCTCAAAAATATGGAGATATGATCACCACCAAATATATACCGCAATGGAGCTGATATGACACTTTGAAATAGAGAGACAAGCAAGGAAACAAGTTTCCATGTTTTAACCCTTTACCAAAAAATAATGGTGATCACCGTACGCAGGACGTCTAGAACATTACAAACTAGGGAAACGTACAGTAGCTAATAATTATATTGGCGCTGTTGTGGACGTTAATACTCTGTGGGTTCGAATGTTATTTGGCGGCTGACTTTTATATCACCAAACTCTTATGTTTTAGATCCCAGTCTTAACATTCACAAAGGTCTTTCGAGTACGTATATTCAATATAAATATGAGAATTAGCCAGCAAACCACATTTCAGTTCCGTAAACCAAGGCAAGTGCACGATAAAATATAATTCGTTGATCCATCTGAATTCTGGATGCCGAATTCGGGATCTGGATGCAGACAGTTAAGTACACTTTCCCTCTCTACTTCTCTAATCAGCGTAGAGAAATGTATTTGACTTACCTTTTGCCTAAACTTGCGAGGAGAGTGACACAAGTGGAAACATCTGGCAATCAGTCTCCCAGTTTAACTGTGCGCAGTTCATTCTTTGAACATACGCCGCACAGTGTACAGTTGGTGATACGTTTATGCATTGTAAGCAGAATACACGACGATTCCATAGAGTCCTCTTGGCGATGTCAAACATTCCTACCGCTAAGTACAGCGACAGACCGATAGATCTCTTACCAATCCATATCCGACGAGATACAACGTTCCTTGTTGTTAATCGCTGATGCCGATGGACCTCGTAGAAGGGCGGATAACGCAGCCGAAATTTCTGCAATAGCTCAAGTGTATGGGCGTGCGACGCATATTCATCAAGATTATGACGTCAGGCTGACGATCTTTTACCGTGACGTCAGTCACTACACAATGAGGTGCCTAACTGAGGGCATCACTCACTCTGGATCATCCCCGGCTATCAATCATCCATTCTCCTCCACAGGCACGACAATAGTCCCTTGTTTCCTGATTCGATTACCGAACTTTGAGAACGCCGTACAAGTAACGAATCTGTCGGGAATGAAACACCAGAAAATGTTCTCAGATATTTAATTTACCAATCTCTCGTTAAATCTTTTTCGTCGCCTTGACAAAGAAGCTATAAACTGGCAACTATCATTATTGCTCACAATTAAACATTTTTGGGTTAACCAGTTGGGGGGAAGGGGAGAAAAAAAAGTTGAGAGCATTCTGACCTGGTTTATGGCTGTGCGCCACGATTTCTTACCCTGGAACTATCAATCCTTGTAAGAGCAACATTTATATTTAACGTCTTCAATAATTTGTTGTATGCATTCAACTCTAATCGTACCATTTTTGTCTTCTACGACTGCCACACAGGTTAGTTCCATGGAAGTTGTTCTCTGTTGTTCTAAAACAAGTTCCATTATATATAGAGCTGTGCTTGCAGTGTGTTGACAAACGCAGATATTTCCATACCCTCCGTCTTCTTCACTGTCTTATCAATGAACATTGACCCTCATACCTCTCCTCGACTATAACGCTCTTGTCTGAGCAACACAGGAGAAACACTCATTCTCATCAGAGCAAAATTCTTTCTGTCCCTCTCCATCGTTAAGCCACCCTCTTAAAGTCATTCTCAGTAGCAGGAACTCTACTCAGGAATAACTCCCCGCGTGACATTATAGAGCTAAATAACAGTTCCAAGTTCCAGCTTCAGGAGATGGGTAATGACATATTTACTAAAGCAGCAATAACATTACCATTGGCCCTGTACTCACTCGATACTCTTCCACATACCTCTTCCCAGCCTGATCTTCCTTCTTTCCAAGTATTCTTAGCAGTGCAATCTCCTTAAATTTTGTTCTCCCATAACTAGCTACATCAGAAACCATCTACAATGTAGTTCTATATTTTCTTCTCTGAACTGCCACTATCGTCATTATTATTAATGCCACAGTTATTGACATTATTAGTGCTATTATTTTCACTATTAGTGGGTGTAGCTGCAGTAGTACAATTAATGCCAGTATTAATTTTTTTATTTCATAGTAAGCACAATTTAATAACGCTGCCACTGCAGACACTAAATTCATATTAATACTAGTTGTAGTACTAAAACTGTTTATTGCCTTAACCAAGCTAGTATGCCTAAGCGCATATGGACCGTTTCCTCGAAGAGACGATACTTAGGAATGAAGTTCACTGCAAAATTTGCAGCGCCAATTCAGCACCATAACTCAAACAAACAGAAACTGGCTTATTCTCCTGCAGTTGCCACTACTCTAAAATAAACAATTCTTGCACCAAAAAAAGAGCAAGTTTATTTCAAACATCCTAAAGAAATCTAATTTCTTAGTTTATTTGGAATAAACTTTTTGAGGTGTAAAATACTACCAGCATAAACGTGCTTTATTAAAAGTCTGTGTTGAAATCAGGTCCTTGATTTTCAGGATCTCAGAGCTCTTACATCAATTATGATAACGATACATACAATATTATAGATGAGTGTTCATCTGGTAGTTCACCACAATTGCTACAAGAATTGTAATTAAAGTCGGCCCATTATAGTTGGAGCTTCAGTTGGTGCCAAGGTATAATGTGTAAACAGTAAATGCGTAATTTGTGAACTTCCAGGAAATGGAGAAGCTACATTCACTGCAGCTGAGGGAAGTTCCTCCCAAGAGACTTCTAAACATATTGCGTACCTACGGAGGATCGCTTTAGTCGTACCACTGGATCCCGTGATTTCCTTTCAGAAAGTTCAGAAAGTATACAGTACGTAGTTATCGACGGAATCTCATCGAGTAAAACAGAAGTGATATCCTGCGTTCTCCTAGGAAGTGTCGTAGGCCCTAGGCTATTCCTAATCTATATTAACGATTTTGGAGATAATCTGAGGAGCCCTCTGAGAGTGTTTGCAATTGATTCTGTCATTTACCGTCTAATATAGTCTCCAAAGGATCAAAACTAACTGGAAAATGAATTAGACACGATATCTAAAGTGCACGAAAAGTGGCAATAATAGAAAGTGTCTCATGAGTTCAAAAAGAAATCCACAAAATTTGCCGGCCGCGGTGGTCTAGCGGTTCTAGGCGCGCAGTCCGGAACCGCGCGACTGCTACGGTCGCAGGTTCGAATCCTGCCTCGGGCATGGATGTATGTGATGTCCTTAGGTTAGTTAGGTTTAAGTAGTTCTAAGTTCTAGGGGACTGATGACCACAGATGTTAAGTCCCATAGTGCTCAGAGCCATTTTTCCGCAAAATTTCGATAACACGACAAATCTAACAAAGCTAAAGGCTGTCAGTTCGACTAAATACCTACAAATTATAATTAAGAACAACTTGAAATGCAACAGTTACATAGCTACTGTTGTGGGGAAGACATAGCAAAGACTACGTTTTATTAGCAACAGATTACTAAAGAGAATGCCTAAACTACGACTGTTCGTCCTCTTCTAGAGTGCTGCTGTGCTATATGGGATCCTTACCGGATAATATTGACAGAGGACATCTATAAGTTCCAAAAAAGGGGAGCTCTTTTTGTATTATCGCGAAATAGGGCAGAGAGTATCACGGATGTGATAAGGCAGTTGTGATCATTAACACAAAAACGTTTCTCGTTGTGCCAACATCTTTTCACGATATTTCAGTCACCAATTTTCTCATCTGAATGCCAAAATCTGTTATTGACGCCAAAAAATAAATGATCATCGAAATAAAGTGAGAGAAATCAGAGTTCGTACAGAAAGACTTACGTCTTCATATTTTCCCACACACTTTTATTAGGTAGAACGGGAGCGAAATTGTCTGATGATGGTTCGAAGAACCGTCTGCCATGTGAATTGCAGAATATCTCTGAAGATGTAGATGACAACTTTTGTATACCACACCGCGTGTCATTATCGTGGCTACAGCTCCATGAACTGCTCAACAGATATCATTAAAGGCCTCTATAATGTCAACACTAGTGGTGGACGAACCTAAGCTGTAGCCTGTATTGATAATCTATTGACTCTCTGGTGCTATCAACTTCTTAAAGAAGATGTTGACTGCGTAAACTTTTCAAGTTTGTCCATCGATGCTAGCAATCACAAATCAACAAATTATCCTCTATTAACTAAATGTAGTGGTACTTCCAAGACACATTGCACATGGAAATGGCGGCGTGCCACCAATCGATATATATCTAACGCGCGACTCTCGAGAAGGCAGATATCGATACTGTGTACAGCGTTCACAAGATCGCCGACAGGTGACGAACGTTTTGTAACAAAGTTATTTGCAAAACGAACTAGTAATTTTACTTACTTTACTCGTCAGTCACATCTTTAGTGTAGACAATTTCGCGGGTGTTGTAGGCAGCCCGGAGCAATCCTTTATTTCCATAGCCATGATATACTCTTGATATGTAGCTCCGATATATCGGCAGATTCTCACACCTAATGGTTTGGCCAGACCACCAAAGACTGTGATAGTAGAAATACTGGAAAATATATAGTTTTTCGAGGTCTCCCGGTCGGCCCTCTCTGATAACTGAAAGTTTCAAAGACTTCCAGAACGGTTCAGTATTCCGTGTGTCGACCGATGTGTCGTTTGAAGACACCAATATAACGGATTGGTTCACAAGTTCGTGATTTATGCCTTCTTTCTTCCAAGTTCTATAAGACTTTCAACCGTCAGTTTTAGTTAAGTATGGTGCTCGTCAAAATGAAGTTCTTTATAAGGAGCACTTCGTTCTTATCCCAACAGTGCACTCTACGTACAACTTCCTAGACTCCCTTTCATTACCTACGAAAACGTATATGATTACGCTTTATTTCATTTTTTAGAGTACGTTCTCTCCCGTATGTCACTTACCAACTTATACAACCTTGATGAGATTTTCACTCTGCAGCGGAGTGTGCGTTGATATGAAACTTCCTGGCAGATTAAAACTGTGTACCGGACCGAGACTCGAACTCGCGACCTTTGCCAAACCTTGTTTTTTCAGGAGAGCTTCTGTAAAGTTTGGAAGGTAGGACACGAGATACTGGCAGAAGTAAAGCTGTGAGGACGGGGCGTCAGTTGTGCTTGGGTAGCTCAGATAGTAGAGCACTTGTCCTCGAAAGGCAAAGGTCTCGATTTCGAGTCTTGGTCCGGCACACAGTTTTAATCGGCCAGGAAGTTTCTTCTACAACCTCGTTCATACCACCGGTAGGGACACTTTCAATCGCGACAATAACGTGGTACAAGTCACGACAGACAGCGTAGTAGTCCCAAATAGTATTCACTCTCATTTCAGTTCCCGACGCCTGGCTTTGTGACGTGTGTTCTTTCACGCAGCACGACAATATAACGCGACGCCTTTCGATCTTTCAGTTGGGAGCTTTCAAACGATGTGTTTTTCCTGATGGAAGACATTTTCTTACATTTTGTAGAGTACAACTGGAAACTAAAATCTGCAGTGACGGCCTTCTTAGAGAGTGTCACACATGTCTCTTCACTACAGCCGGCGCAATTCCTCAGATCGTGGTTCAGCAACAACCCATACTCCCAACAAAAGTGTAAGCAATTATGTACTCTACACTATTGTGGTATTTACTTCCACCACGTAAGACTATTCGAACTAGATACTACAACAGATTCAGTGATCACTAACGCTGTACGACGTTCCGTTGTGAAACCGCAGTAAACGATGTCCGTATTTGCTGTTTCGAGGGTTGCACGTTTGAAATACATCGGTCAAAATCAGGCTGTGACTTTGATATGCAAAGGGTCTTGTAAATGACCAATACTTCATTTCAGAAAGCGAAGCGGAACAAATAATAGTGGAATTGATTTCTACTGGAAATGTAACTTCTAATCGAAAATATAGGAATGTAATGTTGATTCTGCATGATCGCTGCCTAGAATCAAAGTTTGTGCCTTTATCTGCTGACAATGCGAAAGATATTTTTGGAAGTCTAAGCAGAAATGGTAGTGAAAATGATTTTGCTAAATTGCAAGAAATCCTTGGTAGAAATTATAGTTATGGCTTGTGTGGCACAGATCGTCTACAACACTGTGGATACAGCCGTTGGGAATCCGACAGATGATACAGTGAATACCACTTGTCAACTTTACAAATGGGCTTATTTTCGTAATTGTACCGTAAAGCGAGAAAAACACCAAGTTCTGTGACTTTTTAAAAGCCAGTTACCGTAGATGCCCAGGCTATAGCGGTAAAAGTTGGTCGCCATTGTTTCCTGCACTTAAAAGAATTTTGAATTGGTACCCTGCTCTAAAATCATTTTTTCTCTCTGAATCAAGTTCTCCTTGGAAGCTGAGTAATGCTTGTAGTTTCCTTATAGCCAGATCAACCAGTTTGAAAGAAACTTGCTTGCTGTTCTTGTGGAGAAGCTCTTTATCTTCTCAGTTACCTTAATTTTAATCATCCTTTCGTTAAACCAACAACTCGAATGCTTCAGTTCTTTTCTGACTTTCTTTTATTTCCCGCTGCTGTAGTCTAATGATATAAATTGAGTGGGAGGAGAAAAACTGCCATTCGTGGCAATCGTCGGACTGAATTAGGATCCTTCTGGTTATTACACTGCGTTGTTCTGTGAAGAAAATGCGCTACCCTCAGTCGATGAAATCTTTATTTTACTGTATTACGTAAACGGCATTTTACAGTACAATGAAGATACCTAAGTGAAAAACCTTGTTGTGAGTAATCTTCTACACTTCCAAGGTTCAGCATCTCTTCGTATAACAAGCAGTTTTAACCCCTATTCATGCTTATCCCTGAGTCATGAGGTGATAAATAGATGTGGCCATGAACCAGTGATGCATTTTGTCTGTTTACCGGATATTCTACAATGTGTGATTCTCAACAAATAACCCGTGTCTCACGAGGAAATTAGGTTGACTGTGACTGTCGTGGAATAAAGTCTCCATCTGTACTATAAGAAAATTATTGAAAATAGTTCTAATGTTACCAGTCCCAGTAAATTTCTAGTGCATGAGCGTTTAAAGCAAAGGTATATGAGTACATGGAGCTCTGTATTTAATGAACGTACAGAACGACCACCTTGATGAGGGTGACGTTGTGTAATAAACGCTAGCGATTTTATCTGATGTCTCATATAGACCTGAGTTAATTGTCCGCTGAAGCAAAGCAAAATTAAATGTTACGTCTGGCAGTGTTTCAGCTGGCTGTGGTCCAAGCTACGGATTTACATAGTGTCAAGAACCCTTATCGGCCAGTTTGCATCGTGAAATTTTTTTCCTCTGTAGCGTGTATGCTGTTGGGAGACTTCCAAATGGATAACTACTCGCTCATTCAAGAACAAGTAAGGGACTGATTTACTCTCAGCATTGTAATTGATAGAATTCCCTAGGAGGCATCATCGGTATTTCACTGTGTAAACGAAGGCAGTTTCAACACAAACATTCCTAATTTTAAGATAACAATCAGTAGATACATATTGATGTTAGTTGAGTTTCAATTTATGTTCTGTCAGAGAGTCACGATTATCATCATCACCATCATTACTAGCATCATAGTCATCAACCTCTACTTGATTTATCACAGCTCTAATTTTTTTCATGCTCTACAGGCTACAGTTAATTGTATCCGAAATGATCCGACATGTCTTCTTACGTCACCCACACAACAAGCTGGTCTGATCTCTCAGTGTCCATCGAAAAGCTGTCTCGATTAGTCTGCCAACAGCCAGGAAGACTATACTTCCCGCCAATCCTCATTTCATATTCATTATAATCGTATCTAGATTGCGCAAGCCACCTTATGGATTACAGGAAAGGGTACTTCAAGTGGCATTAAAGTTTTCTCCTTTTCCTGTTCGTTATGGAAATGGTATGAGGGAATAACGGCGTTTGTTTGTGAACAGATTTGTGTGATTATCCACGGTCGTTTCGGGAGAAGCTTGTGGTAAGAATTAATGACAGTATATTTCTTGATAATTACAAGAAAGTATCCACTGATGCGGCAAAGGAAGATATATTTTATTTAACGCGTTCCGTGTAGGGCATGAAGCGTACTAAAATCTGCAGAACAGCAACATTAAGGAGGCAATGTCTGACATGTATTTGAACCTGTGCAGTGGTTTGAATTTCCACTTTTTCAGATTGTAAACATCATACTTATACTAATGATTTACTTAATTCAGCTGCTTGTCGTCTTCGACAACCACCAGTATTTCAACTGGGAAACAATACAGCGAAAGAGCACTGTACAGAAAAAATTAAAACCTCGGTATATGGTACACGGAGAGATTACACACACACACACACACACACACACACACACACACACACATACATACATACACAGAGAGAGAGAGAGAGAGAGAGAGAGAGAGAGAGAGAGAGAGAGAGAGACTGTGAACACTAGCGCCACCACACAACCAAAGATGCCCCTGGTCAGAAGTTATCGACAGTGAATCTTAACAACCTTCAGGAGAGGTGGCATTAACTCTGCCCCTCTGTGTCTTGACCAGAGAGAGAGTGGGGGAGAGTGAGGGGGAGAGAGAGAGCAGAACTCCAAGCAGAATTTAAGCAAAAACCTCAGTCTGTATTTACATGGTTATTTGCTAATTTATTTTCAACTTCTTGCTTAATAATACAGTCCCTTTACCTGAAATTCTATGCCAGAATCTGAGTATTGAAATATTCCATAGGATGACCTGTGCCAAAGGAATATTCTGCAATATCAGATTTTCTCATCTGTTCTAAGCGTGTATGACACTTACTCTTATCTCACTGGTTCCCCAAAATTATGACAGTTTCACCAGTATATGACGACAAGCCACAGCAAGCAGTATGGTAGACACCTGCCTTACGCAAACTTCATACAAACGAAGATAATCTTTTATGAATCTTAAATGGTTACTAAAATGAGATTGTGGAATCAAATTTAAGATCGTATTTATGAATAACACCAGCAATCCTGATGGAAACGCTACCCGTCTAAAGCAAAAGGTCTGTACACTTTAGTGACTCCTCGTTATTATCATCGCTCTCACGATCCATAATTGGAGATAACGCAAAACGCGCCTATCTCTCTCTTTCACCATAACCATTCTGGTGAAAGACGACTTCGAGAAAGGCTGCCAGCTGACATATTTTCAAGGGCTGAGTTGACGTGGTCTCTGTGAACCGAGGTACGAAGGAGCCGGATGGTGACAACTGTCAGCCAGTGGATACAAGTTTCTGTGAGTTGGCATCCTACACAGCGCACGTCCCAACGTACCATCTATCTTCCTCCTCACTACCACTTCAAGAAATACATCTTCAAGTAAATACAGGGTGAGTCACGACGAAAGTAACATGCTTTGAGAGATGATAGTATTGGTGATTCTGAACAAAAAAGTTGAAATGAACATATGCGCTTTTCTTATCTGACACGCAGCTGTTAGAGAATCGCGGACGTCAGTCCTGTGTACTCCTTCAACAACACTCACACGGGAACACAACCAAAGCGACATTACGCCACGTAGTATGGTGGCCGAAAACTACAGGCACAAGAAGTCACCCGTGTTCTGACAACAGCCTTGTCAATTAACGCAAAGGAGGTTCTGGGCTCCTTCTTAGCCTTGGGGTGGAAAAATGCCCCTAAATGGAGGAAAAATCACGAATGATCAACGGAATCAAGCTGCAGAAGGCGATGAGAACCACTGCAGTTAAGTCACTTTATGTGTATCTACAGGACATACTGCCTTTAGTTGAAAAACTGATCTCTCATTGGCAAAAGAAAGAAGACTAGTTCAACATTTGGATCTCCGGGAAGGGACTACCAAGTGGGAGATGACCATGAGAATAATATTCTGTAACCAACGAATTGGGGAGAGGAACGTCAGAAGCCCGAACATGGTAGAGAAGATAGAAAATCTGGACAGAGAAATGCAAAGGCTCTATCTACATATAGCTGGTGCCCGCAAATGAAAATGAAAAGAAGATAAGGGTTTCTGATCAGTCAAATAGAGGGTAATATCAACAGTAGCAGGAGTAGTGCTCGATATGAATTGGAAGGTAGGACACAGAATGAGTTGCTGCAAACAATTCAGTGACAAGGTTGCTCTCATCAGAAAAGACGGCAAACTAACACCGACAACAGGTATCCATGATGCCATCGTAAGCAAAAGCTGAAAGAGGTAGCGAAAGTATATGAGAATACTGAATGACTAATTAAGTGTGTAATGCGAGGGGGAAATCTAATAATCATGGGAGATTGGATTGTGGTTGTAGGAGAAGGAGTAGAAAAATGGGAGAATAGAGGGTTGATGGAAGGAATAAGAGAGGAAAAGACTAATTGAGTCCAGCAACAAATTTTATATAGTATTAGCGGTTACTCTGCTCAAATATCACAAGGTATATATTGAAAACGTCGGGAGATACAGGGAGATTCTAGTTAGATTATGTGATTGTCAGGCAGACATACTGAAATTAGATATTGTATTTTAAGATGTACCCAAAAGCAGATATAGGCTCAGATAACAATTTAGTAATGATGAATAGTATTTTGAAGTTTAAGAGGTTAGTCAGGAAGAATTAATGCGCAAAGAAGTCGGTTACGGAAATATTGAGGAATGGGCATGTCTGAAACGGGCAATCACAGAAGCTGGAAGGAAGAATATCTGTACAGGGAAGGTAAGTGCGGAGAAACAATGGATACATGAAGAAATACTTCCGTGATCGACGAAAGAATGAAATACAGCAATGTTCGGGGAAATCTAGAAACACAAGTCACTTAGGAATAATATAGATAGGAAATGCAGGGAAGCTAAGGCGAGACGACTTCATAAAATATGAAGAAATAGAAAAAAAAATATTGCCTAAAGGATTTACTCTTCTACTAGAAGAATGAAAATAACCTTTGGTAAAACTGAAAGCAAGGGCGAAACATTAAAATGCAATGACATTTCCATTGTTACATGTAGAGGAGAGAGCGGACAGGGAAAAACAAAATAGTGGAGGTCCTTTGAGTGGGGGCACTAGTCTGATATCTTGATAAGAAGAAACCGGAGTCGACAGGGAAGAGACAGGGGATTTAGTATTAGAGTCAGAATTTAAAAGAGATTTCCTCAATTTATGGTCACATAAGGCAGAATGGACAGATGTCCTATCATGCCACATTTAGCAGAGAGTCAGGCTAAGGTGAGTCGTACCAAGGCGCAGCACTCTGCCGTACCTCGACGCCACCCTGAAGGAGTTTTGGTCATGGCACACGCACACGACTGATTAGTGCAGGAGCATACGGCATACCCCGTGAAAGCTGAACGGCACCACCGTAGAGGACTTTAATGTTTTTACAACTAAACACAAACGATATTCAGATACGCATCGCAATATTGGGTCTACCTTACACGTACATCACGTTACGCTGTATTCTGCACAACATCATGATGCCGCCAACAGTGACACGATCTCTCGACTCTCCTTTTTATCGGTTCCTAGGGATGCAAATATGGATCAGCTAGCCGATGTCACGAAGTCCTTATTGACATCAAGGCCGGAGCTATAAACAAATCGCCATCCCAGGCGGCCTCCCACTAGAGTTCTATTAGATATTTCGTCCGTTACTAGCATCGGCGTGGACGGAAATTTGTCAGGATCTTATGTCGCCTGTCCTACAGGTTCCCAACGGTTTACTCGACGATCACCTCATTTCCAACACGACACGACACGAAGATCTTTACTCGGCCGTTGACTGCACAGCTTAAACGGACGGCTCGGTACATGGTTTACCCTGACCAAGCCTCTTTGGGCAGTGCCAATAACATCCGCATTGCCCTTTGTCGTTATTGAGACAAAAACTCTGTATGGGGTCCCAGATAATCGTTTACGAACCCTCGATTCTCTGCAGCGGACGCAATATGTTAATGTATATTAGGCTTCAAGTGTCTTCCCCA
Organism: Schistocerca americana; assembly: GCF_021461395.2. Taxonomy (NCBI): domain Eukaryota; kingdom Metazoa; phylum Arthropoda; class Insecta; order Orthoptera; family Acrididae; genus Schistocerca; species Schistocerca americana. The sequence continues at coordinate 187,454,201 of NC_060122.1, forward strand.
TGGGCCAACATTGTCCATTCCGCCATCCATGGCCTGCAAATCGCTAACAGCACTGGTTTTATGTGTTTGCCGTAGCGTGCAGTTTGAGATTCGGAACAACACCCCCGTCCATCCGCAGTGCAGGGGTCGTTTCGGCATGTGTCATATCCCTCACAGAGCAACAGAATTTTTTTTTAGCTCTCAGATGCTGCATTGGCGCCGTTGTCCCACGTGTGTCACCGGCCTGTTGCGGGAGACCCTTGTTCCACGCCTCTCTCAGCCCCTACCCAGCATTTAAACGCCACGCCGCCTTTCTTTTATTTCCGCTTTCCATTTCGCGAACTGAGCCACGTCCGTAAGGCACTATTTCAAATGCACTTGATGGTTAAGAAGGCAGTCTATGGCTTTCCTCATCAGGATAGGGCACCGAATGTGGTTGCCGTAAAGCATCCCCGTGAGAACTGGAGCTCCATTTGGCAATCGCTTTGCGCTCCTTGTCTTGCCACTGTCATCCATTCTAGGTGGCACTTTATGATCAGTTGGGAGCAAGTGATGCCTTCAGAAGATTTACCCTGAAGACAACTCAATGTGAGTCGCCTGTGGTGTTCAGGAGACCTACACACACCGCCATTTATGCAGGTCGGTCACAAGTGTCTGATTATTTGTGCGACGGATGCTGGCCTTTATTACCCGCACGACTCCTCGTCAGATATCTCCTCAATTTCTCCTCTTTCAGGACTTCTGGTACTTCCCACAAAAGAAGACGAACTCTGTGAAATGAATTTGTGGGCACGCAGTCAGCAGTTGAGAATCATGGTTGCTGTTGCAGTGTAGTACGGCATTTTACACAATGGTTAGGAGAGATAGTGAGAAATGTCATTGTAGGAAAGTTGGACAGGAGCAGAACTTTTTTTTTATTTCACGAAATGCATTTTAACTATTAAGTGCTCGTCTTGCTTCACCTGTGATGTTTGTATGTTTGATTTAAAATATGACTGTCATTTCCTTAATATGTGTGGCTCAGTAAGAGTGTTATTTCAATAGTTACGTGAAATATCACTCATTCTAACTCCACATCGACACCTGCAGGGATCAATATTTGATGCTGACTGCTCACAGACACTCTGTGACTCTACCGAAGCATAATTATTTTTCTTAACATTTTTAACACTTTCAGTCACTTATGCAGCATCAGTCTTATGATCACAGATCTACTCATCTACATTAACTGAATCCTAAAGATCGAACTATGAGTTACCTCGAAATCTTAGACATTGCCTTGACGAACCGTTTCTGAAAGTATTATCAGAGTTTGACATGATTCCTTCTTCACGCCACCTCTTCGACTAGCATTATCAGAAATACGATAATACAGGTCAGGCCAGAGAATTTACCTGCAATATTTCTCATATCCGGTTTGCGACTACAGCAATTGGGGTGGGTGGTCCCTACAAGCAACTGATTACGTCTCATCGCATTTAAAGATTACCTTCACGCTGGTTGTTTCGTACTCAGACTCTATATTAACCTGACCAAAAATTCCTTGGGGCAATGCGTAAGCCTTTACGAAGGATGTCCAATACATCCCGACGATATGCAGGGCGCTTTATTACAAAAGCGGTGCGTCCAGTTTTTTGTGATTAGATGCGATTTAGTAAGCCGATAAGGGCTAATTAAATGTTGTACTTCCTTTCCTGCAAGCTGATGTAAAACAGAGAAAAAAAACTTAAAATCGGGAATTTGAAATGGAGCAATATCACGGATTAGTGCCGTGTGACAGAGCTTGGGAAACGTATCGCCCTGCACCAATTGAACGAATGCGATTACGGTATCTTACGTTAGAAAGTGTTACGTTTTTCCTTAACGGCTAATACCATAGCTTGTGTTTGGGAGTGGATTTCGGCAGCACAATGTTAAGAATATCTATGGTGATCTAAATAGATAATGGTTTTTCATTCAGTAATGTTATGTTATGATGAAGAATCATTTGACATAGTTGTAGCACTTGCAGAATGTAGGCAGAAGTACCAAATAGCAGAACTGTTTTATGAGAAAGTGACCAAGTTTGACCAGGCTGGTAACCGCGTGTGGTATTTCAGTGACTATAGTCACTGACGTGGAGTGCATGTTTAACAAGCTCGAAATTTAGCTCGGACTTCAATGCGAGATGATTATAATAGTTTCCACAACGTAATTGTCTTAAGCCTGGCAGAAAATCCAAAGAGATTCTGGTCGTATGTCAAGTATGTTAGCGGCAAGACACAATGTCTTCTCTGCGCGATAGCAATTGAAATACTATACGCGACAGTGATGCCAAGGCAGAGTTACTAAACACAGCCTTCCGAAATTTCACCAAAGAAGACGATGTAAATATTGCAGAATCTGAATCAAGAACAGCTGCCAACATGAGTAACGTAGAAGTAGATATCCTCGGAGTAGCGAAAGAACTTAAATCACTTATCAGAAGCAAGTCTTCCGGTTCAGAATGTACATCAGTTAGGTGCCTTTCAGAGTATGCTGATAATTACATGCTTAAGTCATATACAACCGTTAGCTCGACGAAAGATCCCTACACGAAGACTAGAAAGTTGCACAGGTCAAACCAATATTCAAGGTAGATAGTAGGAATAATCCACTAAATTACAGGCAAATATCATTAACGTCCATATGTATCAGGTTTTTGGAATTATATTGTGTTCCAACATTATGAATTACCTCGCAGAGAACGGTCTAATGACAGACAGTCAAGACGGATTTAGAAAACACCGTTCTCGTGAAACACAACTAGCTCTTCACTCACATGAAGTGGTGAATGCCATTGACAAGGGTTTTGAAATTCCTTTCGTATTCCTAGATTTACAGAAGGCTTTTGACACTGTACGATACAAGCTGTTTTCACTGAAATTGAGTGCTTATGTTAAATCGTCTCAGTTATGTGACTGAATTCGTGGTTTCTTGTCAGAGAGGTCATAGTTCGTAGTAACTGACGGAAAGTCATCAAATAAAACAGATGTGTTCCTTGTCTACACACAAATGTTTTGCATCACCCCGATGCCCGTAACTCCTGAAGACAGACGTTGGCAGTGGATATTGTATCACAGAAACAGTCCCTTGGCTGTTCAGAGATGTCACTAAACCCACCCAAAGATGTAAACAGCCATGAATGAGCAGCGCCTATTAGACGGAGGAGGTCCGACAGCCAATTAGTTACAGTCATTCCACCAGGAAGAAAGCACGCGGCTCGTGTTGTCGGTAGTTGAAACATGCCTAGACTATCAGTATCGCGGTTCGATCGTGTCCACATTGTTACTTGCTGCCAAGAAGGGCTCTCAACAAGAGGGAACAAAAGCGATGTTGTTCGGACATGGAGGAGATACAGAGAGACAGGAACTGTCGATGACATGCCTCGCTCAGGTCGCCGAAGGGCTACAACTGCAATGGATGACCTCTACTTACGGATTATGGCTCGGAGGAATCCTGACATCAATGCCACCATATTGAATAATGCTTTTCCTTTATTCCCGAAGTTCAGGCTGAGGTCCAACTTTGCAAACACAATACCATGCATCGCGGTATAGATTGGCCGAACAACATGCCGAATGGACCGCTCGGGATTGGCATCACGTTCTCCCCACCGATGAGTATCGCACATGCCTTCAACCAGACAATCTCGGAGACATGTTTGGAGGCAACCCGGTCGGGCTGAACGCCTTAACTCACTGTCCAGCGAGTGCAGCAAGGTGGAGGTTCCGTGCTGTTTTGGGGTGGCATTATATGGGGTCGATGTACGCGGCTGGTGGTCATGGAAGGCGCCTTAATGGCTGTACGATACGTGAATGCCATCCTCCGACCGATAGTGCAACCATATCGGCAGCTTATTGTTGAGGCTTTCGTCTTCATGGACGACAATTCGCGCCCCCATAGTACACATATTACGAATGCCTTACTTCAGGATAACGACATCGCTTGACTAGAGTGGCCAGCATGTTCTGCAGACATGAACCCTATCGAACATGCCTGGTATAGACTGATAAGGACTATTTATGGACGACATGACCCACCAACCACTCTGAGCGATCTACGCCGAATCGCCGTTAAGGAGTGGGACAATCTGGACCAAGAGTGCCTTGATGAACTCGCGGATAGTATATAACGACGAATACAGGCAGGCACCAATGCAAGAGGACGTGCTACTTGGTATTAGAGGTAATGGCGTGTACAGGACTGGACCACATGCTCAGAAGGTCTCGCTCTATGGTACTACAACATGCAATGAGTGGTTTTTATGAGCAATAAAAAGGGCGGAAATGATGTATATGTTGATCTCTATTCCAGTTTTCTGTACAGTTTCCGGAACTCTCAGAACCGATGTGATGCAAAACGTTTTTGATGTATGTATATGAACGATCAACGAGACAATCTGAGCAGTCGGCTTAATCTTTTGTAGATGATGCTGCCGTTTACTAGTAAAGTCGTCAGAAGATCAAGCTGCCAAACTATTTAGAATAGATACTTGTATGACGCAAAAATTGGCAATCGATCCTAAAAAACGAAACGTGCTAGGTCACCCACATCAGTCCTAAAAGGAACTGCGGTTACACAATAAATCAGTCAAATCTATAGGCCGTATATTCAAGTAAATACCTGGAAATTACAATTACGGACAACTTAATTGGAAAGAACACATAGAAAATGTTGTGGGGAAGGCGAAGCAAAGACTGCGTTTTATTGGCAGAACACTTAGAAGATGCAACGTATCTTCTAAAGAGACTGCTTACACTACACTACAATACTGCTGAGCGGTATGACATCCTTATCAGATGGGATTCATGGAGTATATCGAGAAAGCAGAAAGGTATCGCGCTTTGTATTATCGCGAAACAGGGGAGTGAATGTCATCGAAATGAGGCAGGATTTGGGGGGACATCATTAAAACAAAGACGTTTTTCGTTGCGGCAGAATCCTCTCATGAAATTTCAATCACCAACTTTCTGCTCCGAATGTGAAAATATTTGGCTTACGCCGACCTACATAGGGAGAAACGATCATGGTAATAAAGTAAGAGAAATCGGAGGTGACACGGAAAGGTATAGGTGTTCGTTTTTTCCGCGCGCTATACGAGATTGGAATAATAGAGAATTTTTGGGAAGGTGGTTCGATGAACACTCTGCCAGGCACTTAAATGTGAATTACAGAGTACCCATCTAGGTGTAGATGTAGATGTAATGGACTTCATAGTTTCATTAACGTTCAGACTTAACAGTAGGGAAAGTATTAGTAATTCTCATGTCAGTGCTGGCGCGCACAAACATCTCATTCGTTGCTTTAGTAAAACAACCTGCCCGTCTGTTGGAGTATTAGTAATCACTGTGGACTCATCCACCATCAGTTTCTGTGACATTACTTCTTGATAGACAGTTTGATGTTAAGAGGTCCTCTTAACCTGCTTAACAGCTACTGACAGAGTGGGTACTAGATGTACGCTAGAAACATAATTGTGGTTGCAGCATTTTAAATGTTGGGCGCGATTTTATCGATTGTCAGGGGTAGCTTGATAACAATTCATCTCTGTCATAAGGATTGTTAGAGGAGATTCGTTAATGAGGCTGGATTTAATGCTCGTGATTATTTCCTTTCAGGGTGCACTAGAGACACTGTCTACAAACTGTCATCCGACTAAAGGTGACGCGAAATATCGGTATCCTTAAGCCATATGTTCACACGAAATGCACGAATGTGCTTAGAACCAGGAGGAAATCGAAACTTTCAGAGATATTACAACTGTTTGTCGGACCTGAACTCCAAGGACGCTATTCTCTCGGTATGTGCAGGAGAACTGTGAAGTTTAGGGTAGGACAAGATGTGCTGGTGGAAGTGAAGCAGTGGGGGAGAGCTGTATGAGCCGTGTTTATAGCTGCGGTCCCAGCTCGGCGTTCGTAGCGCTCTGTCAGATGGATCTATTTGTGATCGCTGCACTGTGTTTACAGCTTACGTACTATTCGTGCCACCTCACATATGTGTCACCTAGGTACGTTGGGCGGAAAGTGGTAGTCTTTACAGGTTCCTAAGTGTATGAAAAATTAAGTGCAACAATGGAAACCTAAAGATGGAAACAGACTGCGAAACTAGAATTCACAAGCAAAACGAGCTGCGAGCTGCTATCGAATTACCCGCAGGAAACTAATAAGAAGTCAGGCGAACGGTGTACAAATTAATACTAAATGGTCAACATCCTGTCTCAATCTTTGCTCTGGCGTAGTGCACGATCGAGTCATCTGTGATTGCGATTGTAGCTCTGAGTTAACGTAAGCAACAGATTCTGTCTCGAAGTTCACTGTTAGCCTGACAAATGCACATGTTTTTCATATTCTCGTCAAAATTCCAAAGACAGCAATGAAACTCAAATTTCAGACTTACGGAACCGTTGTACAGCTCGGAACGAGGACTAGGCAGAACTCTACTGGCTCCCCATAGCAAATGGAATCTCTATAAACATGGACGTTAAAAAAGTGATCCAATCCTTAATGGGCGTCACGGCTGTCAAGTATATATTACATACAGGGGGCAACTGCCAGTATGCTTCACATATAATGAAACCGGCCACACTGAACATGACTGCCCGGAACTCAAGGTTTAACTCGAATTCAGTGTAACGAAACGTAAACTCTTATTTTCTAACCTCTTATCAGGACATATTAGGTAACCTTTGGTTAACGGTTCTACTTCAGCTGAAAGTATTTCAATTACAGTTATGATGATATTTTGAAGCATCTGCCGTGTTCCGTAAATGGCATCATTCAGCGTAAATTCTACCTCACCTCTCTCTCTCACTTTCTCTCTCTCTTCCCCTCTCTCACACACAAACGCACACACACACACACACAAAGACGATCTGAATGATGCCGTATCTGAACCACTTGTATTTTTTTATCAAAATACTAAATCACACTTAAAATATGTTCATTTTTCGTCATTTTCATAAGTATCCAAACAATCTTGATTTTATGCACCATGCTGAAAATAGAGAAGATATTGAAAACAGTGATGTAACTTATAATATTTCATTTTCTTCCAGTATCTAAATAAGCGCACACACACACACACACACACACACACACACACACACACACACACACACATACATGCATGCATAAACATCTGAGAAACGTATTACGCGTACAGCTGCACACATGAGTGTTGCCTCTTACAGGATGAAAGAGAGAGATTGTAATGACTGCTTCAGCATTACATAACGCATACCTTTGTGAAGACCTTCTTAACCAAGCAATGGATGTCAGTCAGCTGGTGGGATTTGATATGAAGAATCTCATACTAGAAATTACCATATCTTAGCAGACAGGTGTCAGCACGACCTGAAAAATTGTAGGCTTTGATCACCTGGCGTTTTCATTAAGGATTCGTGTTCACGATGTAGAAATACCGTCTTATCCATAGTTTTGTGCTCTTACAAATAATACTCCAGAGCCTATTCGCAATTCATCGTGTTTAAATGAATTTGATTTTTTTAAAAATAGGATGGGGCCCCTCCACGCCCACACCAACGTGGTGACCAAACCAAGAGTTCCACTGTCACTTCCGTATAACATGTTAGTTTTTGAATCAGGAGTCACAGGATGCGGGCTGTGATGTTATCCATGCGTCTGGGTAAGATTACTCATTAACATGGTCCATCAGGAGATAGGAAGTGGACCAAAGCGATCGAAAGGTAGCTGTTGTGAGGGCAGAGGAAAAAAAGTGCTAAGGCAAGCGCCAAGGGAGAAAAACCACTGTACAGTAGGACGGGTAGTAACGGCAGTAGCGGCTTGCTATCTGCGACAGTGCATGCAAGGTGTGGTTATGTTAGTTCGAGGTATCGTGCATCGTTACCTTTGTCGAGTTGGAGCTCGTTGCGGCGCTTGCTGCAGTTGCTGCATCGCTGCAACAGTTCAAGGTCGTTGTAGATTAGTGGGCGATCGGTCATAGATCGGCTCGCAGACGGTGTAGGGGGTGTGTGTGGCTTGTTTGCGTGCTGTGTACAGTACGGTTTCCCTGCGGTTGCCTGTTTTGCGGCTGGTCGAACATCTGGGGTTTCCAGTAATGACTGTGTTGCAGGGGCTCGCCAGTACTGTCGTGTTAGCGTTCTATGGACCATAGATGTTTAGTTCCTAGCCAGTAGTGTCTTTGGTCTGTTATGCTTCCATCTATGGTTGTGGTCGTAGTTACCCAGAGAAAGGATAAACGGGTTGCGCGAGTGTCTCGTGTTATTGTACAGTCGTGTGGAGAGTTTTTGGATTACCTGCAAGATAGTACTAGCCGGTATTCCCGGTGAAGGTCCGCGATGCGTGTGTAGCGCGGAGCGTTGCTAATGATTTTGAGTACTTTGCTGCAGACGGAGCAGGCGAGTTGGCGCAGCGTATTCCCAGACAGGGGCTGCGTACGTCATCAGGGGTCGAATAAGTGTCATGTACATGAACCTAGACACCCTCCTGTTCAGTGTGCTACTCCTGTTAAGCATAGGGTAGAGTTGTTTGAGCCTCGCGTTAGCTTTGTTGGTCACGTGTTGAATGTGGTCCCCCCAGAGAAGTTTCGTGTCCAGCCAGACACCGATGTATTTGACCTTCTCGCGGAAACGTATTGAGCGTGTGTGTAGTGTTATTGGGTTGCAGTGCTGATGTTTGCGCAGTTGCTTCGGTCTTCTAGTGAACAGAACGGCCTCGCACTTGTCGACGTGTACTCTAACACGCCGTTTCACCGACCAAGGCTCCGCCGTTCTGAGCGCAGTCTGTAATCGTGAATTAATGTTAGACGGCTTCAGATCTTGCGCAAGGATGGCGGTGTCATCCGCGTAGATTGCTACCGTCGTGTTGTGTGTAGCTGGAAGGTCGTTAATGTAGAGGTTAAACAATAAGGGCCCTAGGATACTTCCTTGGGGTACTCCTGCCTGGATACCATGTCGTGTCGATTGTTTGTCCTGCACGTCGGTGTTGAAACTCCTGTCCGTGAGATATGAGTGTATGAGACGTACGAGCCCGTCGGCGAACACTGCGTCGCTGAGTTTGCGTATTAGGCCGTTGTGCCATAGACGATCGAAAGCCGTTTCGATGTCTAGGAACACCGCCCCAGTTATTTTCTTTGTGTTGTATCCGTGTGTTAAGTATTCAACGACGCGGAGGAGTTGTTGTGTTGTTGAGTGGTGATTCCTGAAACCGAATTGCTCCGGTCTCAGGGTGTCGTTCGTGATACAGTGACTGGTGAGTCGTTTTAATAATACCTTGCCAACGATCTTGCTGAGCGCGCTCAGCAAACTAATGGGCCGGTAATTTTGTGGGAGGGAGTGGTCTTTCCCCAGCTTCCTGAACATCATGAACTTGGCCGTCTTCCAAAAGGCGGGGAAGTGTTGGTGCTTGACTATGGCATTCGTGATGTGTGTTAGGTAGTCTACAGCTTTGTCCGTGAACTCCTGGAAGACACGGTTTTGAATGCCACCGTGACCAGGGGCCTTCCTAGCGGTGGTATGCATGATGGCCCATTTGACTTCAGCTGTACTAACTTGTCGGATGATGTTGCGCGCTGCTTGGGCCAAGATGCGTGTGACCTCCTTGTCCATAGCAAGTGTGATCGCTGGGTCTGAGGGATCCAGGTTCGGTGTGAATGACGCTGCGAGTGTGAGGGCCATCAGTTCCGCTTTTTCTTCCGCAGAATATGCTGGTCCGTCGGGCCCTTGTAACGTGGGGGTGTACAGTTTCTCCCTGGTGAAGTGTCGGGCCAGCTCCCACACGCCAGGTCGCGTGGTGTCCAGCCCTTCAAGTTTCTGGTCCCACTATTGTGTCTTAAATGTTTGTATTTTTTCCCCGGATTATACCCTGGAGCCTGTTAATGTGCTCTTTTAAGTGCTGGCGCCTGGTACGCTGCCAATGTCTCCTGAGGCGGGTCCTCATTGAGATTAGGCCCGGGATCTCCTGGGGCAGGGCAGCACTGTGTTGTTGTGGTGTGCGGATTGGTATGTTGCCGGCTATTGCGTCCTGGACGGCGCTGGTGAGAGTTTCAACTGCCTCGTCAATTTGGGCTGTCTCGTTAATCACGTGGGTGCTTGGGATGCGACTGTCAAGCGTTTCCTTGAACTGGGTCCAATTCCCGCACCTGTAGTCTAACATCCTGCGTTGTTCCATGTGCTGAAGTGTCTCTCCAATGTACAGTATAACAGGTTGGTGATTTGAGGGCAGATAGTTTTCAAAGGCAGCGTTGAGTGTCGTTGTTATGCCCTTGATGAGGGCCATGTCTAACATGTTTGGCCTGTGTCTCCTCCGGTAGGGAATGTGCGTCGGTTCGGTCGGCGCTAGTGTGATGTAGTTTCGTCCTAGTGGGTGTTCGTATAGTTTCTTGCCGTAGGAGTTTCGTATTCGTGAGTTCCAGTCCGGGTGTTTTGCGCTAAGATCTCCAGCGGCTATTACGCACGGTGATATGTTGAGTATTGTGCTGATGTTTTAATGTTTTTAGGGCTGTTGTATACTGACACCAGTGTAGTGCAGGCTCCGTTGAACATGACCCTGACGGCGGTTGCCTCTAGTTTTTCAAGTTCAGGGAGCACTATGTTTGTGTGTTCTATGTCTTTGTGTATGATGACGGCTGTTCCGCCATGACCGGAACCGTCCGGTCGGTCGGCACGATAGAAGCAGTAGCCGGTGAAGTTTAGTTGGTTGCGTGGTTTGAGCTTAGTTTCGCTCAGCAGTGCAATAAGGATATCCTTACGCTCCATGAGCACGACAAATTCCGCTCTTTTGTTGTTGATCCCGTCTGCATTCCAGAATAGGATCTGTGTTTTTGATGTTCGGTATACGATTAAAGCTATCAACACCAAATTTTGGGTGATCCGCGTTTGGGATGCAAAAACACCCCCAGAGTTAAATTACTGTGCACTTGGGAGCAATAGTTGATAGACGTATCCGAGTAGAACAATTTCACCGGGCAGTGTTGCCAATGTTGCATATATTAGTAGTGCCACGGATTACAATTTCAGTCTTTCCTCTTCTATTACTCTATTAATACAGTAACGCTCGTTACAACAAGAAAACTGTATGCAACCTGGCTCCATGCTCGTTAACACTTTCTGAGGATTGCATTAATCTCTTGGTTTACAGCCACGAGTGAGACTTCTGTTAATGAAGTAGGGCAGAAGGAATATGCACGAACCTGCCTTATGGGATGAAACGATAATTAAATCAAGACCCTAAGCTGCCGACATGGTAGTCCGTGCGGATTGCACGTGAACAATATGAGCCTGCAACACGAGTGAGATTCGTGGTTCAATAGTTCCTTTAGTCATTTACCCGTACTCCTTCACTGCACACATATGCGTCAGTTATAATACCCTAAAACATCAAACGATCCATGTACCTAGCATGTTTCCAACGAGAACATCCAATAATGATGGTGGCAGAGGTAAGTGTGTTACTATTGTGGACAGTTATTCGGCAGGGCCATCTCAGTCTCAATGATATTAAAATATGGTTTGCTTTATGCATAACAATGGCTCAAGGAGAAGAATTTCAGTTGCACTCTTCTCAGAGAGCCATCACAGAAACACCGATATACAGAAAAAAGATACCACTGAAAAGATTTTTGCAAGTCACTGGATTTTCACATTTTTCAGATAACTGTTCCCTCATTATGTTAGGAAAGTAAATAACGTCGCCTGCTTCGCTAGACAGCGAATGACATATCTATCAAAGTTCCTGTATACACCAGTCACATTGTGCATCCTTGTTCCCAACCAAACCTTTCTCATTTCCTAGTTTTCTTAGCTGGTGGGGTCTCCTTAAATTTCCCTTCTACAGAGCACGCTGTATCGGAAAACTTCTATTTTGTACACTTAACAATTCTTTCTATATCTTCCACTGTAATTATTGTTTTAATTGTCATTATTATTTCCATTATTATTATTGGTGTCGTTATCATTTGTATTTTCATTATTATTGGCAGCGGCAGTAACAGTAGCAGAATTTCTGCCAGTATTACATTTATTAGTTCTTAGTATTATTTACTCACATTGTTTCTGTAGACACTCAAAATGGTTTACTTCTACTTTTCATATTAAAAATGGTTATTCTCTAGGTAATCAGGGTGTACCACTGTTTGTCATATTAAAAATTATTATTCTTTAGGTAATCAGGGTGTAAAAATGTTACTGTATCTGAAACCCTGGTATGTTGGAAGAGGGTCCTGGTGGCCTTAATCAGATGAGGATAAATAAATACAGAATTAAAAAATGTAATAAACTTCGTAAAGTGACATTTGCAATAAACTATTTCAATAGAAAAATTTAAGAGAAATATGTATAATGAAAGAGAACGCTATGATTGATTAATCGTTAAAGAAATGTAAGGGGATGAAGTTCGTCTACGTCTTCCGACTGATCTGATGCGGCCTGTCATGCATTTCTTTCCTATGTTAACCACTTCATCTCAGAATAGCAATTGCAGCCTATGTTCTCAGTAGTTTACTGAATGTATTCCTGTCTCTGTCTTCCTCTACAGTTTTTACGCTCTACAGCTCTCTCTGTCTCAACAAATGTCCTATCATCCTGTCCCTACTTCTTGTCAGCCTTTTCCTAATATTCCTTTCCTCTCTGATTCTGTGTAGAACCTTCACATTCCTTACCTTGTTAGTTTACATAATTTTCAACATACTTCTGTAGCACTACATCTAAAGGGCTTCGATTTCCTTCCGTTCCGTTTTTACCACAGTCCTCGTTGCACTATCACACAATGATGTGTTTCAAAGGTACTTTTTCACAAATTACTTCTTCAATGATACTAGTGGACTTCTCTTGGTCAGGAATACCCTTCTTGTAAGTGCCACTCTACTTTTTACGTCCTCCTTCCACCGTCTGTAGAGGGTTATTAGGCTGCCTACGTAGCAAAATTCCTGAACTCTATCTACTCCCTTACACCCAATTTCTCGCTGTTCTCATTTCTGCTACTGCCCATTAATTTAGTCCTTCTTCGGTTTACTCTCAATCCATAATCTATACTCAGTTCATCCCATTCAACAGATCTTGTAATTCATCTTCTACTGCCAGTAACACTATCAGTAGCGATTCTTGTCACTGATATCTGTTCACCTTCAGATTTAATCCTACTCTTGAATCGTTCTTTTATTTCAATCATTGCTTCTTCTATGTACAGATTGAACAGTGGTGCGAAAAGTCTACGTGCCTGTCTCACACCCGATATAATCTGTTCACTTAACTCTTGGTCTTCCAGTGTTATTGTTGCCTCTGGGTTGTTGTACACATTGCATATTACACATTTTCGCCTGTAGCTTACTCCTATTTTTCAACGAATCTCGAACATCTTGCAACGTTTTACATTGTCAGACACTTCTTCCAGGTCGCCAAATCCTATGGACTTGTCTCGATTTTTCTTCCGTCTTCCTTCTTTTATTAGTCTCATCGTCGGAACTGCCTCTCTGGTGCCTTTAACAATCCTAAAGCAAAACCGTGTGTCGTCTAACAAATCCTCAACTTTTTTCCTATCTTCTGTGTACTATTCGAGTTAGCAATTTGGCTACATGGACTGTCAAGGTGATGGGCGATAATTTTCGGACTCGTCGGCTCTTGTAGTGTTCAAAATTTTGTGGATGATGTTTTTCCGAAAGTGTGATGGTACATCGCCAATCTCATGTACTCTACACCCCAACGTGGGTAGCCGTTTTGAGCCACTTCTCCAAATTTATTTAGAAATTCCGAAGGAATTTTATCCACCCCGTCTGCTTTACTTGATCCTCCAAAGCTCCTTCAAATTCTGATTCTGATTCAGGATCTCTTGTACTTAGTCTTATAAACAATTTAATCCCTCGACGAAGATAAGGTCTGGGATAGAATTTTATAAATTGTGCGACTGGACATCAGGTTAATATGAAATTTTTTTAAACAAATTTGTGTAAATTATTTTTAACTATAGTCGAAAATGGAACATATATTGTTGGGACATAAAGTGTTAATAGAAAAAATATGCTGGGTGATTCTTTTAAGGGGAGACGGTGGCAGAAATAATGAAAAATTTACAAATTATTTTTGTTTGCTTATAATAAATACAATTGAGATTATTATCTCATTTTTTCACTTCAAATTCGAACTACCCTAAAGCAGTGTAATGCACCAAGCCCGCTTTGCATTGTACCAAATGGAGGAAAAATTTTATTGCAGAATTTGGCCTGTGAACTTAGAAAATATAGCTTTAGAAGCCTGTGATGTTTTGTATACATTACAGCAGTGTTGTAAAGAAGGCTGTGAAGCCATTTTCTCGTTCAGTCAGTGTGGTATAGAAGGCTGTCCATTGTTGTAAACAAGTTCTGTGCTGTTCAATGGAATTCGAGTGACACTTGATTTATTGTGCCATTCTCTGTGCAAGGTTGAATCTGTTGATCCCTTTTTACAGTGCCTAGGCCTGGTAAAGTATTTAAAAAATATAGTAACCCCCATATTTCCAATATAAAGTGAAAAACTGACACTGAGGTTAGGTTCAGGCCCGCAGATGCAAACATTAGCTTGTCTCCAAGTGCATCTAAAATAAAACTTGGGACAGGGATTGTGTCAGAAGAAACAAATCATGACAGAAATACAGGTTTCAGAATTGTTGATCTGGAAATGGTGGCAGAAGCACTTAGAATAGCCTGCAAGTGCTCTGTTTGTAGAGGAAATTTTGATTTCGTTGATGATGGAAAGAGAGACGGTTTGGTTTGCACATTGCAGGTTTTGTGTCAAAACTCTGACGCTGACAGACCTCTCAAGACATCAAAGGTCAGTAATAAAATCTATTAAGCCAATATGAGATTTGCTTATGCACTAAGATGTATAGGGATAGGAAGAGACGGTGGAAACCTGGAAACCTTTTATGTGGCATTATGAACATGCCTTGTCCTCCCCTAAAATTTTCTGCAATGAATACTGCTCTCCTCAATGCAGTAGCAGAAGTAAGTGAAGAGAGCACGAAAATGGCAGTCCAGATAATTGTACAGCAACTAATAGCAATGATATAGCAGTTTCCTGTGACAGTTCCTGGATGAAGAGAGGGATAACTTCACTGCATGGAGTTTCAACCATCATTAGCGTCGACACTGGAAAAGTATTAGACTTAGAGGTGATGTCTAAATATTGTTCTGCATGTTCCTTGGACAAGAAATATATTGAGGCAGGTAAAGAAACAGAATGGCAAGAAACCCATAAAGCTGTTTGTAGCAGAGTTATATGGGCTCCAGTGGTGGGATGGAAGTTGCAGGTATGAAATTCATTTTCCATAGATCTTTGCAAAAGTGTGGAGTAAGGTACATACAGTATATAGGAGATGGAGACTCTAGTGCTTTTAAGAATGTAGTTGAAAGTCAGCCCTATGGAAGAGATTGCACTATTGAGAAACTGGAGTGCTTAGGCCATATTCAGAAGAGGATGGGTAGATGACTCCAAAGACTTGTTGAAGATAATGAAGGCAAGCTACTAGAGGATGGGAAGCCACTGGGAGGTAAAAACAGACTAACAAAGAAAAGAACTGACAGCCTACAAGTCTATTATGGTGCTGCAATTAGAAGTAACCTCACAAGGTTGGAATGTGTGAGGAAAGCTGTATGGGCCATTTGGTTTCATTACTTGTCGACAGACGCTACACCTCAACATGGGCTATGTTCTAATGAATGGTGCAAATTTTTGAAAAGTAAGGAAAGTGGGGAAACTTATACTCATAAAAATAACCTTCCTTATGAGGTTTCAATGGCCATTAAACTAACTTTTAGAGCACTGGCTTCACCAGAACTGCTAGAAAAATGTCTGCATGGGAAAACACAGAACTCAAATGAAAGTTTCAATGCACTTATTTGGAAAAGATGTCCAAAGAATTTGTTTGTTTCCAATTTGGTGGTGAAACTTTCTGCTTTGGAAGCTGCAGCAGTGTTTAATGATGGTCATGTGGCAAGACTTCACATCCTATCGATAAGCAAAGAATTGCGAAGGCAGAAACTTCAGTCCAGAGCATATAAAAAATTGCTAGGCAAAGGACCAGAGAAGCTAAAAGAGCTGTAGAGGATGATGAGGAAGGAATGGAATATGGATATGGACTGTTTTAGCTAAGGTATGATAGAATTTTTTTTTTTTTTTTTTTTTTTTTTTTTACGTTTCATCCAAACTTTAGAATGACTTTTCTGCAACTTAAGGTTTTCTGCTTTCAGGAACACATATATCAGAAACTACTGGAAGGATTGCAATGAAATTAGGCACACCTATTCTTTTACGTTGAAGCAATATTAAAGTGGAACAAAATTTTAATCAAGATATTATACACAGTTTTGTGGTTGATAATATATTGAAAAGTTTGCTTGTAAAAAATGTTTGAATCCTAAATATCACAGAAAATAATAGCATTAATTTACCAAAAAGTTACTGCACATAACTGTACACCTATTAGTGTAGATTATTTTACCATTAAAAAAATTTGCCAAATTTGCCTCGACATTATCAAAAGGTGTACCTTAAAATAATAATGTAATAAGAAATTCAAAATTATCTCACTGCACTAGATTGTTATTAAAAATGATGAATTAAAAAAAATCATATTAGATCTCCATACATAAGTGTGCAAAATTTCAATGAGATTGAACTAAAAACAGCAAATATATTGATTTACAAAAAGATCAGTGCAAGACTGCCACCATCTACCCTTAAAGCAAAATTAAACTGGGGTGATGCATAATGAAAAGCTGCATTGTATATTACCACTGAACTTGGAGGATAAATGGGAGTCCACATAATTTTTTTAAAGCAGAAAATTGAAGAAACTACCAAACCATAGGGAAGTTAACAAAACGCCACATTCAATAAAAAGCATGTTGTTGATTACAACAGGGGATTGGTTCTTAAGGACCGAATACATCAGATATTGGCTACAAATGCTTGAAAGGGTACCAAATAATCTTTTCTATACGCGTAATATGGCACTTTATGATTCATATATACTGAATATCAAGACAATTGGAAAAATAAACAGAATTGCGTCGAATATGAGTTTCCATTAGCAGAAGCATTGTTACAAAACATGCCGTCACAAGTTTTTAAAAGACAAGTACCATTATCAAACACAGGTACACCAATGAGCCTGCATGTGTAACATTGGAGTTACTTTCTGAAACATATAGATCCCACGACTTTGGAAACTCATCCAGCAATGGGTCATAAAGTATGTAGAAAAAAAATAGAAAACGAAATGAAACGACATCAAAATGCAATTATGTAAATTCAGTGCTATGTTACAAGTTATTCCTGATACCTTATCCACTTGCTACTAATAAATCATTTGTCCCCTCTGAGGAATCAATCATGATTACTGTTGGTTGCGCCGAAATTATTATTTTTTCGCAGTTCCCTTCGTTGCACTGAAATATAAGTGTCATACGACGCATATATTTTGTGCAGGTTCGAGCCTTGACATGCGACCGAGCTTTTAACTTACTATCGCCCAGGTAGTTATGGGGCAGCAGTTAGACCAAGGGCTTACAAATGATACCATGTTTAACATGATCGTTGAATACACGGTCCAAATTACGTACGTCTGCTTTGGAAACAAGAATTACGTTAGCATGGTTTCTAACTAATTTTTCGTGATTTTGCTAGATGTTTAGCATACGTACAGGCTATATAGCAAACAATAATAAATCAATATCTCGCTGCAGATCAATTCAACATAGCGTCGTGGACCTCTTCTTCTGCATTCGGTGAACCCATATATGAGATGCTTATCGATAAACACTACAATAGTAAACCTATCCTTGTTGCTACCTATTAATGTTACCGTACCACTAACACTGTCGGAAATACAAATTTAAGACAGACCTGAGCAGCATATGAAAGTTTCACTGACACGAAGTTGCTGGGATTATGGTGTTTGCCATTGTATCAATATTGTTAATTTTAAACGTTGATGTATGGTTGTAGCCCACAATGCATCTAAAAAGGCAACATTCCGCAGACCAAAATATCAACGGAGTGGAATGAATCGGAATGCCAAAAAATTACAGAGTGAATGTCATGTAGCGGCCTTCACACAGACCGTGAAAACAGCACGGAAGTGGACATATCGGAACGCCAAAAAATTCGAAAGGGTATTTCAAATGACGGATAACGACAGATCGTCAATGGAACGGCATGTCATTGTCAAAGATTCACTAGTCTATATGAAACTTCCTGGCAGGTTAAAACTGTGTACCGGACCGATACTCGAACTCGGAACCTTTGTCTCAGTCCATCACACAGTTTTAATCTGCCAGGAAGTTTCCGATCAGTGCACACTCTGCTGCAAGGTGAAAATCTCATTCTGGCACTAGTCGACAATCTTACGTTGACGTCTCCTAGCTTCGAATGCGAACGTATGGTTGCCACATTGTTCCTCATTTACAGTTAAGTACTATTTGTTTTGTGTTTCTTGGTCTTTATTACACTGGTCGCTTCCTTTTCGTGTCATATTGCAAATGATCAATGAGGATACATTTTATAATAACTGGACAAAGAAAAAGGTATATTACTCGCAAATCTGTACATAATTTGACGACAAATTAACTCTGTTAGACGAGAAAAATACAGTTGTTTTAGTACTTATTTAGTGTTTTGGATGAAACTAACAGGACGGATGAGGTAAAAATGATGAAATAAATATGCCCTCTAAATATTGCCTTATGGATATTGTTTGTCTAGCTGTATGTAATGTATTTCATCCAGAAAATAAATCTGTATGATTAGAAACCTTTCAAAGCTTTTTTTTTTAAATGTAGGCAGTCTACCATACAAACCATGTGGAGCATCTGATATTAATACAACTTTGGCTATTACTGAACTTCATCACTGCTTATCCCCTAATAATGAAACGACGTTCTAGCTACCTGTATGAGATTTGTCCATAAGGTACTGGGATAAGCGAAGTAATATTATGTTGATGTTCCATATAGTATAAACACACCTACATTTAATGTTTATGTTGCTTCTGTTTCGTTGAAATCCGAAAATGTCGAATGTTTTTCGGATTTAAGCCTTCTCCTCTACTGTTATAATCTCTTGGCCTCAGAATCTGAGAGCTATGTCTCAGGTTTTCAGAAAAAGCCATTTTGTCGTGCAAAACGTTTTATTATTTCTCCGTGATTAGTCTTACCAAGTTGTACGCTTCTCCATGCATTAATTTTAAAATTCTCAATATGGCTTGGATACATGTGTTAACCTTGCAACTGTATTTCAACGTTTTTATCTGAAGTAACAACTGTTTCCACTGATTTAAGTGATCTGATACTTGCTTGATAAGATTCCAAGAGATGGGACACATTACAGGACATTCAAAACATTTAAGTCATGTTGGCGGCTAATAACACATTCACAGTACACAGTACTCACAAACACTTGTCTCGCCTTTTGACAGGATCAGGTCCCTTAGACCCCACAAACTGCTATGGCAAAGATTATATGAGTACTGCATGTCAAAAACTAACGTCTTTTACACCGCATTTAGATGTGTGTACTGGCTGACTTATATGTATATATGACAACTTCAGCCCTCATCACCTTAAACGTGAAAATAATTCTAGACTTGTAACTAATGATCATGGAGCATAATCAGCATGAACAAAAGCAGTTGTTAATCAGACCTGTCCGGCATTAACACAAACATCAGTTAAGGCGAAATGAAACCGACCACCAGAAAAAAAATAAACTCTTGGCAAACACAAACTGAACGTCTTTGAAGACACCTTCAGACACTTAAGAAGATGATAGTTAAGCATGGAAAAACAGTCCTTCCAGTATTATATGTGAGCACGTTTAAGGCAAGCTGCAGAGGACTGTAAGACTGCGAGTGTTTGGTAGGCGTGGAATACACTGCATATGAAAAAAAAAACGTGGTTCTAAAGGTCTCTCTATATGTCTACCACAGTCCACGATTGTGACGTTAAGTAGACGGTGCACACATCTTTAATCTCGCGTCAGTACACAAAGCTAGTCTCACAGGCTCTCACAGTTACCATCGACTTTAGCTTCCATTATGATAATTATATTACGCATAGAAGTTTTCGTAAACGAAGTGAAATCATTACCTACCAGTTTGATATATTGTTTAAAGGAAAAATTGTATATTTCGGTCAAAGCATTTAAGCAAATGGAGATACTTAAAAGTAAGGTGCTACAAAAATACTGCACACATTCAAAGGGATATTATGTTGATACAGTCTTGGTACGCAGTAACAGAATGACATAGCGAATTTATTTCTTGCAGTTTTTATAAATATATCTTTTTTCTGTTTTTTGTTTTGCAGTCCTCATATCGTACTCGTCCAGTCACAGTTAAACCCACTTCAGAACTTTTGGCACCACAAAGCACTCCAATTCAGCACGTTACGTTCTTTTTTGACATAGCGCTTTGTTGAAAGGTGGTCTTGTAGAATTGCATAAGAAAGCTGGCTAAAGAACTCTTTCTCTCTCGGTTGATCTTTCTCGTTTGTGTTCAAAATTATATGGGCATTTATCGAAGCTGTGTTCATGCTGTTATAGAGTACAACCATTGGACATTTTCTTGGATTTCTTGCTACACTAATACAAGGTACCAAGCAAGAATAAGTGTGTTCCCACACTAAACAAACTACTGCATGTAAGTGTGCACAGAAATAACCTAAGCAGACATGTCTGCATGCGGCTGATCCGTGATACCCTAGACCTGATTGTCGTAAACTAACCGGAACAGCTATTGTTAAAATACCCTGTAACACGTACCAAACGACTCCTGTTATGCTCACTGTTAGATAAAGAGAAGATAACTTCTTGGAATCAATTGTCAGACATTGGATTGTTGTGAAGATACTCTTCGTGGTCTCATAGACCACCAGCATCTACATACAGGTTAAACGTGTAACATAAAATTCGTTGCACACAGTGCAGACGCCCCAACAGAGGTGAGTGCTTGTTTTGTAGGCAGCAAGTTAAGGCTACCATTTCGTTTGTTAAGCAGTTTGTAATGAGGTAACATCAGCGTCTGAGAGAGCATTACTGATTGCTTGAATGTACAATTCCTGATAGGAGACCTGCATTCGACATTACGGGTAAGTTCGCTAACCCTTGAATATGCAAGACATGGAAGCATGAGAGTATGCAAGGCGGCTCAGTGAAATGTGGTGATTTCTTGAATGGAAGCATTTAGTTTGTTAAGCAGTTTTTAGTGAGGCAGCACGAGCGTCTGAGAGAACATTACTGATTCGTTGAATGTAGAATTCCTGACAGGGCACCTGCATTCAACATTACGAATATGTCCCCTAAACCTTGACTGTCTAAGACATGGAAGCATGAGCGTATGCAAGGCAGCTCAGTGAAATGTGGTGATTTCTTGAATGTAGATGACAAGTCTCGACTTCTTCCAGCATGTCACAAACTGTTAACTAATCGCTTTTGATTGCTAGGACAAGTCTTTCCTTTTCGGTACTAGTTAGAACTCGTGTTCTCAGCAGGAAAGTAGGAAATAAAAGTGAGACACCTACTAGGAGTTTCATATTATTGATATTGTGTCAACACAGTAATCATCATTCAGCACTTTTCTTCTTATTGGTCACGTACCACTTCCCAAAATGATATAAGCCGGAGATAATATAATAAAATTACTATTGAAAACTTAAATTTTTCGTTTACTGATTATTAGCTGTAATTTAGAGACATCTTTTCTCTCATTCAACGTTGCTGAATCTGAAGCACCCAGGAGCAGGGAGAGAGAAAGCAACAGCGCTTGTCTAATAGTCGATCCGAGTAGCACGTGAAGGACTACCAGAGTCTGAAGCTGTTAGGCAGAGAGTACCGACTGTCATCTAACACCCGACTGCAGCAGTGGTTGAAGACCAGAGACTGCTTTCTGTTGTTTTGACCAAGTCTCGGTAGGCTGGTCGTCATTATCATTGTCAACCATTTACATAAATGCTAATCCAGTAATATTACATTGTAAATGAAGTGTCTTGCAAAACTAGCAGAAGAGCATTGCATTTGTGTTAGTGGAGTATGATGTTTAACAATTGTGTTTATACTCTATACAATTTCATTTTGTTTGCAATAAAGGGTGAACCATTCCTAAAGAGCGTTAAATTAAATCCAATCATTGATCTTGAATGGATTCCTGCTGAATGTGCTATTATACGTCGAATATGTCGAGTTTAATATATCATAGGATTGGATTTAAAGATCCCCTTCTTGAATGCCTTTGTTTTATATCTTTGAGAAACGGGTGTGACACATTAACCAAGGTCTTAAAACCGATTTTGTACTAGTCTGCAACTTCCTCTTGCCCAAATCAGCCGAAGAAACTTATGAAATTACAAAAAATGTGAGTTTAAGGTCATTTCAAATTTTAGTGTTCATAGGTACTCCGTTAAAGAAACTAAAGACTTTTGAATAGAGAGATTGCTGTAGGGCACTGAAAGAAATAGTTCAGCTGTGTGTTACTGTTATTAAAAATGAAGAGTTTTTAGGAGAACAATACACAAAACCAAACAAAGTGATAGAAATTAAAAATTCAGTAATAAATGTTCACTTATATTGTAATGCCCGCGTCGAATGGCCGGTTGTAGCTGGAATGCATGCTGTAAATAGGGATGCACAATGTGTGTAGTTATTATACAATCTCAGAAAACTTAAAGTTGATTACATACTATTCTGTAACACGCTGAAGCATGCACACATATTCTAAAACCAGAATGAAAAGGTTTCTGTTAGCATATTTGGCATTTGATTACAGATGGATGATGGAGGGAGAAAGAGAGACATTCGAGTTGTATCACTACAGACCAGCATTGTGGGAAACATGTAAATCTATGACTGTTCCAGGTTCCTAACACAGATTCATAACACTCCAGGTACGTAAAGATTCCAACAGGGCTAGCACTTAGTACTAATACTCTTCCTTGTCATTATGTTGTGGTATGTGACCGCTGTTTGTGTTATTTAAAGGAATGTTAAATTCACATTTAGTTGACTGCATGTAGTATAAAGCAGTCAACAAAATCACTTCTAGAGGAAAGATTAAGTGAATGAAATGTACAAAGTTTATCAACAAACTAAAGCTCTGAGATCTTGGGTTGTCGGGTGTCCTGCCGGATATCAGCGTCGTACTTGCACGATATTTCGGTCACGTAGCTCGAGACCTTCATCAGGTGCGACCTGAGACTGCTCCTCGAGTGGACCTGGTCCAGTATTTATGCCAATGGACTTCCCCCTCCACCAACGGCTGCAGGCGCTTCCTCTGTGGTCCGCGCCCATTCCCTGTGACCTGCTGGAGCGTTGCTGCTCCGTTTTCCGTCCGCTGCGGTTCTAGGTGTTCCCTCTGCGGTCCGCGCCCACCAAACCCGCTGCTGGGGGTTTCATCTACGGTCTGGGGTACCAGGCGTTCCCCCTGCGGTCCGCGCCCGCTCACCACGACCTGTTGGAGCGTTGCCGCTCCGTTTTTCATCTGCTGCGGCTCTGGATGTTCCCTCTGCGGTCCGCGCCCACCAGTCCCACTTCTGGGTGTTCCATCTTCGGTCTGGTGCTCCTGGCAGTCCGTCATGGGCTCGTTTACCATCTCCATGTCTCTGGTTCTTCTGTTTGTGTAGTGTTGCAGCTGGCCCCGTTGCTCCTTTAACAATTCCAGAGCCGGATCCCAGGCTCTGCTTAGCTGGTACCCTGTGTCACGATTCATAAGATCGTCAGCCATTTTAATCTCAATCGATTCTCTTATGACACTGTCCCAAAATCTGGGTGTTTGTGCTAGAATCTTGGTATCCTCATACTTCATGGCATGATCTAGCTCTAGACAGTGTTCAGCAATGGCTGACTTAGTCACCTGTCTTAATCTAGTGTGCCTCTGATGTTCTTTGCACCTGATCTCCACAGTTCTTGTCGTCTGGCCAATGTAGGACATGCCACATTGACAGGGTATATTGTAAATCCCTGGTTTTCGTATTCCCAGGTCGTCTTTGACACTCCCCAGCAGTCCCCCGATCTTGTTGGATGGACAGAAAACACACTTGATATTGTGTTTACGCAGGATCCTACTGATTCTGGCAGAAATAGAGCCAGCATAGGGCAGATATGCCACCTTCCTTGCTTCATCTTGGCCTTCTTCAGGAACCTGTGGTATAGTGGCTGGTCGGAGTGCCCTCTCAATTTGTCTGTCCGTGTATCCATTCTTGGAGAAAACTGTTTTGAGACGTTCTATCTCTGTGGGTAGATTCTCTTGGTCTGATAGGGCACGTGCTCTGTGGACCAAAGTCTTCAGAACCCCATTCTTCTGTGAAGGGTGGTGACAACTGCTGGCCTGCAGATATAAATCAGTGTGTGTAGGTTTTCGGTACACACTGTGGCCAATTGATCCATCTGCTTTCCTCTGGACTAGTACATCCAGAAATGACAGCTGGCCATTCTTCTCCAGTTCCATGGTGAACTTGATATTAGGGTGGCATGAGTTAAGATGTTCAAGAAACTCATTGAGCCTGTCCATCCCATGTGGCCAGATCACGAAGGTGTCATCCACATACCTAAAGAAGCATGTGGGTTTAAATGTGGCTGTCTCCAATGCCCTCTCCTCAAAACTCTCCATAAACATGTTGGCAACCACAGGGGACAGTGGGCTGCCCATAGCTACACCTTCAGTTTGCTCGTAATATTGGTTTCTGTACAGGAAATATGTGGATGTCAGTGTATGACTGAACAGGTCCAACAGAGCACCATCAAATTTCTCTGCAATCAGTTCTAGTGAGTCCTTCAGTGGGACCCTGGTGAACAGCGATACCACATCAAAACTAACCATGATGTCCGAATCTGTGATGTTCAGTTGCTTGAGGCGTTGCAGGAAATCTTCTGAGTTGCGGATGTGGTGAATACATTTCCCCACATATGGAGCCAGGAGACCTTTCAGGTACTTGGCTGTTGTGTACGTAGGTGCCCCAATATTACTGACAATAGGACGTAGGGGCACACCCTCCTTGTGTATTTTAGGCAGACCATACAGTCTGGGTGGCACTGGCGCTTTTTCCCGTAGTTGTCTGATGATCTTATCGGGCATCCCTGTTTCCTTCAAGAGAGCACTAGTCTTCTTGGCCACCTTGTCCGTGGGGTCACACTCCAGTATTCTGTATGCAGGGTCCTCCAGAAGTTGGCGTACTTTCTCATCATAATCCACTCGCTGCAAGATGACAGTGGAGTTCCCTTTGTCTGCTGGCAGTACCACAATGCTGTTGTCTTCCCGTAGTTTCTGATGAAGGTCTCGAGCTACGTGACCGAAATATCGTGCAAGTACGACGCTGATATCCGGCAGGACACCCGACAACCGAAGATGTCATTAGATCGCCGGGAAAGCCTGAAGAGTTACATCAAAAGTCTCTACGGGGAGGAGATGTATCAGAATATCAAGAAGCTGGACAAGCTACGGCAGAAGAAAGGGAAGATGCTGAGTTCTCTCAGTTTTTTGCTGAGGTGTCGAGATGGAGAAGTGGTACCAGTATTTGCCAGAATTAAACATCACATCAACTCCAGAGCGGCGAACAAGATAAAACGCAGAGCTAGCATGGCACTGGTGAGAGAGAGGATTCGAGATATGCGCCACAGGTTAGATGTTGTGGCCAGGGAGCTGTTACACATTCATCTGTACATGGCAGCTTCCTTAACAAGAGAAGATTGGGATTGGGTAGACCGTGCCTCCTGGTCTTTAGCTGAGTGTACTAGAAGGAATGCCTCATCTTGCCAATCTGCAAAGTTTGACCGCATGAGCAAGAAAGCACAGCAGATGGAAGAGACACGCACGGTGACGAATCTGAGTGGCATACAGTTTGATGATACGACCTTAAAGGTACTCAGCAGGGGTCTCAACTTTGCTACGACCCCTAGAAACGTACCCATTTCAGGTTTCGTCAGTGCAGTAGAGCAAGTTGCAGCCACACTTCCACCTAATGTGGCAGAGGAAGTCCGCCGAGAGACCTGCAGGGCCCTCACCAAGGCCAGGCCGCCGAAATCGAACATCACAACCGAGGAGAGGCTTGCACTCAAGAAACTACGGGAAGACAACAGCATTGTGGTACTGCCAGCAGACAAAGGGAACTCCACTGTCATCTTGCAGCGAGTGGATTATGATGAGAAAGTACGCCAACTTCTGGAGGACCCTGCATACAGAATACTGGAGTGTGACCCCACGGACAAGGTGGCCAAGAAGACTAGTGCTCTCTTGAAGGAAACAGGGATGCCCGATAAGATCATCAGACAACTACGGGAAAAAGCGCCAGTGCCACCCAGACTGTATGGTCTGCCTAAAATACACAAGGAGGGTGTGCCCCTACGTCCTATTGTCAGTAATATTGGGGCACCTACGTACACAACAGCCAAGTACCTGAAAGGTCTCCTGGCTCCATATGTGGGGAAATGTATTCACCACATCCGCAACTCAGAAGATTTCCTGCAACGCCTCAAGCAACTGAACATCACAGATTCGGACATCATGGTTAGTTTTGATGTGGTATCGCTGTTCACCAGGGTCCCACTGAAGGACTCACTAGAACTGATTGCAGAGAAATTTGATGGTGCTCTGTTGGACCTGTTCAGTCATACACTGACATCCACATATTTCCTGTACAGAAACCAATATTACGAGCAAACTGAAGGTGTAGCTATGGGCAGCCCACTGTCCCCTGTGGTTGCCAACATGTTTATGGAGAGTTTTGAGGAGAGGGCATTGGAGACAGCCACATTTAAACCCACATGCTTCTTTAGGTATGTGGATGACACCTTCGTGATCTGGCCACATGGGATGGACAGGCTCAATGAGTTTCTTGAACATCTTAACTCATGCCACCCTAATATCAAGTTCACCATGGAACTGGAGAAGAATGGCCAGCTGTCATTTCTGGATGTACTAGTCCAGAGGAAAGCAGATGGATCAATTGGCCACAGTGTGTACCGAAAACCTACACACACTGATTTATATCTGCAGGCCAGCAGTTGTCACCACCCTTCACAGAAGAATGGGGTTCTGAAGACTTTGGTCCACAGAGCACGTGCCCTATCAGACCAAGAGAATCTACCCACAGAGATAGAACGTCTCAAAACAGTTTTCTCCAAGAATGGATACACGGACAGACAAATTGAGAGGGCACTCCGACCAGCCACTATACCACAGGTTCCTGAAGAAGGCCAAGATGAAGCAAGGAAGGTGGCATATCTGCCCTATGCTGGCTCTATTTCTGCCAGAATCAGTAGGATCCTGCGTAAACACAATATCAAGTGTGTTTTCTGTCCATCCAACAAGATCGGGGGACTGCTGGGGAGTGTCAAAGACGACCTGGGGTTACGAAAACCAGGGATTTACAATATACCCTGTCAATGTGGCATGTCCTACATTGGCCAGACGACAAGAACTGTGGAGATCAGGTGCAAAGAACATCAGAGGCACACTAGATTAAGACAGGTGACTAAGTCAGCCATTGCTGAACACTGTCTAGAGCTAGATCATGCCATGAAGTATGAGGATACCAAGATTCTAGCACAAACACCCAGATTTTGGGACAGTGTCATAAGAGAATCGATTGAGATTAAAATGGCTGACGATCTTATGAATCGTGACACAGGGTACCAGCTAAGCAGAGCCTGGGATCCGGCTCTGGAATTGTTAAAGGAGCAATGGGGCCAGCTGCAACACTACACAAACAGAAGAACCAGAGACATGGAGATGGTAAACGAGCCCATGACGGACTGCCAGGAGCACCAGACCGAAGATGGAACACCCAGAAGTGGGACTGGTGGGCGCGGACCGCAGAGGGAACATCCAGAGCCGCAGCAGATGAAAAACGGAGCGGCAACGCTCCAACAGGTCGTGGTGAGCGGGCGCGGACCGCAGGGGGAACGCCTGGTACCCCAGACCGTAGATGAAACCCCCAGCAGCGGGTTTGGTGGGCGCGGACCGCAGAGGGAACACCTAGAACCGCAGCGGACGGAAAACGGAGCAGCAACGCTCCAGCAGGTCACAGGGAATGGGCGCGGACCACAGAGGAAGCGCCTGCAGCCGTTGGTGGAGGGGGAAGTCCATAGGCATAAATACTGGACCAGGTCCACTCGAGGAGCAGTCTCAGGTCGCACCTGATGAAGGTCTCGAGCTACGTGACCGAAATATCGTGCAAGTACGACGCTGATATCCGGCAGGACACCCGACAACCCAAGATGTCATTAGATCGCCGGGAAAGCCTGAAGAGTTACATTAAACTAAAGCTCTATTTATGATGAATCGAAAAGGATGATAGAATCAATTGCTTATAGAAATCAGACATCAGATTAAATTGACTTTTCGATCCTATGGGTCCACAATGCGGGGATACTTCTAGGTATTGAATATGTCATAAAAACAAAAATCACAAAATACATATTTAGAAAGAACTACAAGTATTGTAATGTACCTTCCACAGGTGCAGGAGAACTGGTTATCAAGGATGTGGAATAAGTATAGAAATCGTAAATATATATTTATATTTGGGTAAACAACTTGTCACAGACCATAATACACGTTCATTACACTGAGGTGCATATGATAATTATTAGGCTGTTGCAGACATGCATCATCAAACAGAAACAATTTATAATGATCAAATTACTACACTGAATCTGTAGAGAAGTCAGATTGTTGTAATACTCACAATTTTTTGTTTTTTGATAACATATATATTTCTGAGAAATTCATAAACTGAATGGATGGAGTTGGCCATTCATTAGACATCTAGGCGCCTCTTAACATGGACTTCATTGGTAGTTAAACTTTTTACGCCTGCCATTTCAGTGAAATTATATTTTCTTTAATAGTGGAGAAAAGTACACGGCTTTAAATATTTGTGAAGATTATTGTTATTTTTAGTGATGAATCCATTAGCTGAGCTGTTTGTATGAAATTTATATATGTATTTTTAATCTAAATCATTAAACAGGCTTGAGTTCTAGAGTTTACACCACAAATAATTCTTTGAGACGTATTTGTACCCAGAGAACTTAAGTTTGCCTCACTCTGTTACCCCAAAAAGTAATCCTGTATGACATTATGGAATGAAAGTAATCATAGTATGCCAGATTTTTTATTTTTGTATCACCTGCGTCTTACAACACTCTCTTTGTGAATATTCCAGTTTCTCATTCGAATCAAGAATATTTAAAAGCACTATTCAGTACAGTGTATTACACATACTCCCACTGTGATCAGGGATAATCAGAATTTAAATTGTACAGAAGCACAAATCGCATAAAATAGTTAACTGAACAGCTGTATTTAGTTGCTGATACTGTGAATATGTTCTTGCAAAACAACAAGATAGTATTAAGTCACAAAGGAAAGTTAGGATTTCTCTCAGCTTATGTCTACCATATTTGGACTGGAACAGTTCTGGGAAAGAGGTATTAAACATAGAGAACAGTGTCATTTTAACGGTGCATGCCACCAGTAACTTGAATAATAGATGTCACTTCAGGATCCCAGTCTTATCTCACAATGTGAGCAATTACTATATTATTTCCTGGTCACAAACATTTGTGAACAAACGATGTGATGACAGTTACTGTATAAGTAAATCGAGGTCACATTTATCTTATGTCATTGAATATGGAAAAATATAAATCACTCAAGAATATTTTAGCAGTAATAGTCCAAGACAGGAGATGCTATATAAATTTCCGATTCATGGATTCACTTAATTGTGTACATCATTCTTGAGTCATATGAATTCAAGATAATGAGGACATATTTCCCTGACGATCTGATTATGCATTCTCCCATATCTGTTTGTGAGCAGTGAATTATATCCATTGGGATATTATTTACATACATTTGAGAACTCTAAGTCAGTCATCAGGTGAAACTATAGCAGAGAAGGATTACAAAACAAGTCTGTGTATGGAATTTATTGAAGTGTAAGAAACTAGGAGAATATTCCAATTTAAATTTGAGACATAAAAGCTACTGTTCTCTGATGTGTACTAACCAATCCGTAGCGTCTTTGAGAATCTTATGGAATGAACCTCGTTCCGTACCATACTTCACTTGGCCTTACAAAGGATGTGCTACTGAAAATGACTAGAGCAGGACTGCAGTTTATTACTGACGTTGCACAACTTCAGTTTGTCGAAAAACGGTATTGAACGAAGAATTGTTACTAGTTCATGGAAAGATGATTTTGCAAACCATTGGTTCATGAATAGTTATGATGACAAAAATGATGAATACACTGTATCTTTATTCGAACAGCCTTTACAACTGGGTAATGTTACATTATGATTTCATGTCCAATTTAGTATTCCTCTCCTCAGAGCATGTTGAAACATCTGATTTGAAAAATGCACCAGATGTTTGTGACTTAAGACATATTTTGGAAGTAGACCTCGAATATCCTAACGATATCGATAATGTTTTATACAGATGTACCTGACTTTTCGACAAATGGCCTCACCATCTCAAAGTCACAAAGCATATAAATTAATTTCGACTTTATATGATAGCAATAACTAAGTTATTTAGTACAGAAAACATCTAAATCAACGTTTAAATCACAAATACTGGTAAAAATTTTCATAGTGTTTTGTTATTCGTACAAGTTCGTGGGATGAAGCCATATAGTGAGACCAATGCAATGAAATGTATGAGTGCAAGTAATGATTTTGAGAAGATTTCTTTTTCCAAAGGATGAATTACAGCGCATTTGGTAAAGCTATACGTAATTTATGAATTATGTGAAGCATATAACTAACAATTTCATCTGAGGGTACACACGCAGAAGATGCTCTGATTGCACAACAACAAAAACAGTATTGTTTTAAGAATAATTCAGTTGGTACTGAATTAAACAGTCTAAGCATAGTGTTTGATAAACCCATTGCAGCATAAATGGCTATCCCAGATGCCTCAAAGACCCATCTTATAGATTTTCATTTTTGATGAGTACTAAACAATTTTCTGGCTAACTGTTCAAATCTCTGTTTTGCAGATACACTTAGCTTAACTTGTCACATTAAAAATTTAGCTATTTGTGAGGATATCAGGCGTGATGTTCATACACGTTTTGATACTTCAGGTTCCTCTGCAAGTAACAAATATATCATTCCACTTTAAATTAAAAAGATGGATGAATGAAAGATGTGATGCATGGTGAACCTGTTACTAAATTTGTGGGTATACGGGCTAAAATGTACGTGCATGATACTGAGTCAGGATGCTTAATTTGCAGAGTAAAGAGTGTGAAACAGCCTTCGATTAGAGAATTTCCTATTCACGTGTTCCCACACTATGTACTGAATTCTGAAGTTAAAGCTACTGTACAGTATGTTATTCAAATCCCGCGTCTTCTGTTAATTAGCAAAAGCTAAGTTTATTACCTCAGGATGACAAGAGTTTTATAGTTCCAGATGAAGCAAATACCTTAAATAGCGGTCACTAACAACTAAAAATGTTGATGATGATGAGTGACTTTATTGAGTGTTTGTGAAAATGTACAAATATTAAACAAGAATTGTAGCTGATGTGCACATATTAGCTTTGTGTCACTACAGTGTGAAAAATGTAAAAATGTTAAATGTTATTCGTAACTGATTGCAGTGTGTGTGGAAAACGTAACTGAAGTGTATCATAACTGACGTAAATTCTTTAGCCTGAAGTCACCACCGCCTGAAAATGTGGAAACGTTAATTTGCTTTAGTGTATGTGTGATAACACTAAATCATTGCCAAATTTAAACTCTGAATACCCGTCACATGGCGACACTGTATGTAGCAGGCAATACTGAACATTTTATGTAAACATACTTTATACAATATGAACAGGATTACTACTATGGCTGTAAGTAGCAATTGGTTCTATCATGCATTCCAGATTAGCATAAATTATAATTGGATGGCTTTATCTTCTTGCTAAATATGGTAAATTTTGCACACTAACCCCTGCCACCACGCCTGACTCTGCTGACAAATTTAAACTGTATGCAGTCAAATAACGTGTACCTATCTTTTCTTTCGATTTCAAACATTTTCTAATTAAAATTTACATCTAAAGTAAATATTTTCTTCCATTTCCCGTCTGTGCATTATCAAGATGTTTATGCTTCATTCAGGTACTCATCAGAATGGTAGAGGATGGTTAACGTCTGTGTCGGAAGCCCATGACTGGATTTCAACCAGACTACAAGACTACAGGTACACTACTGCCTTTCTATTCACCGTGACGTGGAGGGGAGCTCGTCGTGGCCGCCCCTCACCCATGGAAAGGTCCTCACTACTCATTTTGACAGCAGAGTGAGTGGACTTCAGGTTATCCAGGAGTGACAAGAACGAGAAAAAAGTCCCACTGGTATCCAGCATTGAACCTAGACTTCCACAACAGAGACAGTGTTCAACGTGCTAAAATGTGTGTGAATTCCTAAAGGACCAAATTGCTGAGGTATGGGTCCCTAGACTTACACCCTACTTAAACTAACCTAAACTAACTTCTGCTAAGAACAACGCACACATCCATGCCCGAGGAGGACTCGAACCTCCAGCCGTAGGGGCCGTGCAATCCGTGACATGGCGACTCAAACTACGCTACGTGTCCACGCAGCTTCAACGTGCTAGCGACCATGAGCACAATTACGAAGATAGAAACAATTAACTGAAACAGTAAAAGTATTTTACATAGAAATTTTTTTAGAGGTGTATAAATCAGGGAGAGATGAAACTTACTGATTTTGATACAAACATTAGTGAAATTTTGATACAAAAATTAGTAGAGTGTGGAAAAGAGACCGGTTAAGTTTACTTATGACGCAGTAAAGTATTATACATATACATTAATGGAGAATAAAACAGAGACATATGAAAGTTACCGATGAGCACATACAGCTTTTGGTATTTTTTGTTGGAATGTAAAAGAGAGATGAAATTTACAACCAATGAGGTAGACATGGAATTATTTTAAGTTACGCCATGTACGTAATGTTTGATGCTGTGTGCGCACCTATGATACGAATTTTAATGCTGTGAGAATACAGTATTTCACACAAACATTTTTTCCAAAGAACAATAAAAACAGAGAGACATAGAGAAGAAATACAAAGATGGACTGTTACATATTGTGTGTAAAAATACAAACATGGTATGTTACATAATGTGTGTATGTGTGTGTGTGTGTGTGTGTGTGTTTGTGTGTGTGTGTGTGAGAGAGAGAGAGAGAGAGAGAGAGAGAGAGAGAAATAGGGAGACAGAGAAGAGAGAGAGAGAGGGGGGGGGGGGGCAGGGGAAAGAAAAAGAGGGAAGAGAGAGGGAGAGAGAGAGAGAGAGAGATGAACTTACCGTTTAAACGAAATTTTTGCTAAATGCCTCCAGGTTACGTTATTCGGGTGAAATTTCCTATTTTTAAAAATAATTCATAGTTTTTGTCGTACTTTTTGGATCATGATGTCATTTTAAGTAATCCATCTCTTAGCTTGCATATTTTTTGACACATGTGAGATAACAGGCACGGTACTTGGCGTGAACATCTGGAACATGTCACCATCTTCGTCTGTAACATCAGATAAGGGTTAGCAAATATGCTTCTCACACCTCTCGTTGTAATGGTGTTGCGGTAAGAAGAAATTGCTGCAATGAATGACGATAACAAAGTGATAGGATATCAATACAGTATAGAAATTTTTGCAATTATACAGACGCATAAATTTCATTTTAAGAACGATGAAAACTTAACGGATTTCTGGAGGAGGAGGAAGTAGTTTAGCTTAAAGGAGCAAAAAAGTATTTAGCTTTGAATAATTAGTTTAATAGTTTATTTCTGTTTTCGTCCAGTTTCACAAAATGGGAAATATTCCTTTCATTCTATTCGCAATAAACTTTAGATTCGATATATAGTGAAAGAAGAACAGGTGATAAAAAGGAAGTTACAGCATAAAAAAGAAATCGTTATGTCAGTTAATTTCTTCCATGTCCCAGTGGAATTATTACGCTTTAACACTGAAGATAAAAGAGTGAAATATTTGTATTTATCTATCTTATAACAAAAAGACAAAGAAGTCAATCCGACAAGACCACAACGGTGAACGAGTGGAAGGTCTATGAGAATAGGCAAACAGCCCAGAAACAAGAAAATTGATCAGTCGGTAAAGCAGTTGCTCTTGATAGGCAAGGTACCAGTTTCGAACACGGTCCAGCGCACAGTTCTTTTAATTTGCCACGAGCTTTCAAATAAGCATACATCCTTCTGCAGATTGAAGATTCATTCTGGAAAGAGATAAATTGTTCTGAACATGTACTATCGTAAAACGAAAAAGATTATTATGTTCTAACAATGTTGTACATTAGTTAAAATGGCAGATTTTAGTGAACCTAATAAAAATTGTTTCACCCTCACTGCCTGTTTATAAGGCACAATTCTTATTTTCAAATGGTTCAAATGGCTCTGAGCACTATGGGACTTCACAGCTTAGGTCATCAGTCCCCTAGAACTTATAACTACTTAAACCTAAGGACATCACACACATCCATGCCGGAGACAGGATCGAACCTGCGACTGTAGTAGTCGCGTGGTTCCAGACTGAAGCGCCTAGAACCTCTCGGCCACCCCGGCCAGCATTCTTATTTTACTCAATGTCGCTTTCTTTCCTCAAGCGTTATGCCGATCATTCTTTTTCTTAATTGATCATTAGTTTTCCCTACCGCTATACAAGTGATTCACGAACAGTTATATGTCACATGACCCCTACCACATTACAAATGCCATTTAGCCTGGACATGAGGTTTCACCCTCAAAACATGTCGCTATATAAATAAGTAATACAACAGTTGACAAAGTTTGTGACTGGTAGCGGTAATTTAAAAAACTTTTGCGTAGTCCACAATTACACTAAAAAAACACTACCAATATTGATGCACTGATGTACAAACACATTCCATCTCTCTGACAAGTTTCGTAGAGAGGAAAAGTTCTTAGATACAACGCAAGCTAATTGCAGTGCAAAGACAGCCAATGCCATCCAATAAGAACTTATTAGCTTTATAAGCTTGTAACCTCCCCACAAAAAATTGTACATATAATAATAGGATTATGATTCTAATTTTGGTATAACCTCAGAACAAAATTGGTTCCCATTTACAATCTGCGTTCAGAATTGCATTGACATTTAATGTAAGCTCGAAACAGAAAAATTCCTAAACCTCGTAATAAAAAATAAATTCCGTATCCTGGTAAATTTTGGACGACAGAAGTGCTGCGTCATGGCCCTGTAAGAGCCAACACGATACACCATTCCAGACCAGAGCAGACTGCAGACAAGCGCAGACTAGCAACAACTTACTGTTACAGCTACACAGTTCGTACAGCACAGTCAACACTGCTCTCTGGTCAGCGATTCTCTTATACCTTTCATATCGCAGGCAGCGCATGAGCAATACATCGAATACATCCAGATTACATGTGCTCGGACCTCTTACATAAAATTACATCTGCTCGGACCTCTTATATAAAATTACATCTGCTCGGACCTCTTACGTAACCCTCCACAGGGGGGGGGCAACAAATTTGGCAGCGATGGTGAGTCAATTGGACTTGCCATGAGCAACAAATTTTTCTTAATTAACTAAGTTTACAGTCACAGAGTATATACATATATATATAAGTGCAGAACATGAAATAGAGTGCACATGCACTGAGTACAGAACATATCAAGAAATTACAAAATGTATACGCAATGAGTACAAAACATATTAACAAATGACATAAAGTGCATACGCACTGTAGTACAGAACATATCTAGCAATGACAAAATGTATACGCAATGAGTACAAAACATATTAACAAATGACATAAAGTGCATACACACTGTAGTACAGAACATATCAAGGAATGACAAAATGTATATGCAATGAGTACAAATCATATTAACAAATGACATAAAATGCACACGCACTGTATATATGTGTACCATTTTACAAGAACTATTATACGCAATGAGTACAAAACATATTAACAAATGACATCAAGTGCACACGCACTGTAGTATTTTTTTC
The DNA here is from genome assembly GCF_021461395.2 of Schistocerca americana. Classification (NCBI taxonomy): domain Eukaryota; kingdom Metazoa; phylum Arthropoda; class Insecta; order Orthoptera; family Acrididae; genus Schistocerca; species Schistocerca americana. The sequence continues at coordinate 187,490,253 of NC_060122.1, forward strand.
CATTTTACAAGAAATAGGATAGGAAAGGGAAGGAGTGCATCATGGTTGTAGCACAGTAGGTTGCACATAGCTACACTGAAAGTCTATATCTTTCTACAGAAGCACAACACCAAGTGAGACAATCTGAAGTTCTCTTCCCTGAAGTATTAATCAGTGTAGCCAAGACACCGAAATGTCATATTAATATTCAATGTTATCATTTGGTAGTACATTAGGTACACCAAACAGTGGGACCATAATAACACCTCCATTGTTCAAGGTGGTGGACACCATGATGTGTCAACACCACACTCTTTCACCAACGTAGAATTAGTGCAGAAACAAAATATAGTGCTCCATGATCATAAGGATAGACAGGACAAACGGATATTGCAGTAATTTCAGGTAATTAGGTCAGAAGGTGAAGGACATTAAGTCTTATGCTAGTCATCATTGAGAATTACACTAGTCTATTAACCGATTTGAGTAATTGGTGGCACTCATGGCCTAGTTACTAAAGATTTCTGTACTATGTATGAAGTATTACAGAATATTGTTCATAAGTCATATGATTACAGTGAACATTGTCACTAATTGGCCACTTACAAACCATTTTTATGCATTATTCAAAAGTGATCATTCGAAGCAAGAGTTAATTAATGGCATACCATTTACATAATTCATCTAGTTATAGTAATCATTGGCACTCATTGGCCAGTTACAAACCATCAGAAGTCATCATTCAAAACAAGAGCTAATGAGTGTAGCATCAAGCTACTGGTATTCATATATAATAGCATGTAAGTGACATAATACAAATTGAAAATATAAGAAATAGTGGCGGTCATTGGCCAGTTACTAAACATATTGAATATTACAAAACATTTTTCATCATTCAAGTGACATACAACATATTTAAAATAATTGTTGGCACCCATTGGCCAGTTACAAACCATCAGGAGTCATCATTCAAAATGAGAGTTAATTATTAGCATAGCATATATAGAGTATAACAAAAATATTATTTACAGAAATTATTGGCATAGCATGTATGCATTATTAAAAAGTATCATTCACTATTACTCAGAACTCATCATTCAAGTGACAAAGGATATATTTAAAATGTAACACACTGTAACTATTACTCAAGGTCTGTGACTAGAAAACATTACTCAGAACTCATCATTCAAGCGACGTAGGACATATTGAAAATGTAACACACTGTCACTATTACTCAAGGTCTGTGATTAGAAAACATCATTCAGTATTACTCAGAACTCTCTTAAACTGGTAGCATTATTTGGGATTGGTAATACATTTTTTTGTGCTAGCAATGCATTGCGTTGGGATCGATAATTAATTGCTGGGGCATAACAATATTTTCTTTTGACTTATTGCTGCAAATAAGGATAGGTAACGTCATTCGTCATGAGTCAGCTGTAGCAAGGTTATGAAACAAGTAGAGTATATGTGATCACATTCTTGAATGACAGACACAAATGGGTAAAAAAATGCAAGTACTAGAACAGGTTTAATGACTAACTGCTTAAAGCACATAAATTTCATGAATAGCTTCACCAGGAAAAAATACAAAATGGATTAGTAAGCTGAAAGAAGAAACGCATATTATGCTGAAAAGTAGTGAACTTCGAATCAACAGGAAATGAAACGTGTACTCAATATGTATGTACTCTAGCTGTCCTTTCCAAAACATTCATTCATTATACCATGCGACATAAGACCTACTGTCAAAACGAACTGCAACAAATACTTAAATAACTACATAGCACCTCTTAACTAAGAGTAAATATATAAACGTCATCATTATTCTCATCTTGCAAGAAAAACTTAAAAGTGGTGCGTTAAGTGGCCATATAAAATTTATCACTATCATCACCTGCAAACAAAAACTTCATTATTCGTATCACCATAACTTCATTACTATCATCACCTGCAAAGAAAAACCTCATTATTCATATTACCATATTCTTCATATAACTATTCATCGTCATTCATTATCATCTGCAAGAAAGACACTTCATTATTCATTATTCATATTACTATTTACTTCATACAACTACTCATATTATAGAGTTTCTTATTTCTAGCATATTTCATCACTAAGACTAAGATGTGTAGTTCTGTCTGACGGCCTGCATCAATCGCCTCGTATTCTGAAAGAAAAAATTTGTTAAGACTGCTATCATACGATGTGTATAGTATATTCTTCTTAGTGTTTGTTAATTCTGATCCATTTACTGTTCGTGACGAGGTATTGCATCTTCTTTCGTTCATTTCGAAGGTGAAATTCCCACTTCGTAGTAATCCACTGTGGTTTGTTTAATTTATCTCTTTTACACGTTATTGCTTTCTGAAAATGATGAATAAGGATTAATATCTTGCATTTAAATCATATACCCATTAAATAAAACTGGTTTCTAGTGATATAATTTATTATACAGCATAGCATGGCAGAAAACGTATTATGTCAAAGACATAGACAGTGTTCAGGTGCAAAAATGTACACAGAGTATCATAATGTACTAGCAAAAAAAAATGCAAAATAGTCACGATGTTGAGATATCATAAGGCAAAATGTCAAAGTCAACTGGTGTTTGTTATGTCTTAAAGATTTCGTAGTGCATACAAACAAAACAGGAAAACAATCGTACATACATGAAAAATGGACAATGTGCACAGTCTGATATATAACGACAAGAAATTACTTTCTTTGTGTTCAGCTTGTATATTGTGTAGTTGATAGAGGCGAGAGTTGAAGACTTTAATGGAGAAAGAATTTGATAAAATTATAAGTCACTAGATAGAATTGCATAATTGGTCATAAAATATGTAAGTTTACCTGAAAAAATGTGCACGGTCTGATGTGTAACGACAAGAAAGGCGACCTGCTAACCTGACCTTGCCGGGCACTTGCCAAGAAAAATATGATAATCATCAGTAAGTATTCATCTAAATATCTGCAAATGGCATTACAGTGCTACAAATCATAAAGTATGTTCATTCAATAAAGGGTTTAATATCGCAGACATGGTGATTGCTCTTGCTTTTTTTGGTTTTCAAAGTTTCTACGTGTACTAATTGGGGTGAGGAATGTTGCGAATTCGATATGGACCTGCATATAGAAGCTCAAATTTACTACATCTACTCTTTCCTCTGTTAGATAAATATTGTGTGCGTACTGGTATCTTCTGTCCAGTGTGAAAGTCACGGCGTGTACAAACCTGTTTTTGCTGTCTTCTCCGGCGCTCTGCGGAACGTTTGATGTTGTTGAGTGCAATGTCAATTATTTCATGGTGTCGTAGTCGACGAGAGGTAGGAAAGGATACTAATTCTTTAATTTTGTTAGGTGGTTCAACATTTTTCAGTATAACAGTCGGAGATAGCATAGTGGATTCATTTAGTATGGAGCTAATTACATCCTGGAGTGACAGTATGTGTGTATCCCAATCAATATGATTTTTATGGCAATATATTCTTCATAGTTTACCAATTTCTTTCATTAGTAGTTCACAAGGGTTCGAAGAAGCGTGATACTTGGATATATAAATCGGAGATATGTTTCTTGTTTGTAACACACGTGTCCATACATCAGATCGAAACTGTGATTCATTGTCGGAGATTGCTTTCAATACATGCCCTACATGGAATAAAATTTTTTTTACAAATGCATTCGAAGCAGATTTAGCAGTAGCTTTGCGTAAAGGAGTGAAGGTAACAAATTTCGAAGTGAGTTCAACAGCGACAAAGATGTAGCAAAAACCTCTATAAGATCTGGTAATCGGACCAAAAATGTCTACAGCGGCCAAGTGTCCCAATTTAACTGGTACAATGGTAATGTAATGGAGGAATATGTGAAGTCGTATCTGACTTAGCTTTCTGGCAAATTTTACATGACGCTAAAACTCGTCGAATACGTTTCTCCATGTTGGCAAAATAACAGTTCTGTCTCAGTATAAGAAAACATTTTCTGGCTCCGTAATGTGCGTAACTTAAATAAGTACACCAAATTAATTTGTTAACAAGCTGGTCAGGAATACATAATAACCAATTGTTGCTGTCAGGGTGAGAACGGCGAAACAGAATATTATTGCGTACAGTGTAATGGTTTCTGATGGTACCATTATTCCTATCTTGCCAAAGGTGTTTAATTTCTTTCCATACGTTGTCTTTACTCTGCTCTTGTGCTATGTCTCGTAATGACGACGAAATGAGATTTTCAAATGCAACTTGTTGAATATACATGACGCTGAAATTTGCTTGGCAGAAGTTGGTTGTGATGTCTTTCTGATTGTTGCTGAGAGAACGCGATAGTGTGTCTGCTACAATATTTTGTGTACCGGGAATGTGAACAATTGTAAAATTAAATTCCTGTAAATAAAGTTTCCATCTGCTTAATCTGTCGTGTGTAAATTTAGCGGAAAGTAAAAACTGGATAGCTCTATGATATGTGTAAACGGTAGTGTGTCTTCCATTAAGAAAATGCCGAAATCTCGTAAATGCCCATACAACACATAATGTTTCAAGTTCTGTGACAGAATAATTACGTTCAGCAGGTGACAGAATGCGACTCGCAAAGGCGATGTTTTTAATTACTGTAGTACCATCTTCTTCAATTTCCTAAAGCGGTGTTAGAACTGTCGGTGCCAATGGAACAATTTCTAGTAAGATCTGGATGTGGTAAAAGTGGTGCATTCAACAAAGCTTCTTTCAGATTCACAAATTGAGAATGTGCTTGGCTATCCCAGGACCAAATAGTGTTTTTACCCGTCAATTGACGTAATCTAGGGGTGTCTAAAGCAGAATAATGAATAAATTTACGAAAAAAGTTATTTCAACCCAAAAAACTGCGTGGTTGTTTCTTCGTCGTAGGAACAGTAATGTCACGTAAAGCTTGAAGTTTTTCCGGGTCAGGCGCAATGCCTTCTGCTGAAATTACATGTCAAAGAAATTTTATAGAAGTCTTGCCAAAGTGCGATTTACTGAGATTAACTGTGAGTCCTTGTGCACGAAAAGTTCGTAACAGTTGTTCAAGAATCAAATTGTGTTCAGACCAGTTAGCTTCTGCCATAGGAATGTCGTCTACATACGTTGTGACCCTGTCTTTTATTTCTGTCGTAAGTATAGTATTCAATCCGCGAATAAATGTTGCTGAAGAAATAGTTAAACCGAACGGTAATTTACAAAATTGATAACAGTCACCAAAACAGAGAAAAGCCGTGTACTTTCTGCTGTTCGGATGGAGCTGAATTTGCCAAAATCCCGATTTCAAATCTAATGTGGAATAAATAGCAGTACCATGAAATTTTTGTAGAAGTTCTTCTAGTGTCTGTGGGCGATCTGTTTCATTACTAATAATGTCATTGATGTGACGCGAATCAAGTACGAGACGAAATGAACCATCCTTTTTCTTAACAATATGGAGCGGGTTTATGTACGGACTAGCTGCCGGTTCAATTATTCCTTGGTCAAGCATAGCTTGCAATTCTTTCTTAACTTGTTCTCTGTGAATATACGGAATGGGATAATGTTTGGCTTTAAACATGTCGTGCTGTTTAACTTGAAATTCATACATAAAACCGGACATAGTACCAGGGACGTTGTAAAAAACTGGAGCTTGCTGTTAAAGAATTTTGTGTAGTTGCGTGCGTTCGTCGTCTGTATTTGCACTTCTCTGTTTAACTTTATCTGAAATCATTTGCATAACGTCATAGTCGGCTTCGTCTGGAGTATTATAGTTGTGTACGTACGTATCTGTGAACAATGTGGAATGACAGTCTATGTTACGTGATGCTGAAATGTCCTCTGTACGATTAATTGTTTGTTCTTCTGCAGATAAAGAGTGCTGAAATTCTAAAGCCAGTTGTACATTTTCATCCTTTAACATTAAATAGGAATTTTGAAAGTCAATAATTGCGTCGTGTTGTACCAGAAAATTCGTACCTAAAATAACGTCTGTTGTCAATAAGGGAACAATCCAAAAATCTGAGTGAAATGTATGACCTGCAATACAAAATGATAAATGTGTCTGTAATTTTACATCTACTCCTTTACCAGATACTGCTCCTTTTACTTTAGTTTTGCCTATTGGTAACGTAGGATAGGTATTCTTTTTGTTACATTCGTTGAAAGTTTCCTCATTTATAACTGACATAGGTGATCCAAAATCTATTACTGCTGAAAATTTGGATGATCCAATCTTTACTTAATGACAGGGTGTGAAATGGTTTTTTGAATAACTGGTCTTTCCTGCAAAAGAGTGTCTCGGATGTCGTCCAAAGTAATAACATTTTCGTGAACAAGGTTCTATGTGTCAAAAGTATTGCTTGCGTTGCTGGAAGATGCAACCTGTACTGTATCTAGTCAAATTCTATCCGAAGTGCTATTATTTGCGCGAGGATGCTGTGGCATTTTGACTATTTGTACTGTTCTGTTATTTCGTCCTGATGCATTAGGTTCTGGATGATACCGACTGTCTGATTCATTCATGATAATCTGTTGTTGCGGATGATTTTGTTGCTGGTAAGACCGACTGTTATTAAACGTACGCTGAAAATTGTGCTCGCTACTTTTACGTCTGTCATGATAATCATTGTTATATGGCGCGTTGCGATAGGAGTTGGAATGATGTGTTTTCTGTACGTACTGGTTTCCTTGTTGCGGTGCGTTACTATTTGGTGGAGCCGACGCTATACGTGTAGGCTGCGAGACATTAAAGCTTGGTTGACTTTGCAAACCACATTGTTGGTTAGGTACGCTAACCAGCTGGTTTTGTTGCTGTTGTGGTGAAAACCCTCTATTGTTGCCAAAATGTATTTGCTGTTGCTGATAATTATGATGATACTGATAACTAAAACTTTGTCTGGTATTAAAGTTCTGGTGGTTGTTATTCCTGGAGAGTATAATGATAACTGTCACTTTCAGGTAAAACTTGTCATATCAGGTTTTCTTTTTTTTTTACTCATTCGTAATCCTAGATAGATCGATAGTTGAAGAGCTGTTTTGATAGATATAAAGGATAGTGAAAGAGAAGGCAGCAGTGTAGAAAACTAAAGATGAAATAGCACTACTATGGCTTGGGGCCCTGTGCACGTTACGGCACATATTCATCGAAGTGTAATGAATCCCCTGAGGTCAATTACGCACTGCAAATAAATTCTAAATTCTGCATTACAGGAAATGGCGGTGAAAATTAAAAAACAAATTGTCGTATCCAGTCCAATTCTAGTTTCTGCATTACAGGCCAAGCCAATGAAAATACAAAAGCAAATTGTCGTATCCAGTACAAAGGGTGTATTTGTGTTCTGAAATTTTTAGTACCTTAGATTTTTTTACGGATAAAAATTGCTTATAATCGAGGTTATCATCTCTGAAGGTGTGAGCTGGTTTAGGATCGTATGATAATCTGTTTATCTGTGTCTGTTCGGAATCTAACTCACGTAATCTTTGTATACTACCTAAATTATACTGGCTGTGTGTGTCTGACAAATGTTCGCAAAGAGGCGTATGCTGTGATGTGTTAAAGACTGAAATATTTTTCATCTCCGTCACCTCTTGCTGCAAAGATGACAATTTTCTACGTAATGTATTATTGGACGAACCTATCTCACTGATCGTCTGCTGTAAATTTTGGAATTCCGGTGTTTGATTAAACGAAACAGGTGACGTATCGTCTGATTTGGTGTCATTATTACTTTCGATAACGTCAACACGACTGGCCAATTAATCATATTTTTCAGTCTGTGCTTTTACCTGATCATCGATTTTAGTATCACAAGCATTAAATTGTTTTTGTATTTAACGTGTGATTTTGTTCAATTTTTTAACGTCTGCTTTGATGTCATCGGGATCCTGTATTAGTTCTAATTGTTCAAGTCTGTCGGTCACTGTCTGAAAGTCTACTGTGTGTATGTCTGTTTTTGTTTTAAGATCGGAGATTTCATCATGCAATTCGGTGTTCAACTGTTTGATTGCGTCCGACACTGTAGCAATATTGTTGTCTAGGTGTGTTTTTGCTTTCGTAAATAGTTTACGCTTATATTCCTGTCCCTGTGCTGTAATTGTTTCCATGACTTGTTGCCTTACTTTATTCTGTTCCTGTATAAATTTATGGTAACGCGTTTCACTGTTTTGAAGGTGGTGATTAAAACGTTCGTCAATTTGGCTGTTCTGCTGGTCAAATTTCGCGTCTACTTTCGCATCCAGTGTGTGTGAAAGTTCTACTGACATTAATTTAAACTCGTTGCGTAACTGTGTTGCGTTTTCAGAGCATTGTTTAGCGACTGCACTAATTTCCTCTCTAAGTAATTTAGTTGTGGCTGCATGTGTATTATTTAATTCTTTTGCCACAGATCTAATTTCTTCACTGCTATTCCTAGCACAAGCCTTCATTTCCTCACGTAATTGTTCTTTAGTATCATGACATTGCGCGGCAACGGCTGTAATCTGTTCACTAAGTTGTTTGAAATTGTTGTCTTGCTTATCATTCGACTGTTTAAGACTTTCATTAAGTTGTTTGTAATTGTTGTCTTGCTTATCACTCAACTGTTTGGAATTGTTGTCTATATTTTCATTGAGTTGTAGCAATACTGCCATAACTTGATCCCAGCCAAAATTAGCGACTCTATTCTCTATGATGTGTGTTGGTGTATCTGCATTTGTCACATTTTGTGTAACCATTTGGTCATCCTCTGATTCTTAAAAAGGTTTGCTAATCAGATGTGCACTATTGGTATCTAAATCGGAATCAAATAAGTTTGACGTACTTTGAGTACATTGTTCACCTTCGTTAGAAACAATTATCTGTTCGTTACGTAAATTTTGCAAATCGGGTGTGTCAAGCTGAGCAGCGTTCATTGTAACGGAACGTGCCGCGTCATCATTTGTCGCATTTACTGTGGACATAACTGAATGTATTTGTTCAGCATCTGGAATAAAATCATTGCTAGGGATCGGGACGCACTGATTATCTGTAATTAGAGGATTATCACTATTACACTGACTGTCGCTAGTATGATCGGTCAAATTATTCGAGTCGGCTATTTCACTCACTGCACATCGCGATGTACTGTTAACAGTTTGCCGGCCGGTGTGGCCTTGCGGTCCTAAGCGCGTCAGTTTGGAACCGCGTGACCGCTACGGTCGCAGGTTCGAATCCTGCCTCGGGCATGGATGTGTGTGATGTCCTTAGGTTAGTTAGGTTTAAGTAGTTCTAAGTTCTAGGGGACTGATGACCTCAGTAGTTAAGTCCCATAGTGCTCAGAGCCATTTTGTTAACAGTTTTTCGCGGCATTTTTTACAAATCAAAATTAAGCACAAAAATGAAACAAAGGCAAAGCAAAAATGGAACAAACACAATTACAACAAAGAGCAATAAACTGCCGATGATCTATGAAAGAAAGAGTGACAAATTAGTAAATGCGTTGCGCCAGATGCAAACTACATTTAAGTAAATAAGAGCAGATATATGACTACTTCTCAGAGATTCACAAGAAATACGACCCTGGCCGGCTGTCGCCAAGTGTAACCTCCCCACAAAAAATTGTATATATAATAATAGGATTATGATTCTAATTTTAGTATAACCTCAGAACAAAATTGGTTCGCATTTATAATCTGCGTACAGAAATGCATTCACATTTAATGTAAGCTCGAAACAGAAAAATTCCTAAACCTCGTAATAAAAAATAAATTCCGTAACCTGATAAATTTTGGACGACAGCAGTGCTGCGTCATGGCCCTGTAAGATCATTCTGATTAAAAAAAAGGAAAAATTCTTACCTCAATAAAGTCGCCAACTATCTGCTCTTACAATAACTTTTTCCAGTACATCTCTGTGCAATGCTGGCCGATAGATTTGTCATTTATGAATGGAAGCAACTGATTTTTCTTTGCCACAATCGGAATGATCATGGATTGGAGACAGTAGTAAATTCTTTAAATTGAAATGAATGCTTGTTGGAAATTACTTTATATCACAAAGATTATTATTAGGACATTTTTAAAACATTTACATGGGAGTTCAGATACATTACTAGATATGCGTGAGGCTGCTTTTTACCTTATACAATAATACTCAGGTTCCGGCATCGCTGCACCGCGACCGGCCCAGCTAACACCATACACTATTCCAGACCAAAGCAGACTGCAGGCTAGCGCAGACTAGCAACAACTTACTGCTACAGCTACACAGTTCGTACTGAGTCAACACTGCTCTCTGGTCAGCGATTCTCTTATACCTTGCATATCGCAGGCAGCGCATGAGCAATACGTCTAAATTACATCTGCTCGGACCTCTTACATAAAAATACATCTGTATTACATCTGCTCGGACCTCTTACATAAAATTACATCTGCTCGGACCTCTTACAAGCTGAATGAAGGAAGTGACTAGGATACAGACAGTCTCATTATATTTCTGGTACTATCCTTTTTCTGCTATGAATGTAGTATACCAGCAGAACAGCATGCGGATGACCGTTTGAATATACCGTACATCGAGACAGAAAATGTGGTTACATTCATTATTTGAAGTCATTGACAAGCTGTCGAATCTAAAATTCGCTGTCTCGCGACAAGAGAGCAACGAAATGTGCAGGGCCAGAACAACAGAAGTAATAAATCGTAAGCGTTGAAAACACATTGTAACAGCGTCCGTTATATGAAAATTAATTACTTTTGTGACAGCGTCCAGATATTTCGATAATTTGCTGTACGTTATGATGATGTGGAACTGATACCAAAACCTCTTCGTTGGCAGAAAAAAATTTATCTCGAGCTCTACGTCCGCTGACGAGACAAACGATGCAGCAGATAAAGCATATAATTCACTATTATAGTCACCAGTATCTGTCAATTCATCTTCACCAGACGCGGAATTTGATATTCCCTTTTAGCGACGGTTTGCCACGAATCTTTGTCTTAAAATATTGCATCTTACAAGAAACTTCTCACGTTCAAGTATGAAACTGAAGACGCCGTTTCTTAGGGATAGTCACGTTTTATCCCAGAGAACGGACAGCCATCCTGTAGCTCAACATAGATTACAGAAACAGAATACTAGTGATACAGTTTCTCTATCTACGTCACGATATTCGAACATGCCAGAGCCAATTGTTCGATATTATTCCTTAATATATACCTATTGCTGCAAGCAACAACGCGAGTGTGTTTCTACATTGAATAAGCGGTCATGAATAATGAGAATCTTATTTCTTTAGCGTATTAGGTTTTCAATTGATGGAGTGCACATTTCTTTTGTAGTACACAAGAAAGGCATTGTAATTACTTTCCATAACTGAAGTAACATTTGTTCGCATTGTTTTGAGTTCAGGTGATCATCGAAATCTGTTGGGATATTCGATTTCATCTTGCCATCACAGTATTACTCACGGCATGGGTTTACTTTGCACATCTGCTTGAGACTTTTGTACTCATATACATCCCACCTAAATGACAATGTCAATGAATTCGTACAAACACAAATTCTGTACTGTACTTCATCTTGTAAGAGGACTAATTATATCTGCGGTGTCACCGCCAGACACCACACTTGCTAGGTGGTAGCCTTTAAATCGGCCGCGGTCCGTTAGTATACGTCGGACCCGCGTGTCGCCAGTGTCAGTGATTGCAGACCGAGCGCCGCCACACGGCAGGTCTAGAGAGACTTCCTAGCAGTCGCCCCAGTTGTACAGCCGACTTTGCTAGCGATGGTTCACTGACAAATTACGCTCTCATTTGCCGAGACGATAGTTAGCATAGCCTTCAGCTACGTCATTTGCTACGACCTAGCAAGGCGCCATTATCATTTGCTATTTATCTTGTGATGCATGTACCGTCAGACCGATGTTCACCAATTATGGATTAAAGTTAAGTATTCCAACAGCTACGTACTTTATTTGCTAGACTCAAATCCTTTAACTGTTCCAGAGCTCACGCCAGCCTGCGTGAGCTTAAACGCGTGCCTTTCGGCTTCCTCTCATAGTGACTTGGCTGTCTTGCCAAGCCACATCAATATCTTTTTAGGAAGTTTATGGAACGCGATAGTGATCGCATTGAAAATAATGTCAGTGTTCGTCCCAACTCGTCCTACACGATTGAATATCGTGATGTTTAATGATCACTTCTCAACACCACATACCGGAAGGAAGTTTTCTTCGCTCAAACCCTTACCTTAAATTCACTGTCCCAGATACGCTTAATTTTTTTAGGTATAAATGGTCTTATCCGAGATTGTACTACTTTGCTTTCCTTCGACCTTCAAAGTAACTTAGTAACACCACATACCGGAAGGAAGTTTTCTTCGCTCAAATCCTTACCTTATATTCACTGTCCCAGACACACTTAATTTTTTTAGGTATAAATGGTCTTATCCGAGTTTGTACTCCTTTGCTTTCCTTCGACCTTCAAAGTAACTTAGACGACCAGCTACAAGTAGAGGGAACTAAAGTTTATTGTACGCCAAGGCGCATTTTGTCATTGTTTTCGATGTACAATTTATTGGAATATATCTGAGGTGAAACAGGCGACAAATTCCGAAAAAAGTCATAGACTCAGCTTGGTATGGACACCAGACTTTTCACTTTGTAGTGTGGCACACACATTTGTTTTCAGCTTTCCTTTTATTAATTTTGTCCTTTGTAAAACGCAATAGCATATTTTCATTAAATTATATTTTTATAAGTAGATGTTTAAGAAATATCAAAAATCGGATTAATAAATAAAAATATAAAATTCTGTGTTTGCTTCCAGTGAGTATTGTTACGTAAACTGTAAAATTACGTCATTCATATAAAAAAGACTAATTATAATAATTAACAGGTTAGGTTAGTGTTTTTTAACGTCCCGTCGACAACGAGGTCATTAAAGACGGAGCGCAAGCTCGGGTTAGGGAAGGATGGGGAAGGAAATAGGCCGTGCCATTTCTAAGGAACCATCCCGGCATTTGCCTGAAACGATTTAGGGAAATCACGAAAAACCTAAATCAAGATGGCTGTAGACGGGATTGAACCGTCGCCCTCCCGAATGCGAGTCCAGTGTGCTAACCACTGCGCCACATCGCTCGGTATATAATAATTAACAATGCAATTTAACTCTTCAGGCATTCCCGGCGATCTAATGGCATCTTGGGTTGTCGGGTGTTCTGCCGGATATCAGCGTTGAACTTGCATGATATTTCGGTCACGTAGCTCGTAACCTTCATCAGGTGCGACCTGAGACTGCTCCTCGAGTGGACCTGGTCCAGTATTTATGCCTATGGTCCTCCCCCTCCACCAACGGCTGCAGGCGCTTCCTCTGTGGTCCGCGCCCATTCCCTGCTACCAGAGACATGGAGATTGAAAATGAGCCCCTGACGGACTGCCAGGCGCACCAGACCGAAGATGGAACACCCAGAAGTGGGACTGGTGGGCGCTGACCGCAGAGGGGACATCCAGAGCCGCAGCGGACGTCAGCTTCTGGTCGAGAGTGACTCCCAGGTAGCGGCCAGTCCTGCTCCATGGGACGGGGCTTCCCATGACGGTGACTGGCGGATGATCTGGTGACAGTGGTCTTCGTGTGAACACCACTGCCTGGCTCTTCGCCGCATTCTGTTTCAGGCGCCACTTCGTCGACCACGCTCCAAGGGCCTCACATCCACGCTGGAGCAGGCGGCGCATCTCGACTGCCTTCATACTCCGCACGAATAGCGCCGTGTCGTCGGCGTAGAGTGCCAACTTCACCGGCGCCACGCGCGGAGCGTCGGCCGTGAATAAGGAGTAGAGCAGTGGACCGAGAACGGACCCCTGCGGCACTCCAGCACGGATGGGTCGGTGCGTGGACGTCCCCTCGTCCAGTCGGACGTGGAAAGTCCTGTCGGACGACCGGAGTAGGACCCTGTGCACAAAAAGCTTGTACACGAGGCCGTCGTGCTACACGGAGTCGAATGCCCTGGAGATGTCCAGGAACACCGCCCCAAGGTATTCCCGAGTTTCCAGGGCGCGCATAGCTTCTTCTACCAGCCGCATCAGCTGGTTGACGGTGGAATGGCCCCTCCTAAAGCCGAACTGCTCATCGGGGATGATGCCTTCCGCTGACACGTGGCGGAGCAGTCGTCTGGCGTACAGGCGCTCGAACACCTCCGAGAGCGCCGGCAGCAGGCTGATGGGCCTGTAGTTGGCGGCGTCCCGTGGGTCCTTGTTCGCCTTGGGGATTGCCACCACCTCTGCATGTTTCCATACAGTGGGGTAGACCCCAGAGCGAAGGACCTGATTGAAGATGCCTGCCAGGAACGGGTATGCACCCGCCGGCAGGCTCCTCAGCAGATGGTTGGTGACGACGTCAGCACTGGTGTTGAGCGCTGTAATCTGCGCGGCCACCTCCTCGTCGGAGATGGGGTCGATCTCGTCTGTGTCGTCCCTGGCTTCCAGGAACACAGGGAGCTGCTCTTCAATCCGGTGGAGGTGTTCTTCGTCTACGTTGTCATCCACCGGGGTGAATGACAGCTCGAAGTGGTCCGCCAGGGCGCCTGCTTTGCCGTTCGGGCTGCAGACGACGTCTTGTCCGACGAGCAGAGGCGGGACGCGCTGCCTTCTGTGTAGAAAGGACTTCACAGTCCGCCACGCACTGCCGTCCTCAGGGTTGAGGGAGGCGACGATGTCCGTCCAGACATTGTTCCTGTGCGCCTCAGCCGCCGCTTTGATGTCTCTCCGCATGCGGTTGAGGCGCCGTTTCGTCGCGGGTTGGCGGGTTAGCTGCCACTCCCGGAAGAGGCGGTTCTTCTCTCGTATTGCGTCCCGGATGGGAGGCGGCAGAGCGGCAACGCTCAAAAAGGTCGTGCTGAGCGGGCGCGGACCGCAGGGGGAACGCTTGGTACCCCAGACCGTAGATGAAACCCCCAGGAGCGGGTTTGGTGGGCGCGGACCGCAGAGGGAACACGTAGAACCGCAGCAGACGGAAAACGGAGCAACAACGCTCCAGCAGGTCGCAGGGAATGGCCGCGGAACACAGAGGAAGCGCCTGCAGCCGTTGGTGGAGGGGGAAGGCCATAGGCATAAATACTGGACCAGGTCCACTCGGGTAGCAGTCTCAGGTCGCACCTGATGAAGGTTACGAGCTACGTGACCGAAATATCGTGCAAGTACGACGCTGATGTCCGGCAGAACACCCGACAACCCAAGATGTCAATGGAATTTAAGTTATCTACTGTTAACTGGGATGCGTCTTCTCCATCACTCCTGAGTTGCGAAATTTCTGTATGCAATTTATTCTCTCTTGCATATACAGGTTTCTCATCTTGAGGGTCTTCGCTCTCATTCCTCATACGCAGTGCGTACGCAGTAGGCGCTGACTGCAAAGAGTGTTATTTACAATCTTCTTTCCAAGGTGGTGTATGTCTGTTTTGCCTTCCTCTTCTGAATTTGCATTCATGAGAAAGCTAATGAATAAAATGTCTTTGTGGTTAACTTTCAAGAAACGTGGTTTATTATGCGTGGGTACTGAAGACGTGTCAAATAAAGAAAAGGATTCGCCAAACTTGCTGCTTGAATCCACGACCCTGAGATTAGGGGATTCAAGCAGTTCTTACGACTTTTTCTGACAACATAATTCATGGATTTCAGTAAAATTCACTTATATGAACGTTGTCCAAAAGTAATGAACACGGAGAATTTAACGGTTATGATTGCACGTTGTTGTCCCATTCCAGTTCCATGAAAAAACTACCTGATTCCTTGCCTGCGAAATAATATTTATAACATATTACCATGTTGTCATCTCTCTTAATACACTCACTACAGAAGTGAATTTACTAGATCTCTGTTGAGCCTAATATTCTGTTGGAGACCGCATAATGGATGGAGTTTCCATAGAGCCTCCATGTAACAGAATTACTTGTTCTTTTTTTCGAAACCATACCACGTCTGTGTTTGCCATCACTACCCACTGCCTGTTAATTTGTACCGTATCTTGTATCTTTTTACGCCGTAGCTCTCGCAAGGAAATCTGTGTTGGCACTCTAAGCTGTACACTCTTCTTTCGAATAACACACTGGAAGCAAAATTAGCAATAGTTTACACCAAGTATATTAATCGGATCTCAAAAGTCGGAGCTTCACTGCACATTTCACACTCTCCGTCCTCCTGGCTGACAACGCAGTCAAATATGGACACTATACGGGTGTGTACCATTAGTCCTTTTTGGATGAGGATTTAATTCCACTCGTCAGTAAGTAGTCAGACTCAACTTAAAAACTACGGGGCCCTGTCTCCCCCCAAGTTTATATAGTTGTCATTAAAAACAGATTTCTACAGGAATGTTAAGGTTTCTCTCTCATAACCGTAAGAAGCAATTGTTAAATTGTATTACACAGAATGGTTAATACTCACTAATATATGCTGCAGTTAATCAAGAACTACCGCTTGGTGGCAACAAAGGAAACCAGTTGTACAGCAGAACTGATTGTGATTACGGTAGTAACGCACCCGTTTCCCCCACATGGGAAAACAACCTGTTCACGTATCGCAGCTCGAAACTCTGTTCCGAATAACAATGCCTACTCACCCTCTCGATCACTATACGTATGCTTACAATGCCTACACAATGTAGTTGAGCCATATCTTATTCTTCGACGATAAGTTATTATATTCAGGACAGCAAAATTTTTCAACTCACGGTCGATTAACGTCAATGGCATCGCTAAATAACCTATTTCCTAAATCTTGCTGCCCATATAGCTCATTCACTCTTATCGGGAGCAAATGTTAACATGGTTTTAGACAAATTATGTTTTAGTTGCTAGAATTCAAATTTATTTTCTTTGTAACGACTCAATTTTGTTGTATATTTAAGTGCGAAGACTGGTTGGAAGCATCTCTCCGTGGTACCGTTCCTACGCAAGCCCTGCCATCTTTGTATAACTATTGGAACCAAATTCATTTGAATATGCGTACTTCAATCAAGCATTGGTCTCCCTCTACAGTTTTGCAGCACATACTTTCCCCAATTGCCAAACTAACGATTCCTTTATGCACTAGATGCGTCCCATCAACCGACCCCTTCTTTCACTCAAATTCTGCCGCCATTTCTTTGCCTCATTCGATGCAGTGTCTCTTCATTAGTTGCTCGATCTGCCAGCCGAACTCTCAGCATTCTTCTGTAGCAATTGAAGTTGATCCTTCCATGCCTCTCATTTAATTACCAAGGCAATGGTATTTTCTAAAGTATAAATCTACTGGATCCCATCAACAGCAGTTGAACAAAAATACTTTAGTTTCCACATGTTATTAGCAGTTGAAATTCTGAATACCTTTCTTGAAACTCCATGCATATTATTCGAATATTTCCTTTCATTTAAAAAACTGGAGTTAAAGGATAATTAGTCACTATCTGTTGTCGTTATGTTTGGTGACATTTGACCGTGTAAATAAATTAATATTCTGACACAGAAAATCTTTTGGAAAAAAAGATAGATTATTAGACTTTGTATCAAAATTCCAGGTGCGACTTTAACTAATAAAATGGCTAACAGCAGAGCGCAGATTGAGCTACATTCTTGCACCAAAAAACGAACTGCCAAACACTTATTTAAAACGGCCGAAGATTGTTTTTGTGATTCGATTAACATGAAGGGAATAATAGGTTAATTAACTTGCTGTAATAATAGAGTTTTGAATTAAACACAACAATTATTAAATGAAATCATACAGTACAATGAATATCTGCAGCAGTCAGCGTCTACAAAAAGAGAAAGGAATAATTATAAACAATGAAACAACGTTTGCTCCTTATATTTTACAAAAATAGTAGACAGTTTGCATAACATGTTGTATTACACGTAGCTTGCCATCTTACTACTCTTTACAATAAGTAGCTGTACGATGGTTTCTATTAAAAGAAAGCGCATTATGAATACTTTGAATGACAACCACTACACAGTAGCACACAAACAAGAATTCGTTTACTACTTCTGTCTCGTAACGTATGAACTTCCAGCATGTGGCGGGATAAAATGTATGCTACACTGACTGTCTGAACTACATCTCCTCCACAATTCTTGTCCGTAAAAGGCTATACTTAAAACAGATATGAGCAAAAAAAAAAAAAAAAAAAAGAAAAAAAAAAAAAAAAAAAAGAGACTTCTTAAGGCTTAAATCTGTGTTAGAAGTTATAGGTTCCTCCTTTTCTAAATTGTGAGTCTTACTGTGGCCAGTCTGCATTTCATATCCTCTCCCATATTCAGTTGTTTTTGATTCCAAATCACCACATCTCTACTACTGTTAGTGTTTCCTTTCCTAGTATAATTCCCACAACATCACCTGATTTATTTCGACTACATCCCAAAACCCGTTGTTCATCTTCGTCTTGTAACTTCTTGCAAGACGCTGTACGTTCGATTCAGCTGCTCTTCAAAGTCCTTTGCTGACTCTGACACGATTACAATATCATCATCTAGCATCAAAGTTTTATTTCTTCTTCCTGAAAATTCAGTTCCATTTCCTATTTCTACTTGGTTTACTTCAAATCATTCTCCATGTAACATCAGGATTCGGCTAAAACACTGTTTCACTACCTTCTGAACCAATGCTTTCCTTTCATGTCCTTCGACTCCTATAACTGCAGTCTGGTTTGTGTAGAAGTTTTAAAGAGCCTTTTGTACCTTATATTTTGTACCTTCTAACTTCAGAATTTGTAAAAGTGTATTGCACTCAACACACCAAAACGTTTTTCTAAATCCACAAATGCCATAAAGGCACCGATTCCTGTTATCTAAGAAAAGTCGTTGTGTCATTAATGTTTCATGTGTTCCTACGTTTCTCTGGAACACAAAATGATCTTCCTCGATGTCGGCTTCTACCAGTGTTTCCATTCCAGTGTGGCTCATTAAACTGATAGTTTCGTTATATTTACACATGACAGCATCTGGCTTCATTGAAGTTGGAATTACTATGACCTTCTTAAAAGTTTCTGGGAACGCATGACGCAAAGTAGCATTATAACATTTTCTGCCTAAGAACGTCATCTGGTACCTGTATCGACACTAGGAGGAGAGGTTACTACTGTACCTAAAATGAAAAAGTCATACAGACAATATAAGACCATTACTTAGGAAAATTTCCCCTACACAAATCACTTCACTTGCGCTGTTACATAAAATTGTTTAATTATGAAAGTCAAGATAATTGGCAAGGTAGACAATGATTTACCCACATAGGTGTTACCGTCATACGCAAAAACAAATAACTGGATATATGTAACCAGAACATAATCTGAGTAACCAAAGTACTGGTAAACAACAAAGATAAAACCAAAAATATATCTAACCGACATGAAAAATATCACCCAAGGGTAGTTTTAGGATAAAACAAACATAATGACAACATTTACAGGAGATCTATTACTAATTTTTTTTTTTCAAAGAAGGATAATAAGACATCAAATAAATCAAAGTTAACATTGTATCATAATTTTTATATAAATATTGTGTTAAATACTCTTTGTAATGTATTATCCGCCTAATAAAAAAGTAAGGTAAGCTGTGACAAATAAATCTGAAAATTAATGAAAGCGTAGGTGCCAATAGTAACGATACACGTTTTCTGAGTACAATAGATAGTGCAATTCAGTATATCATATTTCCCCACTAAGATCATGTACCAAGAAATATCTGAGTAAATGCCTAAAATTGAAGTTCCAAATATATTATTAATAAGCTTCATGTTCTAGATACAGGAAAAACTAAACACTTTTAAAACTAAGACGTGCATAGCGTAGAAAACTCATTGAAATACTGAAGAGAACACTAACAATAGTTTGCTGAAGTACGATAAATGCAAGTATTCACATTTTTGGTGAAATTTACAATAATCCAGCATGTAACACCCAGTGTTATAGTCAATAAGAAGAATAGGAAAATATATTTCCCGAAAATAATGCACACACAACATAAAAATATGTCAGACTTATAGGGCATTTGGACACATCAGGCTGAATGCCAATGAACTTTTTATAGTCATTCAGAAACACAGGAGAATCAGGGAAATATGGCTTTTACAACTGAGCACTTGATTAAATGGACGTGGTGCGTGTAACAAATAACTCATAAAAAATTACATTTAGAGAAGTATCTTTAAATGGAGCAAACAAAAAACATTTACCTTCTATAGATATTTATAAGTAATCTTAAGTAAGAAATCCATTAGACCTGTAATGTGCAGTAGTAGTGGGGAACATTATCAGAGCAGAGACATAAATATACTCAAGTCTGAAGACCCACAAAATCATCACAAACTGGAATCACATTTAATATTACAACGCTGAACCTCACATTGTATAGTGTGGATCAGAGGGAATAATCTGATTTATCGCTTAAAACATGTCAAATGTGTAATACACAGATAGAAAAATTAGAATAAAATATAGAAAGTACAGTACTCAAGTTTAATTAATAAAACACACGGGCTATTATGAATCATTATAAGAAAAGATAATTTGATATGTCCACATCTTTTGGTTTTCTAATCAAAAGACATAAATGATAACAACAAGCCAATATAAAAGCTTATAAAAACGCAGAGTTGTAATCTAATGAAATAAATTCAAA
Organism: Schistocerca americana; assembly: GCF_021461395.2. Classification (NCBI taxonomy): domain Eukaryota; kingdom Metazoa; phylum Arthropoda; class Insecta; order Orthoptera; family Acrididae; genus Schistocerca; species Schistocerca americana. The sequence continues at coordinate 187,510,825 of NC_060122.1, forward strand.
ATATCTTAACTAAGACCAAGACCAAGTAAATGAAGCATATGAAGGCAATAGTCAAACTGACAAGTTTTGTATTCACCATTTTTATAAGTAATTAGTGTTATGATTGGTTTGATGAAGCCGCCACGAATTTCTCTCCTGTGCCAACCTCTTCATCTCAGAGCAGAACTTGTAACCCACATGCTCAGTTCCTTGCTGGATATTCTCCAATCTCTCTGTTGCCCTACAGTTTTTCCTTCTACAGCTCCTTCAAGTACCATGGAAATCATTCCATGACGTGTTAATAGATGTATTATCATCCTGTCCCTTCCCCTTGTCAGTGTTTTCTACATTTACCTTTCCTCACCAATTCTGTGCAGAACCTTCGCATTCCCTTACCTTGTCTATCCACCTAATCTTTAACATTCGTCTGTAGCACCAAATCTCAAGAACATCTGCTCTCTTCTGTTCCGTTTTTCCCAAAGCTCATATTTCACTACCATACGATGCTGTCCTCCAAATGTACATTCTCAGAAACTTTTTCATCAAATTAAGGTCTGTGTTTGATACTAGCAGATTTCTCCAGGCCAGGAATGCCCTTTTTCCCAGTGCTAGTCTGCTTTAGGTGTCCCACTTATTCAGTCCGTCATCGGCTATTATGCTACCTAGGTAGTAGAATTCCCTGACGTCATCAACTTCGTGAGCATCAGTCATGATGTTAAGTTTCCCACTGTTCTCATCCCTGATGTTTCTCCTTACATTCTTCTTTCTTCCATTTACTCTCAGTCATTATTATATACTCATTAGACTGTTCATTCCACTCCACAGCTTATATAATTCGTTTCCACTGTCACTGGGAACAGCAACGGCATCAGCGAATCGTATCATTGATAGCCTTTCACCTTGAATTTTAATCTCACTCCTGCACCTTGTTCTTAAATCTACAATTGCTTCTTCAGCGAACATATTGAACACTAGGGTTGACAGCGTACATCGCTGACGTACACCCTTTTTAATCCGAGCACAGCGTTCTTGGCCTTCCGCACTTATAATTGCTTCTTGGCTCGTGTTCATGTACCCATCTCTCCCTCTATCTTACCCCTATTTTCCTAAGAATTTCGAACATTTTACACCATTTTATAAAGTCGAATGCTTTCTCCTGATCGACAAATCCTATGAACATGTCATGATTTTCCTTTAGTTCTTCTTCCTTTATCATCTGCAACGTCTTAATAGCCGCTCTCATGCCTTTATCTTTCCTAAACCTCAACTGCTCGTCATCTAACATATCCTCAATTGCATTTCCCATTCCTGTGTATATTATTCTTGTCATAAACTTGGATGGATGAGCTGTTAAGCTGATAGTGTTATAATTTTGTCACTTGTCACCTCTTGCAGTGTTTGGGTATTGATTCTTCCTGATTAATCGCTTATGCTTCAGCCTACTCTTCATCACTACTACTTCTCCGCTTGTGATTCTTAAACATAGTTGTCGCTATTACTACCCGGTATCTATTACAGAGCGCCCTGCGACGTCGGAATGTATTCCTGAACCATCGTTGTCGATCCTGTTGCGAACAAACTTGTCACTGAACACTTCACATTAAAACACTCCCTGATGTACATTCCTCTGGTCTAGGGGTAGCTTCTTTGATTCATGATCAGAACGTCTTCGGTCCTGGGTTCGATCCCCGCCTAATCAGCATTGGCGGCCGAAGACTTCCGGCATAAGAAGTCAGCCTCATTCTGCCAACGGCCTTGTCAAAGAGGGATGAGGAGCGGATAGAGGTTCAGGGCACGCTCTTGTCATAGTGGTTGGAAATTGCCCCTAAAGGTGGAAGAATCAGCAATGATCAACGACATGAGGATGCAGAAGGCAATGGAAACCACTGCATTAAAGACACGTAACGTGTATCCACAGGACACGTGGCCTGTAATTGAAGAAGTGTCATGATGATCTCTCCATTGGCAAAAGATTCCGGAATAGTCCCCCATTCGGATTTCCGGGAGGGGACTGCCAAGGGGGAGGTTACCATGAGAAAAAGATTGAATAATCAACGAAAGGATAACGTTGTGCGAGTCGGGGCGTGGAATGTCAGAAGCTTGAACGTGGTAGCAAAACTAGAAAATCTGAAAAGGGAAATGCAAAGGCTTAATCTAGATATAGTAGGGGTCAGTGAAGTGAAGTGGAAGGAAGACAAGGATTTCTGGTCAGATGAGTATCGGGTAATATCAACAGCAGCAGAAAATGGTATAGCAGGTGTAGGATTCGTTATGAATAGGAAGGTAGGGCAGAGGGTGTGTTACTGTGAACAGTTCAGTGACCGAGCTGTTCTAATCAGAATCGACAGCAGACCAACACCGACAACGATAGTTCAGGTATACATGCCGACATCGCAAGCTGAAGATGAACAGATAGCGAAAGTGTATGAGGATATTGAAAGGGTAATGCAGTATGTAAAGGGGGGCGAAAATCTGATAGTCATGGGCGACTGGAATGCAGTTGTAGGGGAAGGAGTAGAAGAAAAGGTTACAGGAGAATATGGGCTTGGGACAAGGAATGAAAGAGGAGAAAGACTAATTGAGTTCTGTAACAAGTTTCAGCTAGTAATAGCGAGTACCCTGTTCAAGAATCACAAGAGGAGGATGTATACTTGGAAAAGGCCGGGAGATACGGGAAGATTTCAATTAGATTACATCATGGTCAGACAGAGATTCCGAAATCAGATACTGGATTGTAAGGCGTACCCAGGAGCAGATATAGACTCAGAACACAATATAGTAGTGATGAAGAGTAGGCTGAAGTTCAAGACATTAGTCAGGAAGAATCAATACGCAAAGAAGTGGGATACGGAAGTACTAAGGAATGACGAGATACGTTTGAAGTTCTCTAACGCTATAGATACAGCAATAAGAAATAGCGCAGAAGGTAGTACAGTTGAAGAGGAATGGACATCTCTAAAAAGGGCCATCACAGAAGTTGGGAAGGAAAACATAGCTACAAAGAAGGTAGCTGCGAAGAAACCATGGGTAACAGAAGAAATACTTCACTTGATTGATGAAAGGAGGAAGTACAAACATGTTCCGGGAAAATCAGGAATACAGAACTACAAGTCGCTGAGGAATGAAATAAATATGAAGTGCAGGGAAGCTAAGACGAAATGGCAGCAGGAAAAATGTGGTTCAAAAATGGCTCTGAGCACTATGGGACTCAACTGCTGAGGTCATTAGTCCCCTAGAACTTAAAACTAGTTAAACCTAACTAACCTAAGGACATCACAAACATCCATGCCCGAGGCAGGATTCGAACCTGCGACCGTAGCGGTCTTGCGGTGGAATAATGTGAAGAAATCGAAAAAGATATGATTGTCGGAAGGACAGACTCAGCATACAGGAAAGTCAAAACAACCCTTGGTGACATTAAAAGCAACGGTGGTAACATTACGAGTGCAACGGGAATTCCACTGTTAAATGCAGAGGAGAGAGCAGATAGGTGGAAAGAATACATTGAAAGCCTCTATGAGGGTGAAGATTTGTCTGATGTAATAGAAGAAGAAACAGGAGTCGCTTTAGAAGAGATGGGGGATCCAGTATTAGAATCGGAATTTAAAAGAGCTTTGGAGGACTTACGGTCAAATAAGGTAGAAGGGATAGATAACATTCCACCAGAATTTCTAAAATCATTGGGGGAAGTGGCAACAAAACGACTATTCACATTGGTGTGTAGAATATATGAGTCTGGCGATATACCATCTTACTTTCGGAAAAGCATCATCCACACAATTCCGAAGACGGCAAGAGCTAAAAATTGCGAGAATTATCGCACAATCAGCTTAATAGCTCATGCATCGAAGCTGCTTATAAGAATAATATACAGAAGAATGGAAAAGAAAATTAAGAATGCCCTAGGTGACGATCAGTTTGGCTTTAGGAAAAGTAAATGGACGAGAGAGGCAATTCTGACGTTACGGCTAATAATGGAAGCAAGGCTAAAGAAAAATCAAGACACTTTCATAAGATTTGTCGACCTGGAATAAGCGTTCGACAATATCAAATGGTGCAAGCTGTTCGAGATTCTGAAAAAAGTAGGGGTAAGCTATAGGAAGAGATGGGTCATATACAATATGTACAACAACCAAGAGGGAATAATAAGAGTGGACGATCAAGAACGAAGTGCTCGTATTAAGAAGGGTGTAAGACAAGGCTGTAGCCGTTCGCCCCTACTCTTCAATCTGTACATCGAGGAAGCAATGATGGAAATAAAAGAAAGGTTCAGGAGTGGAATTAAAATACAAGGTGAAAGGATACCTATGATACGATTCGCTGATGGCATTGCTATCTTGAGTGGCAGTGAAGAATAATTAAATGATCTGCTGAACGGAATGAACAGTCTAATGAGTACACAGTATGGTTTGAGAGTAAATCGGAGAAAGACGAAGGTAATGAGAAGTAGTAGAAATGAGGACAGAGAGAAACTTAACATCAGGATTGATGGTCACGAAGTCAGTGAAGTTAAGGGATTCTGCTACCTAGGCAGTAAAATAACCAATGACGGACAGAGCAAGGAGGACATCAAAAGCAGACTCGCTATGGCAAAAAGGCATTTCTGTCCAAGAGAAGTCTACTAATATCAAATACCGGCCTTAATTTGAGGAAGAAATTTCTGAGGATGTACGTCTGGAGTACAGCATTGTATGGTAGTGAAACATGGACTGTGGGAAAACCGGAACAGAAGAGAATCGAAGCATTTGAGATGTGGTGCTATAGACGAATGTTGAAAATTAGGTGGACTGATAAGGTAAGGAATGAGGAGGTTCTACGCAGAATCGGATAGGAAACGAATATGTGGAAAACACTGATAAGGAGAAGGGACATCTGCTAAGACATGAGGGAATGACTTCCATGGTACTAGAGGGAGCTGTAGAGGGCAAAAACTGTAGAGGAAGACAGAGATTGGAATACGTCAAGCAAATAATTGAGGACGTAGGTTGCAAGTGCTACTCTGAGATGAAGAGGTAATGTGGTTTTATGGTTTCCGGAGAAAACCATTGGGGAATACCTTAATGTGCGTTATCTGCTTATGTCCAACATTATCAATTTGTCCTACTATTCTCTTCTATAAAAGCTGAACCGTGGGTTGTTTACGTGAAGCAGTATAAGTTAGTGTTAAAGTTATAGACTCTGCTTTTGTGGTCACTCGGCACAGAGAATTTACTGTGTGTCTGCTACAGCCCTATAGTGCCACTGCTCTCCTGAACGGAGACCTCACGAAGCCTATGTTTAACAGATGAAAATTACTGTGCTAGCTGCTGTGGAGCTAACACTCGTATTTGATGATTTTCGACTGCTGTTGCGCTGCAGATAATAAGATAGCTCATATGGGATTACCAGTAATGAGACGCGAAGCAATTGCGTAACATCACGCTGAATTAAACTGCTGAGAGTCTGCCGAGACGTGTAAATTACGCCGAATAACTTGCTCTTGAACTTATTCACACACACACACACACACACACACACACACACACACACACACACACACACACAAAACCACGTTTCTAGTGTAGTGATCGTTTTATATTGTATAAAGCCCATTACAACGATGGCAAGATTCAATCGTCCTATTAGGGCTGGCTCGTCGGAACATGTTCACTAATAATGGTTGCATCGCTGCACGTCTAATGCGAAAATTTAACCTTGTTTCCCCTTGACTAAAACAGCGAAGAACATGTGCCGATCTGTGATCATCCCAGCAGTAACTCCAAGGGTAAACTAGAAAGTGGAGGTGAAAGAAGGTTTCCACTCAGGTAATGGTCTCAAAGAGCACCGTTCATACTATATATCATGAGCAAAAAACGATGTTAGTAACATTCTTCTGAAATTCACATCAAGCAGCTTCCTCACTAGTAATAGGGATACGTCTGCTTATTGGTCACATCACTAGTTCTTCGCCGCTGTACTCAAATTTCGGTCCATATGCGTTTCCTTCACGTACAGATTACTTCCCAATAAAACCAACCTAGCAATTGTAACATATAGATTCCAGAAAAACTCATAGGTAATAGTGCACTCATCTGTGAGGGTATGTAAATGTGCATGTGAGATGCGAGAGAGTAGCGGGAGGGAGAGAGACAGAGATAGAGGGAGCGAAAAAGAGAAAGAGAGAGCTACGAAGAGGGGGATGGTGGGAGGGAGGGAAGGAGAGAGAGAGAAATAGAAACAGAAACAGAAATCGACAGAGGGAGGAAGAAAGGAAGAGAAGGGGGAAAGGAGGACAGGGAGAAAACACACACACACACACACACACACACACACACACAAACAGAGAGAGAGAGAGAGAGAGAGAGAGGGAGAGAGAGAGAGAGAAACAGCAAGAAAGGGAGAGAGAGACAGAGACATACAGAGAGAGAAAGGGGCGCGATAGACAGGTGGAGGAAGGAGAGGCAGAAACAGAGTGAGTGAGATAGAATGAGAAGGTGTAGGATGGAGGGAGGGGGGGAGGGACGGAGGGAAGGGGGAGAGAGAGATGGGGAGGAGCAGAGAAAATGACAGAGAGGAACACAGACGAGAGAATCGGAGAGACAGCGTCAGAGCGAGAGAGAGACTGAGTGGAAGATGAACGTGTTGTGTATATAGTATGTTTGTGTGTGTGGTGAATGGTCTGTCACTTATGTTTTACGAAATTGTAATAAATTCGTTTTCGTTTTGCGCATATTTAACGTGCATACAGCGTTAACCTAAATTCCAGTGACCACATGTGGGAAGTTGTTCAGGGATATTTTTCGTGTATTTAGTTGACGGTGTGTCATTACAGAACAGTTCCATTTCCAATTATGTCTTACCCATACTTACCTTCGTTTCCTTTTCTTTCCTTTTTTGTGTGATCAGTCTAGCGACTGGTTCGGTGCCGCCCACCACGAATTCTCTTCATTTCATACTGGCATGCCTGCAGTTATTTGTTACATGTATTCCAGTCCTTTTCTCTTCAGACAGTTTTTACTTTCTACAGTTCGCTCTAGTAACATGGAAGCTTTTGTCGTATGTAGTAATGCTTGTTCTATATTCCTATCTCTCCTTCTTTTCAGTGTTTTCCATATGTTTCTCTCTTCGGCGACTCTTCGGAGAATTTCATCACAGTTTAAGCCCCTTTAATTCTTGGTTTACCAACATCAAGCAATGCGGATACTGTACTCACTATGTTTTTCTGACATGTAGAGTGTGGAAGGTACTTTTGGTACATAATCTTTTTTGATAGGAGAGAGGATGTGTAAGAAATGTAGAAGAGACGAAATAGGAAACTGATAAATTGAAGCTAGCAGTACACGTTGCTTGAACTGAAATTATAATCGGGTATCTAAATAAAAAGGCAAGAAGATATACAGAAAACGAGAGAAATATGATCACAATAAAACTTTATACTGATTACAGGATTGAACGTAATATCACTAGTGTAAGTTGCAAAGATGTGCCTATGTCCAACATCCGTTATGGTTCAGGCAAGCAGACAGGCAGTATACCGAAGGCTTACAAGATGACGAATCACTATAACGAAATGTAATAAAACAATGGGAGAAAGTTAATGGGGAAAAGCAGGTGTGGTAAGCGGTAATATTGTGGATAGTGAGACCTGTGTTTCTATAGTCAGACCTGTGGTTCTATAGTTGATCTTTTCCTCGCAAACGCTTGTGAATTTGGGCTCATACAGGATATCTAATGTCTTGAAGGTAAGTATAAGACATCTTTTTCAGTCAAAACATACGCTCCTTTAATAGTGTTACCGTTGCTTGAAAAAGAGGATTGAATACTCCATTAAGAGAGAATTTTGTAGTTTTGCTATTCTATGAGGGACATTTCATAAATAATGTACAGTTTAATGTTACTGTGGATTGTTTGATTCACAGTCAAAATTGCGTATGATGCAGTTGGGAGGTTGAGGAGGAAGCACATGCCTTTGTTTTTTCAAAAATATGGCTCTGAGCACTATGGGACTTAACAGCTGTGGTCATCAGTCCCCTAGAACTTAGAACTACTTAAACCTAACTAACCTAAGGACATCACACACATCCATGCCCGAGGCAGGATTCGAACCTGCGACCGTAGCAGTCCCGCGGTTCCGGACTGCAGCGCCTAGAACCGCGAGACCACCGCGGCCGACTTTTGTTTTTTCGCTACGTACTCTAACATAAAATAGGTGACAGGTAGAAATGGACCCTGCAGGGGTCTTGGGTCTTGTGACTGGTGTACATCAAGATCGTACATCAAGATCTAAATTTTACGTGGCAGAAACCCGACAGGAATCTACATTGAGTTAGGTGAGATTTGTAGCGAATTTACATTGGGCCGTAGTACAGTTTCAAGTTGAGTTAGTGGTTTTTGTAGTGGTCGTATAAGCATAGACGACAATCCAAGACTCGAAAAGTCAAAGATGTCAACAGATAAACAAAATGTGAAACTTATGGCAAATCCTTTTGAAGAAGATCGCAATGCTACTTGTGAGAACCTCTCTGAAACCGCGGGAATTCTCCCAACATCACTATTCCGTATTCTGACAAGTGATTTGAAGATGAGAAAAGCGATGGATCCCACACTGACTACCGAAGAGGAGCAGAAAAACCTGGACAGTGTAACCTCGCTCAAGCAACGATTCGACTATAAGCGTCAATAACTCTTGTATCGAGTAGTTGCTATTGACGAAATGTGGATTAAGAACTTAGAAACGGAGTTGAAATCACAGGCGAATGAGTGGAGAGCTTCAGATTATCCACGTCCAAAAAAAATTCAAAGCACAAGCAAATGATGATTTTTGCTCATGATTGCTAGGGAATCATCATGACAAATAGAATCTCTTTCGGAGTAAGTGAAACAGCAGTGTGGTGTCCACACAGAAGGCAGTGATCATAATTATCAATTCCTTTTCGCTGAAGAGCTATTTCCGTTTACACACGACTCCACGTGCTTATTGTATTGAGGCGTTCTGTCAATATCGACACAAAATTTCTATCTTCATAAATTTATGGCAAATCTGTTTACTAGGTGACCTATTAACAGCAGATAGTATATCGGTTTACTTGGTTTTCAATAAAAATCGTTCAGGTGTTTTGTTTACATGTGCCATAAACAAAGGGATATAAATAAAATTAAATTGAGCAAAAGGATGAAGATAAATGAAAAATAGTTCAAATATTCCCTGAAGCAATTAATTATTAAATAGTTCGATGTTGAATTAAAGGCTACTATATCTATTAACAGATGTTTTATACCGTTTGGTGAGGCTGAGCTTTTAGAAACTATGTCTCTTAGATGTGGTATGGCTGTTATTCCTCACATGATCGTTAGTAAACAAATTTACGTAGTACAAGTAATTAATGATGAATGCAGTGTTAGAAAATAATTTCTGCCTGACTTCACGTTTCCGATTCGCATGACAAATAGTATTTAAAGGAAAAAACGGCAAATGTTCAGCAGAGAAAAGGGTAAACGTAACGAAGTTACTCATATGTTCGATAACTGTCATTAGAAGCCACATATTGTTGTAGATTGTATTAATGAGAGGCTTCAAGTACCAGGAATGTTTATAACTTTTATCAAGATTACCACAACAATGGCGTCCTAATCAGAATCATCCTCTCCCAGTATGCAGTTTGGTACTGGTTTTCATCACTGAGAATGTGCCTGTAAGGAAATGATAATCCATTACTCATGAGACGCCATTTTTGTCATGCTCCCCGTTAATGTCCAGAAGCTCCATAGAGACAAGAGTTATTGAATACTCGTGATAGTGATACATCTGCTTCCCTCTCTGATCCTGTTATACTTAAACAGTAACTGAATTTGTCCCTCCTCCTACACAGCCACCTCACACAGGCAATAGAGCTACTACCAGTTTCTGCAATGACTATAGCTGAAGTAAACTAAAATAAAATACTTCATTTATTCCCAGATGATAATCAACCCAGTTATACGTTTCTAACAGTACATAACATCTCAAGACTTCTAGACGTGGTGCAAATGAACTCCAAGATTCTCTATATGTCTCTCTGAAATTCAACTTTAATATCCATTAAAATAATACTGTGAGTTTCAAAAAAGGCGTCAAGTTTAACAAGTTTATATTTTCTGCGACAGTGAAAACGGAAGAAACTTGACGTAAATTTTAACCTACGCATCGAGTAAAATTTTAGCAAGTTTCCAGGTCATGCGGAGGCCTATGGCGGTCTTCAAACAGCGACTGACACGCTCGCTGAATTACTACGCGTCAAGTCAAAATGGCGACAACACCGAGCAATACCGAGGTGATCCTTCGCCCCTGACAGAACGGCTAGAAGTTGCTCTCTCAGTTCCACACTCTATCCCCATGAAACAACGTTGCTGCAGTTTCTTCTACTTACCTAAATGGGCTATGTATGCTGGAATGCATTACGTACTACACATTAAGTGTATCATTGTAGCAAAAAAACTAAAAAATTGCACAAAATTTGCTAAAGGAGATAACGGCATGTTATTGTTTATGACAACTACTGTATAGTGAATTTATTATGCTGCATAACAAAGAGTTTATTTTATTCACTCCCCATAAATTCTTCAAACCGCATCAACAATTAACAACAAGTAAATAAAAAAGGGCTATAATTATGAAAAGGCAAAATATCTCTTTCCAGGAATTGTGTTTTTATTATAATTTTACTTTGCTTTTCCGTGCTTCGAACGAAGCCCTTAGCGACGGTGACACTGAAGCCAAGTATAGTAGCTGTGTCGTATTCTATGGAGAAGTTAGCTGCAGTGCACAGTCTGCTGTAGCCCACTCTCGACTTTAAGCTGTTTCTTGTGGTCTTCATTCTGCTGATACAAGATGCTGCAGTCACTGCTATTGTCACAAACTGCGCCACAAAACTGAACGATCACTTTTCCGAAGCCAGTAATTGTCTCTCATTTCAAGCCATCAATGTGAAATTTGGCTCAAAGGTGCCTACAAACCTCCTCAGTAATGTTAGAACAGCATGGTACCCTGCGATATCACCCTCGGGCTAAGCGACGCATCAAACGGCAAGGTGTCCATAAATGCGAAAGGAAAATGCCACAACTCAGAAGTTCATTTGGGTTTTACGACAGGTTAATGACGGCAGTTGACACAAAATTTCATCAGAATTGCGCCCAGCATCACCGTGGACGCTGCCACGTCGCAGGAAGGCTATCACATCTTCTTACCCACATTTCAGTCCTTTGCCGCCTCTGCTATGGAAGTCTGAACCGCGACACTCAGCATTGAAATTACGCAGTTTTCTTCTGGGTGACCGAGAAAAATATTTCAGGCACACGTCCGCGCTCAGGGGGTGGCATAAAGCGTGTCAGTGAAACCACCCCTTCCCTTGGGGCGTTGATTGTCACACATTTCGCTGTCGAGAACGAAAGCTTATAATGCGATGAGCAACAGAATGACATTCTTGTCACAGTTCGACAACCGGCCGGTGTGGCCGGGCGGTTCTAGGCGCTTCAGTCCGGAACCACTGACCGCTTCGGTCGCAGGTTCGAATCCTGCCTCTGGCATGGCTGTGTGTGATGTCCTTATGATAGTTAGGTTTAAGTAGTTCTAAGTTCTAGGGGACTGATGACCACAGATGTTAAGTTCCATAGTGCTCAGAGCCATTTGTACCATTTTTTGAACTGTTCGACACTTCCACCTCCTGGGCGTTCAACAAAATCGGCAAGCAGCATCACTGTACGTGATCTCATCTCTTTCGAGTATAGTGCTACGGTAATTTTTGGTTTGGTGAACACAGTGGAACGACTAGGGACCATTCAGAACCGTTCGGCGAGCTTTGAACCTGATCAGTAACATCGAATGCATTTTGTTCTTTTGCAGCTCTTCTATATTGGCAACTGCGGTTTACCTACGTGCAGCCGCGATACTGAACGGTCTTGAAGTTTGTGACGGATGCATTTGTAAAGAGCTCAAGGTAGGTGAGTGGATGGCGCCAATGGTGTTGCCTACGTCGGGGGGAATCCTAGAGATCAATTTGCCATTTTATTCCCGCCCATGACAATGCAGCAGCCCCCTGACCATGCCACAGATGTGAGGGAGGCAGTGCGAAACAGAAGCGCTGAAAAAAATAAAACCTCTTCGATGCTTCGGATGACGTTCAAATTTCGTTGAATGATTACGAACGCCCCGTAACCGTATAACCTTGTATACCAGAGCAGAAATTACGGTCGCACTACGTGAAAAATAGGTCAAATTACGGGCAGTGTTGGAGGCCAAAGTTGTCGACAGATTAGGATTGAAACGCCCACGGTGTGTCCAACGATGTCACGAAAGTCGTCCTATTGGCAATCACAATGCAAACTGATTTTTCGACAGCGGAACGTGTGGGAAACAATGCCCCAAGGAAGGGCTCGTTTCCGTGTCGATTATGAATGGACATGTGTCTGAAATATTTCCCTCGGCCACCGAACAGAAAACCACGAGAATTAAACGGTGGATGACGCGGCTCTGACTGCTGTCGGAGAGGTGTGTACAAAGGGCTTAAATGAGAGTAATGGGAGGTGTGATATGTCGATGATGGTGTTGGGCAGAATTGTGGCGAAATTCGGTGCCAATGTGACATCATTAACTTACCTTAAAGCCCCCACGAGCTTCTGAGCTGTGACCTTCCCTTCGTATTTGTTGACACTTTGCTGTTTGAAGCCACACTAAGCCCAAGGGTGACGTCGCAGGGAGCCACGCTTGTGTACCATCATGGACAAAGCTTGATCATACATTTGAACCAAATTTCAAGGTGATACGTGGGAATGGGAAACAATTATGGTGTTTCGAAAAAGTGATCGTTAAATTTTTCAAAAGTATTTAAATCTTAATACAAGCATCCCTTAACTTATACACTGACAAAAAAACGCTTCAAAATATCTAAAAGGGATGCTACCTCAGTACCATCAGCTCTTTCCCTTGAAGATCAGAATAGCAATCACTACGCAACGAAACAAATCGTATCACTGCTACTGGGTTGAAAATAAGTTCTTTTTAGTAATTCATAAACGCTGGATACAGAACTGCAGTCAGATTTCCTCTGGCACGTCAGGAAAAAAAAGATATGTACTTATAAAAGTTATCAATGATAATGCTATTAACTACGTGGAACTGCGAATGTGAAAGATGTTAGGGAAATAAATGTGCGTAGTTTGGGATAGAACGGTAAGTATTATAATTAAAAAGTGAATTATAAATGTTTATTTACCTCTTAAATTAGCCAGGGACACTTGGCTACACTAAGATTCACAGTGGCTTGGTTTAAAATTGTGTAGAGCTTCTTGCATTCGTCTTGTGAACATCTGCTGTTGATCTCTGCAAAAAACCATCAGTAATTCCACATCATATTCAGACTGAAGAGCTTCTTGGTGGACATCTCCTGGTGGAATGTTTCACCGTACCCGTCACTCACGGTTCCCACATTTGGCGGAAAGAAATGTATCTTTAGTGACATTTGGCAACCGAGGACCTGAAAGGCTGTTGCCATGTTGTCCACCATTTCTGCACAGTTGTCTGCTATGTGGCTCCCAAGAAAGTTGGGCACGACAAGCACAAATTCATCCCAAGCTGCTAATTCTCGTCCCGTGATCTCCCATATGAACTGTGAATCTCGAATAAACTTCCTTTTTTATGGTGCAACGAAGACCCCTGCTTTCAGTTTTGCGCCACTTCTCTTCTTTCGCAGCTTGCCTTTTATCTACTGAAAATCACGATTTGTTTTATCCATCGCTGCAACAATCTGTTTCATAAGACAGAGAATGATATTTAATGAAGGTAGGTAAATCTTGTTACGATCCGCAATAGTTACATGTTGAACGTTGTGTTGTCCGATTATAGGTAAATTTCTGAGTGTCCAATTTTTCACTATATAGTGATTCTTGTCATCCCGACTATTACACAGACAAAGAAAGCACATGAGCTTTGTGTACCCAGTCTGCATTCCTAACAGAAGAGCGACAACTTTCAAATCACCGCAAACAGTCCAATTATCCTCAGAGTACTTTATCAGCATCAAGAGAGTTTTCATTGATTCGTAGGTTTCATTCATTTCCATGGCAAGAGCAACAGGAAGTGGTGGCTTGTCGTTGCTATAGTGTAGTAGTGCAGCTTTTAGACTGCTTAAACTAGATTCAATTACAAGTCTTCATTCTTGTGCTATGCATTTGTTAACTAGTTCATTTATTAGTCTGTCACGTCATGAGACAAGGAAACACCACGTTCAACAGCATGTTATGCTGCAAATTTTATGTGGCGATCTCGAAAATCCGTAACTGTAGCACCCTTCTGGAGTAAGTTCCATTCCTTCACTCTGCCACCCAACAGCTCAGACTTTTCTTTCGACAGGGAGAAATCGCGAACAGGTCTTCCAGTTCGGCTTGTCTGATGAAATGTTGCTTTTAAATGTTATTGTCGGTATCATTCGTGTATTCCACAGCTCGAGCGTCACTCTCATTACCATCAGCTTCCTTTGTTTCGGATGAAGGAGCCATTGGTACTACATAACCTGTACCATGAACCACCGGCTTTAGACCAGACTGACAATCCGGAAACAGGACGTTTTACTTGTTCTTCTTGCTCTACCCGGATATGTTGGTCAAGCAAAAGTAATAGTCATAGTGGTGATATTTCTGCTCCCGGTAAAATCATGGGAACAGCACAAGACATTCGATTTCGCTTACCGTTTAAGCACTGGGTTAGGCTGGAGTATGAGACGGTGGGTCAGATGTGAGGAGCCCAGGATTTTGTATGATCTCCGATTTCAAATCCGAAGTAATGTTTGTAAGTTATACGTAGCTTTCTGATCATGTTCTTGCGATGGTCGGACGTGGTATACCTCCCACAAATGTAGCAATAAGACGTCCAGTCAATTCACACAACTGTGCCTATTGATTAGTTATAATTTGTCCCACTCTGCCTGTTTCTTTTCACTACTGCACGCTTAACTTTCCACAGGCGTATAAAGCAGTGTAACCTTGAGAACACACCCACATACATATACACTCACGCAATCGTACATCAAACACGGCTCGTTGATGCAACTACATATTAATCCATGTAAAGCTTTTAAGATCATATGACTTTCAGCTGTAACTTTAACTCCAGACGTCTTACAACATTTCCCATTGGAAAATCGGAATCAGCGTACCTTACTACATAACACTCGCGTTATTTTACCACTATCAAACTCATTGGTGCGTAGTGCTTTTCGTCACCTACTTACGCTGTATCGATAGCTCCACTATGTTCGGCGCCAAATTCAGATACACGCTTTTTTTAAATGTAATGTAAAGCTTTTTCTTTCGAGGTGTTTTCTGGCGGGAAATTAAAGTCGAATGAAAAGATACGGAACCCGTTTTCAATTTCACTTATTAATCTGTTAAATTCTCTGAAGGATGCTAACTGAAACTGTTTCGCTTCAGCCCTCAGTCAGCATAAATCGACCAAAAACCGGATGCCATTCTGTAAAACAGCTCACATCTATATCTACGTCTACAGACATACTCCGTAAGCCATCATACGGTGCGTGGCAGAGTGTACGCTGAACCACTAATAGTTATGCTCATTCCTGTTCCGCCTGAAAATAGAACCAGGGTTAAATGACTGTTCATGTGCCTCCGCGGAAGTCATAATTTCTCTCACCTTATCTTCGTGGTTCTTATGCGAGATGTACGCTGGCGGCAGTAGTATCGTTCTGCAGTCACCTTCAAATGCCGGTTCTCAAAATTTTCTCAATAGTGTTCTTCGAAAAGAACGTCGCCATTCGTCCAGGAATTCTCATTACAGTTTCCGACACATCTACGTAATACTTGCATGTTCTAAACTAAAGGTAGCAAATCTAGCAGCCCACCTCTGAGTTTCTTCGATGTCTTCCTTCAACCAGGCCTTGTAGGGATTCAAAAAAATCGAGGAGTATTTAAGAATGGGTAACAGTAGGTCCTACGTGTGGTCTCCTATACAAATGAACCACAATATTGGCTAAAATTTCTCCAGTAAACTGAAGTCCACAGCTCGTCTTTACTATGCTCGTTCCATTTCGAATTGCTTTGTGCTGTTACGCCTAAATATTTAACCGACGCGACTGTTTCGAGCAGCACACTGATGTTACTGTATTCGAATATTAAATGATACTTTCTCCAACTCCTTTGCATCAACTTAAATTTTTCTACATTTGGAGATAGCTACCATTCAACACACTAACTTGAAATTCTGTCTAAGCCATCCTGTGTCTTCGTCCAATCAATCTACGGCGACCCCTTGCCGTACAACACAGCATCATCAGCAGAAAGTCACATATTTTTGGTCAGCGTATTCGGCGCATTATTTATCCGAATTTGGAAAATAATTGCAGTCATATCATTGTACCCTGAGGTACTCCTGATAATACCTCTGTCTGCGATCAACATATGCCGTCTGGGTCAATATAGTGGGTTCTGTTGCTTAAGGAGTCTTCGAGCCATTCAGATATCGCGGAGCCTATTCCCTAGGCTCGTATATTCGTTAATATGACTCAAACGCTTTCTGGAAATCCTCGAATATAGAATCAGTCTGTAACCATTCATCCATGGTTCGCAGTATATCTGAGAAACTGGTAAGCTGACTTTCGCACTAGCGATGCCTTCTAGATCCGTACAGTTTGGCGGACAGAAGCTTTTCAGTCTCAAGGAAATTTACTGTATTCGAACTGGGAATACGGTGAAGAATTTTTCAGGAAATTTATATTAAAGATACTGGTCTGCAATTTTGCGGGCCCGTTCTTTCACCCTTTTTATATACAGGAGTCTCCTGTGGTTTCTTACAGTGGCTTGGAAGTTTGCGCTGACCGAGAGATTCACCTTCAATGGAAGCTATGCAAGGGGCTAATGCTGTAGTGTATGCTTTGTAAAGGTGAATCGGAGTTTCATTAGGACACGGCGACCTACTTGTTTTCAACTCTTTCAGTTGTTACTCTATGCCATAGAGGCCTACTCTCCATACGAGTGTCTGTGCGACAGTCAAACGACAGTGTGTTGGCGTGATTCCACTGTGTGAAAGATATTTGGAAAGCGAGACTTAAATTTTCGACTTCCCTTTTACTATATTCTACTGCCTCACCAGTCTGGTCACAGAATGACTGGATAGAAGCCGCAGACCCACTTAGCCATTTTATGTAGGCCCGGAATGTTCTCGTGTCCTCAGCAAGATATTTTGCTAAGATATTTTCAAAGATGCACGAATCTTTACTAACATTTGTCTGTCGTCGTTTGCCCCATCTCTTTTGAACCTAGAGCGCAACACGTCTTTCTTCCTCAGCATTTTCCGAATTTCGTTGTTAAACCACGGAAGATCTTTTCCGCCATTTATCCACTTACTCGGCAGATACCCATTCAGAGCACAACTTGAAATTCCGTTTAAACTTTGGCCATTATTGGTCTGTGTCCCCAAGTTTCTAATGGCTGGTTTGGTGTGGTCTACCACGAATTCCTTCCCTGTGCCTATTTTTTCACCTAAGAGTAGAACTTGCAATCTACGTTCTCAGTTCAATGCTGGGCGTATCCCAATCTCTATCTACCTGTACAATTTTTACCCTCTACAGCTCCCTCCATCATATTGGTACTAAATGATTTACTTGAGCAGGCGCTCGCCCACCTTCGAAATGCCTCAATACCACAGCGAAGTACCACCTGGACACAACTGTTGACCATGAGCGGGCCTTACAGGCGGTAGTTGCGTCAACCGAGAGCATTGTTACCTGGTAAACCACACTGGCGATAGACACGTGTTAGGCTGTAATCTTTTCCTTACAGCGCCAACTGGACGAAATTACACTGCAGAAATGACACTCTATCCTGCTGAGTGCCTGCGCCCCAGGCAGGAGCCATGCCCTCAGCTTCAGTGTTTTATGCCGTTTCGCGAGAAAACATTTGCTACCCGTTCATTATTACTACCATTTTATGTTCTATTTACATTTTCTTTAGGAAAAGTGCCGGCTGTCGTGACCGAGCAGTACCAGGCGCTTCAGTCAAGAACCGCGCTGCTGCTACGTTCGCAGGTTGGAATCCTGCCTCGGGCATGGATATGTGTGATGTCTTTAGGTTACTTAGGTTCAAGTAGTTCTAAGTCTAGGGAACTGGTGACCTCAGATGTTAAGTCCCATAGTGCTTAGAGCCATTTGAACCATTTGAATTTTTCGGAAAAGAGGGCTTCAGATATCTTATACCTGGACAATTTGTTCACCTGAGTTTTTCCACAATTGTGAGAACATAGGATAAAACTGAATTGTTCAACAAGACGGAGCCCCACCATATTGGCACGTAGGAACAATTCATAACATTTGAGCTGCCACATCGAAAGATCGCCCGTCAGAGGTTAAAGACTTACCGTTGCTTCAGTGACACCTAAACTCAGCTGATTTAATTTGGTGGGGGCTAGTGACATACTGTGTCTAAGTGCCTCCCTTTTAACAACTCTTGAGGCAACTATAACAACTGCGACTGCAGTAAATGCAGAAAATCTCACAAAGATGTAAAGTGGATTTTAATATCGTCTGAATGTTTGACGAATGGAACATTAATCATTTGTGAAAGTTAACAATTGCAAGGGCGTGCCGGAAAGCAATGATGTCGAATTTTTTATCTGCAAAATCTTAAAGCTTTTTAAATAAAGAGTACTGTACATCTTTATTCCTTATGTCTACGTATTTGATCCTCAACATAGTCACCCTGACAACGACAATGTTTCTCCTAATGAGAGACCAGGTTGTTCATACCGTCCCTGCAGAATGTTTGAATTTGTCGTCGATGTCACAATTTCACCACTGCTGGCACCGATTCATAACTGTCAATGTGGTGCTCGGAGGTGTTCTGTAATTCTGTACGTTCTGGAAAAAGGTGACGTCGGATGTAGGATGAGGAATGACAGCGAACCCAGGGTATCCGTTTGTTGCAATGACGCAACGCTCGTATCTGGTGTGGCATTTTCATGCTTAAAGGCAGGATGTTCCAAGTGTGGACGGACTCCTCGAATTCAAAACTCGATTACAGCGCGCCGTTTCTCACGCACAGACGTAGTTACTTTACACACCGCCATGTTACACGCTACATTTCGCAGTGGCAAAAAACTGCAGATATATGGACATTTGTTTATTATCCTTCAAGAGTTTTCATATACAAAATTACGAGACATTAATTTTCAGCACACTCTAGTACCTTCGTAAAATGTGATGATTCTTTCGAAAACTCTGCTATGCCGAAATTGAAATTTACCCTAACTTTCTGTCAGCATTCATGAAAAAATTAGTCTTGCGAAACCGGATGCATCTATCTGAAACGCCCCACATTCTCTCATTCTTCATATACATTGTGATTCTCTTTAATTAATAAACATGAGTAACGTGAAACAAAAGGATAAATAACGACAGATAAACGCGAAATTTCTGGAATCTTGATTTTGTAAGTTTTATTTTGTCATTCGTAAAAGTAATTATGCGCCGGAGAGCTGTTGAGTTGGGTGGTTAATTAATCGATGGGCTATTATGCGCAAAGGGATTTGTGCATTTAAATTTATATTCGGTTTTAATAAAATGATTTGCTAGAATATTATATCTGCCGGAATTGTTTGTTTCCACCCATGGCACTTTGCCAAACTGTATCATAATGATATAATGAATTATAGATTTTACTATCATAGTCACATAAAAGTAAATCGGTAACTGGTACAAGATTACTTCATATTATCCCTCTGCAGAAAACTGTAACAGTGTGGGCTGTGTCATTTGCCTCACCCTCAAGCATTCTACACCTCAGATAACGCCGGTCTTCTTGTGCTGTTACCTATTTATGGGAATGAGAAGTGGAAGTTGTCATGTTTATCGCAAGCTACACATGTAGAAAGTGTGCCATTAGCTGCTGTCCACTATTACCCAACTGCCCCTCATACAGGGTGAGTCAGGAGGAAAGGTGCATGCTTTGAGATGCGTTAGTATTAGTGACTCAGAACAAAAATCTATTCTGGAAATATGCCCTATTTGCCCTACTGAGAATGGTTTTCGAGGTAGAACAGGTTTAATATCACTTTTGTACGTTTCTCTCTAATAACTCGAAAATCGCACACTCGTTGTTATTAAACATCTCGATAAGTACCTAGTACCTGACCGATTGTCTTCAAAGTTCTTTGCCGATTTACTTCAAATTTCTACTTTCAGGCGAAACAACCAACAACCCTTCCAATTTGTGCAGTACACATTCAGAAGTGTGCCAAATTCCGTCAAGATCGTAGTAAAACGGTGGATTTGTATGAATTACAGGCAAACAAACGGACAGTATTGTTTGTTTATAAAAGTCTTTGACTGGATCATTCGCGGTAGTGGTACATACAATAAAACACACACCTTGAGAGAAAGGTAGAGGGTTATGAAATTTTGTGTGTCCGTGTGAGTGTATGTGCATCCTACTTTTTGATTTAGAGAAATTATGGAGTTTCAGAGAGGGAGACGCTGTCGAGCGAAAAAGCGTGACTCCGATTTATCAGGTCTGTATCGTGTGACAAAAAAGTTCCCGGCTGATTCGAGTTGTTTTACATACTCTGCCCATCTGTGCTATTAGAATGATTACTGCTCCGATTTAAACGGCTTCTGCCTAATAAATGGCAGTTACGTAGTTGCAGTGTTCTTCTTGCGCGAACCCGTTACTGAAGAAGTTCATTATTGCTCCCAACGAGCAAAGTTTTAATGAAACAGCAAGTAGTGAAGAGCGCTCTTTTTGCAGATACACCCTCCACAGTCACGGTGTCCTAAACAATCGAGCCGGCTAAGATTAATCAACAGCGGCGAACATTAGCTCAACTGCATAATGCATCACTGGTCGCTACGTCCGTAGTTGGGCAGTTGGAGATACAAAATTTATTCTTTTTTCCTCCATTTATACAGTTTTTAGTATACTATGGCCATGTATATTATTAAGAGGTAACGCTGTTCGTGGATCATATTTAAAATCTAGTTGCAGGTTGTCTATTTACCAGCTTCCAGAGGTCAAAAACATTTGTTTGTCAATATTATTTGATTAATGACCGAATTTTAAAATTCAAAATGATAGTCTAATCTAGAGAGCCTAGTATAGTATATCCATTAAGAGGTATAATCTTATGTTAAAGGTTTAACGTAATAAGGTGACTATTACAGTAAGTAAGTCTGTAACTTCGTAAGGCAGCTTAACTTTCGCCGCGTAATACATTCATCTAGCGATTGAGAATGAGAGCAAATGTGGATCTCCAACAAACTTTACATATAATTTCAAACCTTAACGAAAATGTTTCTCGCTAAAAAGCCACCGCATAATGAAGAAAGGAGAAAATGCTTTTCATCCATTGAAACTTCAGCATTTGCTTGACGTTTTAGTTTATAACCTCTTTAGTAGGAAGTCTGTTCTCGACACGTATTGGAGGCACTCTTTACGTATACAACTAAATGAACGTGCAAAATTATATCATTCTACGACACATAGCTTAACAGATATGACATCATGAACATTCAGACGATACGCTTAAAACGAAGAGCAAATTACCTATAGTATACTAAATCAGTGCTTATTAATGAGAGTACGTAGAGATTTCGAAGAACTTATATACTCGTAATTTGAAACCAAGTCTACACTTTTGCTTGCTTACATCCTAAACGTGACAATTTTGACAATTTTAAGACATTAACCTGCACAACTGTTTTTTTTCTTTTTTTTTACTATTGGTTTCCTATTCTTAACTTACATGTGTGTCTGCGTAGTTATCTGAACCTGAACAATGCAACAAATATGATCGCATAAACGCTATTTGATAAAAAGTGGCACCAATTTCATCTGAAACTATCCGAAATGCTTTTGTAAAAATTGTCATACATCTTTACGTGACAGAACTGCCTAAATTCAATTCCGAATTCCAAATGGTACACGCGCTAAAACGTAACACTTCACTGTAAGAATAAGAATGAACGACAAAAGAAATGATATCTGGTCTGATAACTGAACCTGACAGTAATATTGTAATGCAATGCTTAACCGTGAGCGATTTTACTCTGTCCTGACTGTAACGTCGAACTGGCTCTATCACATTTCGGTGAATTACGTTGCCAAAATGAAAACTCAGTACTGCTTAAAAGTGATGAATTTTAATATACAGCTAGTAGAAAAACAGCTAAGGAAAATAAGCCCTGCTGAAGTGCAATGCAAGGAAATGCAATTATACTAAACACTTCGAATGACTGTGTTCTGCAAAGTGCAGTGTCCCGACACACAATGTCAAAAAAATATTTGTGAGGAGATGTGTGGAAGCAACTGACTTGGATTTTGTAGAAGAGGCTCGAATTGAAAAACTGTATTGTGAAATTCTGTTCCCTTAAAAATAACAACCAGCTTCACAAAACTAACTTCTTATAAAGAAATACTACTACGTCCTCAAATACATTGTTGAAATAGAGAAGCAGTGGGGAATATATAACTTGAGTGCAAACTATGTGAGATGATAATTTAGTTTAATGTCGTCTCGACAGTCGAACTAATTGACCCAAACCAATATAGATAAACCATGCTAAAATTTTCCTTGTTTCAAGATCATCATAAATTAATCGAGGAAGCAGTGCAGCAACAGGCATCTCAAAGCAATCTTTTAAAAAATCATCTTTCCAATAAGCAATATCCTCTGCATCTACAGCTCTTTGTTCTGCTAGATATTTACAGACTGGTTAGCAGTGTGGCCAATTTAAAACATTCACATTTACTTCTTTCTGATTGCTCCACTGTCAACGGCAATACTACCATAAACAAAGATCACATGGTTTGAACTCAAAACTTCTGTGGCCTAACACATCGACTATTGAAGAATTCTGTTTGAAAAATATGGATTGTACAAATATGAAATACGGCACATCGTATAAAAAGAAAACTCATATCGCTTCCACTGGACACCAAACGTAATCATTAAACAATCCTACAGCCAACAAGAATGTGAACTTTTCTTGCAAATAGCAAGAAACTTACAATATATTGACATATAGAAATTCATAGGAAAGAGACGAAAAAGTAAATTTACTGTGAATTTCCGAACAAAATTATGAATAAATTACCTTATTTTAAAGTAACTTCTTCAAATAACTGTGAAAATGACTCTGACAGTTCAGAAAGCAGTAGGAATAAAACTTCCGTTTTTATTAGGTATACGCTAATCAATAAACATTGAGTGATTCAAATGACGTAGTGTAACATGAAACGAATTCTACAAGGAAAATGAAAGACATTGTTCTGCTCAGGGAATTGTTACATACAAGTTACACCACTACAAATTATATTCTTCAGAATTTAAAATAGAGAACCAAATCGGTACTAACTGATGAAACAGTACACATGTAGGAACTGGTGGGCAGACTCAGGAAAGCCTATATGTGACATGTCTTCCACTGACAACCTATCTAGCATATTCTTCAAAACCTTACTATATCACATAGAAGAAGTAATATTGGTGCAGAAAACACAACCGCTATTTCCAATAAATGTAGACACACAAATTCATTAGACATAATAATGAAGCATATGCTGGTGGCTCGTGTGTACCACCAGAGCAGTATCTCATTTTGCAATTACATTTCTGATGACGGCATATATCATCATATTTGTGTGCTAAATGTCACACTGTCAATTCCATTTATCGATTTGTAGTAATGGCAACAGCATCCTATTAGCACAGTGAATGTTCATCTCTTGCAGAACAGGTGTGTCTGTGCTTTGATAACAATCATTGTCCCCGTGGCAAGATCAACAAAGCTAACATGAAATATCACTGAACATGAATTACAATCTGTAATTGAGTAAAGTATGTAAGGCAAAAAAAATGGTAGAACACGAGAAGCGACATGTATAATGAATGACGTATGTAGTGCCTAAATAGATATAACAAATTTTCTCTCAAGAATTTAAAACAAATACAAAAGTTTAGCGTGCTAATCATCCATATAGTACTAAAGTAAAACTTTGCATGCAGTGTAAAAATGAGCAAAAATGATGTCACCAGCAACTGAAAGGATGAAATTGGTCAAATGTTAGAAAACATATGACACAATAAAATATGCACAACAGAAGGTGTCGAAACATACACGTTAATAACTAACGGCAAGAAAGAATGAAAGAGAAATATTATTTGAGTGACGCACCTAAGATATTTCGCTATCACTTTCTCAATTGCACACAGAAGACAAATCACTGCTAATCAACTTCAAATACATGTAAGGACAAGTAGCAACTTTGATTGGCTTAACTATAGGAGATTTTATTGAACACAGCGTATCAGCTGCAAGAGAAATCAGGTTAGAAAGTCACTAGTCACCAGCCAGGAGAAGATATCTTGATATACCATTCTACACTAAAGATAATACTAAAACTGGGGCAACAACAGCTAGAATAGTTGCATATGATAGCTTTTACTATTCATAGAGTGAACAGTATTTTTGCTAAAATAGGTTTTAAAACTATTAAAGTGACTGAATGAAATGTCCAATTGTCCGCTGCAGCTGTATTTGTTCAGGCCGATTATAAACCCACGCAACTGGTTTCGCAGCTTTAAAGTGCATCTTCTGTTACAAATATCTGTAAAAAGTAGTTTTTGAAATTTATGCTTTGATAATAAGGAATTAGAGTTTTATCTTAAAATACTAAATTACTAGACTTAAAAACGGAAAAAAATATTACGCATCAAGTTAGAAAACTGGTGTAGATCACGTACGCCCCTCAAAAACGGGCTTATATATTTTTGCTAAACATAATTTGTAAGTTCATATCAAAAGAGAATTACTTACAAATTATATGTCATAGGTTACAGAGTGTCGTTGAGTAACAGTTGTCATACCTCGTCAAAGTTCTCACCCCTCCTCAAATCATGAGGAAAACCATCGTCAATCGCAAGAAGATCGTTATCAGTGATGAATGTCATGCCTGAAACCGAAAGAATAGAATTAGGAATCAGAACTGCTCCTTAGTTAAAAACAGTGGAACAGTAGTAGACAAAATCAACCAATGAAGCTCGTTGCCTTAGCTCCGTTAGGTTATTGAACGTATTATCAGGGGACTGTCTTATTGACTTTATTATATATAGCTTCTCAAGCACGTTTAAGACAGCCTCCGTTCTCTGTTTATCTAGTATATACAAGTCGTTGTGGAGTTCTGAAATAGAAAGTTGATTATCCCCTCCCCTGCCGCGAGAAGTGGCAGCGTGGTTTCAGTCATCGTGTCACGGATTGCGCGCCCCTCCTGCCGGAAATATGAGTCCTCCCTCGGGCATTGGTGTATGTGTTCTTCTCAACATAAGATTCTTTAAGTTAGTCTAAGTAGTGTGTAAGTCTAGGGACCGAAGACCTCAGCAGTTTGGTCCCTCAGAAATTCACACACATTTGAACATTTGATTATCCCCATAGGATCACCTAACAAAACTGGACTTATCTGTGTTAAGTCGCTAAATGTACACTTTCCGATTAAAATTTGCTCTTGTCGGCCTATTTCAAGCAACAGAATGCCCCTCATAGATGTTATTCGGGAAAGTACAGAGCCCCTTAGTGAGTGAAGGATAAAAAAGTTAGTACATCTAATGCATTGAAATCTACTCAAAATTATTTTTAGTTTTGCTAGTGGGAGAGGGAGGAGGGGGAATATGGGGGCACCAATGACCGATTGGAAGAAGCCTATGCTGCCGGTCAAACTTAACAAAAGCCGACACGCTCATGTGTACCTTCCACCAAAATAGCTGTTGACAACATAAGCAACGAGCGTCCCATATTGTTGAAGCGTGTGCTGTGGTTGCTATTCGGATACTGAGATGTTGGCAGAAATTGAACTAAGACAGAGTACACGGAAAATAAGCGTGATATTAGTGCCCTGCTGAGGACTTACGGTCACCATGCAAACTAAATTGGCCATTATAGCTCGTTGCCTTAATTCTGTTTGGTAATTGAGGGTATTGTCAGAGACTGCCTTATGGTCAAGTCAGTATAAATTTGAAAACTGAATAAATCACGGAATAATGTAGAGAGGTACAAATTGACACACATACTAGGAATGACATGGGGTTTTATGAGTATCAAAAAAATACAAAAGTTCAAAAACTGTCCGACATATGGCGCTTCATCTGATCAGTATAGCAATAATTAGCATAACAAAGTAAAACAAAGCAAAGATGATGTTCTTTACAGGAAATGCTCAATATGTCCACCATCATTCCTCAACAATAGGTGTAGTCGAGGAATAATGTTGTGAACAGCACTGTAAAGCACGTCCGGAGTTATGGTGAGGCATTGGCGTCGGATGTTATCTTTCAGCATCCCTAGAGATGTCGGTCGATCACGATACAATTGCGACTTCAGGTAACCCCAAAGCCAATAATCGCACGGAGTGATATCTGGGGACCTGGGAGCCCATGCATGACGAAAGTGGCGGCTGAGCACACGGTTATCACCAAACGACGCGCGCAAGAGATCTTTCACTCGTCTAGCAATATGGGGTCGTTCTAATAAAACCCCATGTCATTCCAAGCATGTGTGTCAATTTTTACCTCTCTATCTACATTATTCCGTGGTTTATTAAGTTTTCAAATGTATACTGACTTTTTCATCAGCCGGTACATATTTCCTGAACCATATTTAAGACTGTGCCCTTTCTCTGTTTTAGTATATCCAAGTTGTTGTGGAGATTTGTAATAGGAGGTTGATCATCACGTAAGTGAAATGTTTGTGCGGATTTCGATCTATTCAATCTGAAATATGCTTTAAAGCAAATTTCTAAACCCCTACACGTTTGCCTAATGTACGTTTGAGAACAGTGATGAAAGGATATTTTGTAAAAATCTGTTTTCTCATATGGGTTGCTGACTGACTGTGGCCTGTGTCTGTACTTGGAACCTAATTCTGCGGAATGTTAAATTTGTGTTAGTATTTTTTAAATTTTTACCCGTTCTTGCAGGAATGGAGCTATACTAAGGACCTCGGTGGTAGTTCTTGTTGTATTGGCTAACAGGTGATAAAGTGGTAGAAAACGTGAAGTAGTTGTTGGCGGAACTTCTCTTGATCAGTACTCCCTTATTAACATTGTGATCAAAATTTTATCGTAACTTATACTTTGTAAAACCTGGTACTTTTGGTGGAAAGCCTTGGATAATGAAGCGAACGAAATGCGGCCTTCTGATACTGTATTTCACGGGATGGTTAGAAGAACGATGGAGACCGGTGTCCTTGTGGGGCATATGTGATCCACACCAGTTTTATAGCTTGAAGCGTAATGTTTTCTTCCATGTTAACGTCTAGACATTCAGTATTTCAAGATATTTAAGTTAACTGCAATTCCTCATTATCAAAGCAAAAAAAAAAAAAACCTTTTGTACAGATATTTGGAACAGAAGATTAAACTTAAAAGTAGCGAAACCGTTTGTGAGGGTTTATGATCGACCTAAACAAGTGCAGCGACAGCGGACCATTAGACATTCACTGTTTTATTTTAATAGTTTTAAAACATATTTTTTAAACAGAAACTGTTCACTATGTGAATTGTCTAGCAATTCATGCATCATGCATTAACAAAGAAAATGGGAAAGACATGGATTTTTAAATAGTACTCCAAAATAAACACAACTTATTGACTAAACAATGTTATAAATGAACTTTCACGCTGCTTCATATTCAGAATTTTCGTTGGAGTTAAACTAAATATATGATGGAAACACGACTTGGCTAAGGCTATCGGGGAAAAAAAACAGACACAACAGAAGGACCCAACAATCTTTATCAGTTCTCATTTCCTTCCCTAGTACTAATCACATTTTTCTTGATTACAAAACTATCATTATCATATTACATTTTATCGCCATTGCTCACCATACTTTTACTTTCATAGACCTATTCAGACCACCACAAAGCATCATGCAGTATCAGACATTATTCATCAGCCTTTATATATTTCAGCCTACCTCCTTAAAACCACAAAAATTACAAATACAGCTAGAAAACCTAAATACAAGTCACACCATCATATAAGAGAAAGATAAAGCACAGTAACAGGGTGGGAAGTCATCTTTATTTATCTGATATTTGTCCGGCGTAAAGGCTCACTTAGGCAAATACCTTTGCTTACCACATTCATTAGCCGGCCGATGTGGCCGAGCGGTTCTAGGCGCTGCAGTCTGGATCCGTTCGACTGCTACGGTCGCAGGTTCGAATCCGGCCTCGGGCATGGATGTGTTTGATGTCTTTAGATTAGATAGGTTGAGGTAGTTCTAAGTTCTAGGGGACTGATAACCTCAGATGTGCTCAGAGCCATTTTTTTTAACCACATTCATTACCTCCCTCAATTTCCTTTCCATTAAATATGGCTGGTTGCTAAATGGAGAAGTTACATTACCTGAAAGAACATTTCCACAAGAGAATTTAACCGTAAGGTCATTTATAACATTAAAAGTTAATCGATAATATCGTGGAAGAAGAAATTAATGTAATCGCAACATACAAGAAAAGAAAAGAATTCTGTATAGTCTTGTTTTCTATGTTCATTAGTCAAGCAAATCTTACATCCATCAGCTCAGTAACAACTAATTCCTTCTGTGTAACGTTCCCATTCTTTTTCGAAACATTTTTATTTTTCCAACTATCAAGCAATGCTTGTAACTGAAAATTTCATCGTTTATTGTACTTCAATTTTCTTTGAAGAAACGCAGTGACTGTCCATTATCTTGCCTGCGAGAGTATTTTTTTCCCGAGAATGATCACCCACACGGCATAAATTTCAATGTTCATCTAAATTATCTGTATGGGAATAACCAAAATCGCTAGCATTGCTACCTCCAATAGTTTTCTTGCGGCTCATGTGTGTTGACCACGATCGTATTAAGTTCCCATTTCTAGTGTTGACTGAATTTCATCCGACCATTTATAAAAATATTTAAAGCCTGGTATAATTCTGTTCCGAAAAATGAACCGGTAATTGTAAAGGTATTGTCCCAATACCTTTCTTCTTTGATTGACCATTTTGTCACTTTCACAGTAAGTTTAGCATTCTCAGCAACGGTACCTAGTTGTTTGTTCCTTGTTTCCGACTTCGTTCACCCGTTTCACCATTAGTATCATCGAGTAACGCATTCTGTTCCATTACTTGAGTGATCGTAGAACTCGGCATTAAATTGTGTACTTTGGCAAATAATTCCTCTTTATCCAGAAGTTAATGTGTTTCAAAATATGATCATCTCATTTACCCTTTTATCTCTAGCTAAACGTGTGGGGTTACCCGTGGGCAAGGGTTAACATTTTGATTAGTAATCAAAACGTCCACAGTTCGAATCGTACCGCTGCTTAAATTTTGAATGAAAATCATCAGCAATGATGGCTGAATACCTCCTGCGCAAGGAGTGACCCTCATCCTTTCAACGATCTTGTCAAAGAGGGTGGAGGGGCCGACTGAGTTTCAGGGCACTCTTTAGCCATTGGGGAGAGAAAGTGTCTCTAAAAGGCGGAAGAATCAGCAAGAATCTGCAACAATGTAGAAGGCAACGGAAACCACTGGATTAAAGACACTTAATTGGATCCACATGACATGTGGCCTTCAAAAGTAAAGTGTCATGATGATCTCGTCACTGGCAACAGATTCCACACTATTCCCTCACTGAATCTTCGGGAGGGGAGTGCGGAGAGAGAGGTAACCATAAGAAAACGATCGAGTAACCAACGAGAGGACAACGTTCTACGAGTAGTGTGGAATGTAAGTAGATAAGGATATTGAACAGGTAATTCAGTACGTGCTGGGGGGACGAATGTGTATAGTCAGTGGGAAATGGAAAGCGATTATAGGAGAATATGAATTTCGTACTCGGAATGAGGCAGGAGGAAGACTATCTGAGTTCTGGAATTAAATTCAAATGGCAATAGTGAAAATACTCTGTTCAATAATCACAAGAGGAGGACGCATACTTCGGAATGGCTAGGAGATACGGGAAGATTCCCGATACTGCGATAATGAATGGCTTAATGTGCAGTTCAGCTGAAGAGGAATGGACATCTCTAAAAATGACGATCACAGAAGTTGGAAAGAAATCCATATGCACACTTTAGGTAACACCGAAGCAACCATGAATAACAGACAGTATACTGCAGTTGATCGACGAAAGAAGGAAGCACAAAAGTGTGTAGAGACATTCAGGGACACAGAAACACGAGTCAGTTTTGAGCGAAAAATATAGAAGGGCAGAGAAGCTAAAGCGAAATGGCTGCATGAAAAATTTGAAGAAATAAAAAAAAAATTACTGTCGAAAGGACTGACTCAGCATATACTCACAGAAAAGTCGAAACCACAGCGCTAGAGAATAACCCTCGCAGTCAGAACTTTATAATTTCAGTACAAATATTGAAATGTGACTGTACTCCATCATCCCTGCCCTGGCGTACGGGCCTACAAGTCCCACCGCCACACCTTCACCTGCCCATGTTAGGCAAAATTTTTCTGCCTGACTCATGTAGTACTATCACCGTCAGAGGGTGGTACGGGACTACAAGTCCCACCGCCACACCTCCAAAGCGAATTGCAGTGACGGAGTCACTGCCCTGTGGAAATTTACTGCCTCACCAACACAGTTAGACCGCAATAGACCGGTGACGCTGTATTGTAACATATCACCCCGGACTACAAGTCCATTAAAAAAAAAAAAAAAAAAAAAAAAAAAAAAAAGTGTTAAATTTCGTAAGAGTTTCGAGTAATATAAGGTGAATTACTGACTTGGTATCAGAGTGGATGAATTATCTTTACAGAAAGATTTTCGCAGCCATAAAGCAACCGAACAAGGGCACGGTCCATCACTTATTAACTATGCTCGGGAGTGCTGTGAAAATCCACCCCGGGAAATATAATTTTGTCGTTACGCAAAAGCTTGTTTCTTTTTTTTAATATTTGGTGCTCTGGGCATATCGTAATTAAATATATACGCATGTTTCTGATCCATGTTTTCTTAGTGTGCTACGAATTTCGAAATAAAGGGGTGACGCAAAACATTTGTCGATATGTGTGGTTACTTTCACCAATCATGCCGACCCTGAGATACGAAGGTTGAAACACCAACGTATGGGACACTATTAAAATCCGCTATTAAATTAACAGTAGCAGATTAGAGAACCTAGGGTTGATCGCTTAGTGCGGCTACCAACCTAAACACTTATAGACTTCTCCAACACCGAAATTCCTCAATCAGCATCGCTGACTTCATTTTAAAATATCTACTCCAACGAAATAAGATGTTCGCAAGTTGATCGACATTTATTCTCGGAGACACAGGAAAAGATTCACTTAACAGACATACATGTTGAAAGCACTTCGCTGGGTCCAGTGGGAACAGAATGCAATGCTAAGTTCGCTCATTTCACAGTAAATGCATAGGGACAGGACTTGAATTAGATCAGAAACCGTATTTAAAACAGCTGAATAATGCCCTACAAAAATAGCGTTTGAACCTCACTAACTCAAATGAAATCATACCAAGACCTGTCCTGGAGAACAAGGACTCCCAGTACAATGTAAATAGCGTTGTCCAACGCCTATTTTCACAATCATGATTATTTTTATTCAGCTTGGTAGGGCCAAATCTCTAGCCAACTGTACGGATGAAAAGAACGGAAACGATCAGAATAAGGAGGTAAATACATTGCCGGACATCTACTCTACATAAGGGGAAAAAAATTCTTTTGTCCCACACACGACGTATTTGGTAACACATTGATTCACTCATTCTAGTTTACTGATCCTGTATAGACCAATGTGAAGATAGAAAGAGGTTACATCTACGCGTACAGCTATACTCCGCAAGCCACCTTGCGGTGTGTGGCAGGCGTGGTTTGCCTCCAGTGTCACTTCCAGATTTTCCTGCTCCAATCACAAGTGGTTCGCTGGAGGAATTATATGTGGATATCCTATGCATGGACTCGAATGTTTCTGATTTTACCGTCATGGTTTTTCGCGGAATATAAGTAGGAGAAATCAGTGTATTTACTGACTCTTCAAGGAATGTATGATACAGCCGACGACATCACGATGCAGAACGCCTGTCTTGCAGTGTCAGACACTGGTGTTCGCTGAGCATCTCCGTTACGCTTTCGCACGTACTGCACGAAACTGTAACGAAACGTACTGCTTTTCTTGGATCTTCTCTATTTACTCGATCAATCCTATATAATAGTGGTCCCATAGTGACGAGTAATATCCAAGTATAGGCCTAACGAGTGTTTAGTGAGACACTTTCTTTTTTTGATGGGTTATGTATCCTGAGAATTCTTCCAGTGAATCTCAGTCTGACATCTGTCTTACTCAGTATTAATTTTATTCGGTCGTCCTACTTCCCATCACTCAGTACGCCCTCTCCCAGATATTTTATGAAGGTAACTTCTTACATTAATTGTTCTGCATTCGAGTAATCGTACAGTAAATGGTCTTACTGTCTTCGTTTTCTCAACAGTAACATTTGATTATGCTGTGTTTCAATTGCCACTCCCGCCACCAAGCATCGATGTTCTGCAGGTCTTCCTGCATTTCGCTGTAGGTTTTTAGCGTTGTGCTACATACAATACCAAAATCTGCTAAATGCCTCATGTATGCTCCTGCGTTGTCTTTATTTTTACACGTATATATCGTGAAAAGTAATGGTCCTATAACAATCCCTCGAAGTACGCCCGAAGCTACTTTTACGGCTTTCAGACATATGCCCTCGATACTTCTTCCTGTCCATAGAACTGTATCAAATAGTACAATAAACGTCTGTGTAACGCAATGATGGGGAAAAAAGAGGGAAAAAATAGAAGAGGGTTCAAATAGACCCACACAAATGAGGTGGTGATGTACAGCAACCAGATTTACTCTTCCCGTGACGTTTGTTAGGAAATTATGATTAAAATACAAATAGGTTAATGTATGTATAGAAAAATATAAACTATTTTTTAATTTATTATCTCTCAGAATATGGCGATATAGCCTTGTCAACACTGGACATGTTATGCTACAGTTTGTTTCAACAGTTCAGAGTATCCATTAGATTAAGTCGTACTCTGCTACATGGGCTGGACGAAGAGCAGATTCCGACATAAAATGAATTTTGCATCCACAAAATAATGAAATAAATAAATATGACGACAATGTAACACAGGATACACTGATATAGTATGCAGTATAAATGTTTCGTTTAAGTGAAAAAACGAGCGCATTGCAGAAATATTGGGAATTCGCAGCACTAGCACCGGCCTGCAGCCCTAGGCGGACAACTACGTACATCACACCAAAACAGATGGCAGCACTTGTGGAGGATCGATGCTTCGTTTGATGTTCCGCTCTGTTCACAAATCCCTCTTTCATGGTGTCTCGCTTTTACAGCCCTCCTTGTACTTGCTCGGCGAAGGGTTTCGGCTAAGGATAAGAATCAGGATCAGGTGTACAACACACGAAAGCCGCTCATATTGAGACGTATCACGCAAGAGCGCACACAGAGTCTGTGCCGTGGGAACAGAACGGGGGGGGGGGGGGGGGGGGGGGGGTTAGAGGACTTGGGGAGGCGGACGGCAACTTTATGAGTTTTCGTGAAAGGCGACGGTGTAAAGGTGCGTATACACGATGCTTCTTTTCCGATCAACTTTGCGAATGCGCATAAATTTCCGTCAGTGCAGCTACGCTGGAGCAGACGTGCATGAGTAATTTCTTGGAAATGCAGGCCGTGCGTAAAGTGCATTGCTTTCCACCTCAGTGGAAATTTTAGCAGCTGGAGCCCATATGTGTTTCATTGTGTAGAGTATTGAGGCTATGCTGTGAAGGGATTTATGTGCAATAATGTCTGTCGACACAAGTGAATGCTGGACGAACTGCATGATTCGAGACCCTAAGTATAGAGCAGAAGCAATGTTTCTTTTCAAGAAAGGGAAACTACACTTAAAAATTATCGACAACTGCACGAAGAATATCGCGAAAGCTATTACTTCTGAAGAACAAAATGAATATACAAGAGGTCGTTCACGCACAGCCAATGCGTCTGTAAATAAAAACGTTTTCTTAGAAAAATAAAGAATTAAATATTGAAATCAATATGGTCTTTATCGATCTTGAGAAGGCTTCTGATCGTGTGAGCTGTGATAGCCTGTGCCAGATTATGTTTGAAACTTTATTATCTGATAGATGTAGTGCATAGACCTTATAAAAATACACACTTTGTAATATACTTACGGTTCTAATAACCACAGGTAGTAATCGATTAGAAGAACTAATTATTAACCTAGCTGTCAGACTTTGATCTACCCTCTTTAGTATGTACATTGAATTCATTGTTCGTAAACGGAAATACAAAGGAAACAAGGGAATAAATGAATGTGGAATATCTGAGTGCCTTTTGTTTGCAGATGATATCGTTATTATTCAAAAGAATGAAGATGGCCTCCAAACACCACTATACCAGCTCAACAAAATTGCAAGACATACAGCATTAAAATTTTTACTGATGAAACGAAAATAATAACATTGCGACGAAATCTGCAGACAGTTAAGGAACCATTTTAGCTAGTACAGTTTTAGAAGATGTCTGTCATATTTCTTACTTAAGGTGTACTTTAAGATTTGACTTTGGTACTAAAAATAAAATACACAGATTCCAAGCCGTCAGTAGTATTATTAGCATAACATTTGCCACTGGGTACAAAGAGAGACAATAATGAAATTCTATAAAGTTATGATGTTTTCCGTGCTACCCTGTGTAAGCGAAAGCTGGGTAACCAAAATAAATAAATAAATAAATAAAAACAAGGAAATAATTTCAAATAGCAGAGATGAGGTTCCTAGGGAATGAGAAGGGCTGCACAAGAAGAGACAGGATAAGAGACAACACAAGAATGCCAGGTCACAGAGTTCCCCAGAAGGTCCTAAACTACAAGCCGAAAGGGTAGAGAGATATTGTAAGATCGAATGATAATATCTATGACTTCAAAGCAGGCAACAGTCTAGAATAGGAAGGATGATGATGATGATGAAAGTCTGTTGACTTCAAAGGAAGCATGTATAAATTAAGGGATGTTTACAGATAAAGAAAAGTAGTACAGAAGGCTGCTTTGAAATATTATTTGAATAAAAATTTGACGTGCCCTGAGCGTCAAGTATTAGATAAATGTTATCCTATCATATTACTGTAAAGAATAAGATAACGTTTCGAAACAGGAAAACAGAGATGAATAAGCCATAAATTTCTGTAAAGTGTATATGAAAACTGAGGACGAATATTCATGCTCTGACGACTTAATAGCATAAGAACTGAGGAGCTTGATATTTGAACAGCAGATATGATGTGGTGTGTGGCTCGTCAACAAACTACTAGAACTAGAAGAGAAGGATATTAATAATGTAAAAAATACAAAGCTGTAAAGCACAGCCTCCGTTCTAGTGCACTCTGGCGTCTATAAAATTACCAAATTTGTTGAGTCTGAGAATGTAATCTACATACTCGTATCTTTTACAATTGAAGTTGTGTAAATAACTTTTTCTAATAAATAAGAAAACTACTAACGCATTGAAAATTGACTAACCTTCACATAACGAGTAGAAAATTCTCTTCAGTATTTCTCAGTTTCAGGAATAATCACGGAAATTCTGTGTTTTGGAATGCAACGTGAACATTTTAGATTTGTATAGAAGTCGCCGGTTACAGCTAATGAAATGTTTTGCCAGCCTTGTCACTACAATCAGAAGTCTAAGATACCACTGTGACCTCCTGCCGACATTTGCATGTAAGACGTTGTCGTCACTTCGTATTTCTCGTGCCTCTGTTATTTATATATTTCTTTGCCTACATCCGCTTTTTCGTTTTCTTTTTCTGCCACTTTTCTAACACAATAATTGCAGCACAAATTCCAATGGAAATATGGTGATCCATTGCAGACTGCTTCTACAACGTGGCAGTCTGCCGTCACGGGAACCCTCATGGGTACATCGTTACTTTCTAGAAATTTTTGTGCATTCCCTAATATTTACGAGAGTCTGCGACTACGCCGGGGTAGCAGGCATCATGTGGATATAACTTAAGGGAAATGAATCACGATTTCCTACAATCTATAGCGCAGGGGGATTGAGAAACCGCCTTTATTGAACACCTGTCACACAAGTGAGACACAGGTAGCCATCACACTTTGTTTTGTCGTCAGTCTCCCGACTGATTTGATGTGGTGATGCCAGGAACTCCACTTCTTTGCCAGCTTCTTCTTCTCAGAGCAACATTTGCAACGTATGTCCTCAATAATTTGCTGAATGTATGCCAATCTCTCTCTCTCTTCATTTGTAGAGTGGTAAACTAGTCTATGAGCTTTGTGCATAACATTTTTTTGTTATGCGGGTAACGGTAAAATGTAAGCTAGTTTTCTACACAAACAGTTGTAGAGCTTTTGTTATTGGCTAGTAGTGCAATGGTTCAATGCTAGTGGTAGTATTTAGACACCAGACCTATGTGGGATATTCTGAAGTGTGGTGAATAGCGGCAGACGGTGAAATAGTTTTGCAACATAAAGGTTTGGTTATATTTATTACCAGGTGATACTCGTTACGTAGCCTGGCTTTAACGAAACATTCGAGTTAACACAGCTCTCTGTGTAGAGTCTGAAGTGAGGTTGGTTTGTGATAATGATATTTTACTTTTATTTGTTTATTTTTTATTTATTGCCTAATGCGGAAATTTGAAACGTATTGCAGATGTAGTGTAATCCACATGTAGCTGAAGTACAGTTCAGCTCTTTAATATCTTGCGTTTCTATCCAATCTCTACATTTTGAGATAATATCGAAGCATAAAAAATGAAACGCTAACGAACAAATAGAAAAACTAAAGGAGTAAAAATCTTAAATGGAACAAAAGTTTCTTTGTAATTAACTCGTTTATGGGCACAGATCCTGCTTATAAATATGTCGTAGTTCTCAGAAAATTATTAGATCGTAATAGCGATGGTCCAGACCTAGATTAAAATTAAATAAGCATCACTTCAAAAAATTAATAAAAATTATATACGCGTTTATCAGAGCAATTGAAGTAAGAAATTGAATGTCAG
The DNA here is from genome assembly GCF_021461395.2 of Schistocerca americana. Lineage (NCBI taxonomy): Eukaryota > Metazoa > Arthropoda > Insecta > Orthoptera > Acrididae > Schistocerca > Schistocerca americana. Next base: position 187,547,903 of record NC_060122.1, read on the forward strand.
TATATTCCATAATGATGTGTAAATAAGATATTTTGGGAGTCTGTAACAGGACATCAATTAAATAGTATTTTTTTCACATGTGGTGGAAAATAGCTGATTGCTTGTGGAAGATAGCGGTTCTGATTAACTGTCGCATTGCAATGATAGAGCACTGCAGCACATGTCGTCTGTTAGATACTACTCACTGATTAATACATACACAGCTGTTTTGTCGAGTACTGTGGAGGAGCTACTGTATGGTTACTGAAATTTTCTCTTATGACATACAAAGCCCATAGATGAATATCATACAGAATCGAATAGTTACAGAATTCTTTGTGTCTATTATTATTCCCCTCGACTCTTGCTGCTACTGTGTCCAGTGCTGTGACAAAGTGAACTAATCATGTAGACTGATAATAGTTGGATACAACACAGTGAGTATACTGAAACAGCAAAATATCTTCTAGCTAATCCTACACCCCAATGTCTTCTCACAGTTCAGATATGAACTAAAGGTAAATATAGGCCACCAGTGTCCATATTGGTGTATTCTTCAAATTGTCTCTAATCACTGTGGGACTTGCCTTATCATTTGGCTATCCGTGCACGACTCACGACCAGACCCAACCATACATATGTCGTCAAGCACGCGTCCACAACCTGTTCACGTACATCCATTACGTATACTCCTGTACAGGTCAGACGTTGTACATGAAAGTCGCTTGCTCGATATCAGCAGATAAATACGATATTGCAGTGCCTGTGTTATTCTGATTAAGATGCAAAGTTCGTTAGTAAATGCATTCGTAACAGCTGTAGTCGCCACAGTGGAAGGAACTTTGCATCGTAATCAAAATAACGCAGGAAGTGCAATATCGTATTTATCTGCCAATACCGGGCAAGCTACCTTAGTACAACATCTGACCTGCAAGGGGATATACATGATGGATGTACGAGTAAAGGTCGTTGACGCATAGTTGACGTCATATGAATATTTGGGTCAGTCTCTGAGTCGTACACGGATAGCCAAAGGGTAAGGCGACCGTTCGCGATAAGCGGGCAATCTGGATCCCGCCCAAAGTTTCACTGTCGTCATTCAATTCTACAGCTGGTGGTAGTCCACATTCGCAATTGCGATTTGATTTGATGTATTTTTTCTAGTGACGCGTGAACAACATTCTTATTACTTCGATATCACTCTATTTCTACACTACTGGCCTTAAAACTGCTACACCCCGAAGATGATGTGCTACAGACGCGAAATTTAACCGACAGTAAGAATATGCTGTGATATGCAAATGATTAGCTTTTCAGAACATTCACACAAGATTGGTGCCGGTGGCGACACCTACAACGTGCTGACATGAGGAAACTTTCCAAACGATTTCTCATACGTAAACAGCAGTTGACCGGCGTTGTCTGAATTTGATAAAGATCGGATTGTAGCCAATCGCGATTGCGGTTTATCGTATCGCGGCATTGCTGCTCGCATTGGTCGAGATCCAGTCACTGTAAGCGGAATATGGAATCGGTGAGTTCAGGAGGGTAATACGGAACGCCGTGCTCGATCTCAACGGCCTCGTATCACTAGCAGTCGAGATGACAGACATCTTATCCGCATGGCTTTAACGGATCTTGCAGCCACGTCTGGATCCCTGAGTCAACAGATGGGGACGTTTGCAAGACAACAACCATCTGCACGAACAGTTGGACGACGTTTGTAGCAGCATGGACTATCAGCTCGGAGACCGTGGCTGCGGTTACCCTTGACACCGCATCACAGACAGGAGCGCCTGCGATGGTGTACTCAACGACGAACCTGGGTACACGAATGGCAAAACGTCATTTTTGCGGATGATTACAGGCTCTCTTTACAGCATCATGATGGTCGCATCCGTGTTTGGCGACATCGCGGTGAACGCACATTGGAAGCATGTTCTCGTCATCGCCATACTGGCCTATCACCCGGCGTGATGTTATGGGATGCCATTGGTTACACGTCTCGGTCACCTCTCGTTCGCATTGACGGCACTTTGAACAGTGGGCGTTACTTTTCAGATGTGTTACGAACCGTGGCTCTACCCCTCATTCGATCCCTGCGAAACCCTACATTTCATCAGGATAATACACGACCGCATGTTGCAGGTCCTGTACGGGCGTTTCTGGGTACAGAAAATGTTCAACTGCTGCCATGGCCAGCTCGTTCTCCAGATCTCTCACCAATTGAAAACGTCTGGTCAATGGTGGCCGAGCAACAGGCACGTCACAATACGCCAGTCACTACTCTTGATGAACTGTGGTATCGTGTTGAAGCTGCATGGGCAGCTGTACCTGTACACGCCATCCGAGCTCTGTTTGACTCAATGCCCAGGCGTATCAAGGCCGTTATTACGGCCAGAGGTGGTTGTTGTGGGCACTGATTTCTCAGGATCTATGCACCCAAACTGCGTGAAAATGTAATTACATGTCAGTTCTAGTATAATATATTTGTCCAATGAATACCCGTTTATCAGATGTGTTTCTTGTAGGTGTAGCAGTTTTAATGGCCAGTAGTGTAAATAATGGATATACGAATACAGGTCGTTGACCCATAGGTGACGACATATGAAAGTTTGGGTCAGCTTCTAAGTCGTACACGGATAGCTAAAGGATAAGGCGACCTTTTGCGATAAGCAGGCAATCTGGGTTCGAGTCCCGGTCCCTCTCAAATTTCACTGCCATCATCCCATTCTACACCTGGTGGTAGTCAATATTCGCAATTGCGATATGATTTGATGTTTTATTTCTATTAACCTGTGAACAAGATTTATTCTTATTGCTTCGATATCACTCGATTTCTGTCATGGCTATTCTGATTGTACCTCCTTCAACTTAGCGGTAGTAGTTTTCCAGTGTATCAGAAAACTTTGCTGTAGTGGGAAAGTAAGTCCAATAAATAATGGATCTAAGTGTTGCTTTGAGGTGAAGAAACTGGCACATGGAGGAAATCATGAGAGGTTGCATGAAAGAAAGCTAAGGGTCTGCCTCTCACGGAAGTTTATGACTGTGTGGACAGCATTAACGCACAACTTTACTGTAGAACCTATTAATCTCATACACAAAAGAGGCAAAAATAAACTAAAGCGTACATAAAGTATGATTAACTAATCTTGTAGTCGGATAACATTCAGTCTCACACAGTGAGTACACTGATGCAATGTAGCGTGCTACTATTAATGCTGTATCAAAGAGCATTGTCAAGGTTCTGGCCTTAGAGTTACAGGAACTAAATTAAAGAGTTTCTCTCTTATCTCTTTGCAGGGCAAATCTGCGTCACCCGCACACTGGCTGATGGTTAATATGTACTACCCACCCTTCCCCATTCGATACGATGTGAGATATGAATTGGATCTAATGGAGAGATCTCTTCTTAGACGCACTGAGGGATTTTATCGGATAGAACAGATGAAATGTGATCACCACTCCCCGCCAGTTAAATATTTTACTTCATTTGTACAACGTACATCGAACAACCAAATAATTCAATTTTAAAAGCAGTCACTATTCGCATTACAGATATCTGAAAATGAGAAACCAAGGGTAGTCATAAAACTCTGATATGATTGTAGAAACACCAGATATCTAATTTCACTTGATTCGTGATATTAGTAACACTGCTTGGCAGAATTAGGGATAAATTTATGGGAAACCACATTTTAATCATTTTTTCTAACTCATCTGTATAATTTCATCTAGAAAGAGTTAGAAAAGGACTGATTGGTTAGTATTAACGCAGATAGCTGAACAACATGTGTACAGGTTCCAAAATGAGCTATGGTCACTGGCGTGGAGAACAACACAAACCAGTCAGGATAGTTACCCCATCCCACACATTCTACATACCAGTCCAGTCATATTAATGTGACCACAGTCTGTGTTCGACGTGGAAGTGCTTTAACCATTCGCAGACAGCAGTTGGCAGCACTGGCAGGGGAGGGTAGGTAAGGCGTTTCTGGGGGAGAGGGCGGCGGACGTGGAAAATCAGAACAGTCGTTACCGTAATGCGGGAAAAGGAGCGCTTCAACCGACGTTGAAAAGGGCATGATCATCGGCTTTCGCACCCAGGGTGGAAGAATTATCGAAACAGCTGAGCTTGTAAACTTTTCACGTGTACCTTTGGTTTAAATATAGCGTGATTGCCAAGATGACGATATTCGCAGCGGTCCGCGTAGCGGAAGGTCGTATAGAGGCTTTTGACACCTAGTCATGTTAATGTGACTGCACAGCGTACATTAAAATGGTTTCACGAGTTCAAAAATGGTTCAAATAGCTCTGAGCACTATGGGACTTAACATCTGAGGTCATCAGTTCCCTAGAACTTAAGACCACTTAAACCTAACTAACCTAAGGACTTTACACACAACCATGCTTTAGGCAGGATTCGAACCTGCGCCCGTAGCAGACGTACGGTTCCGGTCTGAGGAGCCTAGAACCGCTCGGCCACCGCAGCCGGCGGTTTCACGAGTGTATGTGGGTGTGTGAGTATATGGTGGGAGTTGGAAATGTCGGGATATCCGTATACGGAACGTCCGTAGGAATTTCAACCGTATTTAACACACTTGTGACTTGGTACCAGCAGATAATTAATGTAAGTGTAAGATACTCTCATAGTCTTATATGTTGGATGGCGGTGGCAAGTGTTTACGTGACAGCATCAAGCAGAATACGCAAAGTGCTGTTTGTATATTAATGACAGGGGATGGAAATAAATATGGAAACACGAAAAAGCAGATTACGACGGTTGCCCAGAATGTAATGCACCGCATTTTTTCAACAGTTCTTTATTGAACATAACCAGAATCACACACACGAAAGAATAGTGTTTTATTTACGTACCCTATTTTTCCACGTAATCTCTACCCCCTTCTATGGCCTTCCTCCAGCGCGAAACAAGGACGTGTATGCCATGTCGGTACCAGTCCGTGTCCTGGTGGCGGAGCCAGTGCTTAAGTGTGTGAGTCACCTCTTCACTGTCCTCAAAATGTCGTCCACGTATGGCATCCTTTAATGAACCAATCAAGTGAAATTCCGAGAGGGCTAGGTCAGGGCTGTAGGGTGGGTGATGTAACACTGTCCAACACTGTTTTGCGATGTGTTCAGCTGTCCTCTGTCTTGTGTGGGGCCGAGCGTTATCGTGTTGCAGCACTACATCTCCTGGCAACCCTGTGCTGTGGAAGTCGCCGGAAGCGCGTCTCGAGGTTTGTTAATGTGTTAGCCGCCTGGTGTGGCCCAGCGGTTCTCTAGGCGCTTCAGTCTGGAACCGTGCGACCTCAGCGGTCGCTGGTTTCAATCCTGCCTCAGGAATGAATGGGTGTGAAGTCCTTAGGTTAGTTAGGTTTAAGCAGTTCTAAATTCAAGGGGACTTATGACCTCAGATGTTAAGTCCCAAAGTGCTCAGAGCCGTTTGAACCATTTTGATAATGTGTTGACATAGGCTTCTAAATTAATGGTACCAACTGTTGACATCACACCAATGAGAATCACGCCTTCATTGTCCCAGAACACGGTGATCATGACCTTATCGTCGGAAGCAGTTGCTTTGAATTTTTTCTTCTGTTGGGAGTGGGAATGGCGCCATTCCGTTAACTGTTGTTTTGTTTAGTGCTAAAAACCGTGACGGTGGGTTTCATCACGTCACAATCTTGGCCAAGAAGACGTCCCCTTCAGCTTCAAAACGTTGTAACAAGTCCACAAAAAAGTTTTTATTTTTTTTTTCTGTGCGATTTGTGATCCATTAAGGGACCAATCTTGCACACATGTTTGAATATCCAAGAGTGCGGATGACTGCATCCGCACTTCCTTTGCTGATTGACAGATGCAGAGCCAACTGCCGAATCGTAATGCATATCTCCTCGCCAGTGACAACATCAGTTCGCTGCAGCGTGTGAGATGTGACAGCCGTGAATGGTCTCCCAGACCGCTGCAAATCGTAGAGGTCCACCGAACCGCCTTCTGATGACCTCACCCTTTGTGCCCAGCAACTAACTGTCCTTCCCTAGATAGCACACGCTACATACACTTTGCACAAGCGTTCGTGAATATTCTTCACCGTTCATTTGTCTGCAGTGAGAAACTGAATGATGGAACGTTGTTTGTAACGTACATCACCTACAGCCGCCATTTTGAAACTGTCCTGCAGCTACGCTATCTGTCGGAAGTGATGAAAACTTGGCGTGCTCATTCAGGAGACTTCAGACAATACATACGTAACGTTCCGTATTCGTAGCATTGTTTTCAGCTGAGATAAAATATTAGGTGCATTACTTACTGGGCAGCCCTTGCATTACCCTGCCGAATACGGTATAAGAAAACCGCTGCCATTCAAAACTGGTTGAATTCGTCTCGGATGGACAAATAGTTGTGTGTACTTTCCCAGCGAATCTCGTGGCATTCTTTGTGGAACACAGAGGCAAGTTCAGATATCGATAACGGTGTGGATACGATCGCCCACACTTCTCTCAAAACCAGAACACAATGCTTCAGTAATATTGAGATCTGGGGACTTTGGTAGCGAGTGGAGATGTGACAAATCATTTTCGTCCTCATGGACGATGCGAGGTGTGAGACAGGATTTCTGTCGTCTTGGAACACAGCGTAATCTTAGCAGGACAAACTTTGTGCGATGGGATGGACTTGAGCAGCCCAAATGGCCACTCAATACTCGGCAATATTGCAATTTTGTAGAGTAATCATTCGGTCTACGGAATATCATGGTATGCCTGCCCAAATCATCACTGAATCCCCGCCAAGTTTTAGTTTTTAGACTTAAAGGTGCCCAGTTTCAAACAAGACTCATCCGACCAACTGACAGTCTTCGACAGGTCCATAGCCCAAGTTTTCTTGCTTCGACACCATGTTTTACTCAATTATTCAAAATGACAGTGACAATCGCATTATTTATTTTGCCGCCAACAGGTTTCAACCCGTGATCGGGTCATCTTCAGGTCAATTTAGACCATTTGGTGTGTGCACAGGCAGGGTGAAGACTCCAGAGAGCGACCAAGTGGTGTAATTTGCCATGAAGATGACCCCATCGCGAATTGAAACCGGTTGGCGGCAAAATAAATAATGCGATTAAGACTGTCATTTTGAATAATTGATTATGAGTAAACCAATCGGTTATCTCCACACAACTATGTTGCCTAAAATTTTACCATTTTGTACTGTTAGGGCGCTTGCATCACTGACGTGTGGTGGTGGTAATTTGTGATAAACACCTATGGGACCAAACTGCTGCGTACATCGGTAGCTTGGCTTACACACTACTTACTCTAACTTAAACTAACTTACGCTAAGGACAACACACACACCTACGCTCGAGGGAGGACTCGAACCTCTGACGGGGAAAACCACGCGAAACGTGGCAAGCATCTCGGAGCTTTAGGCTAACCCGTGCGGCACTGATTGATGAGTGGTTTGCAGCTCGCCCTGCGATTCCTTGATTTTGGAACTCCCTTCGTGTTGTTTTGGTGCTGAAATGGTTCACGAGTGCGACATTCAGTTCTGCACTGATTTTGCTGCTCTCGTCCTCTTACTTTACGTCACAGTCGTCTTCAATGACTGTCTCTAACACTCACCAAGCACTTTCATTCGCAATGATAGCGGATGAGGTTTTTGCGTTTTCCCTGTACTTCGACTGCCTTATTTACCGAAGCATCCACCATAATTCAAACAGACAGAGCTTTACAGACGTACCAATCTATAAAGACAAGGATGGCAACGGTGGGCAGCCACAACAATATTGTATGAATAATCCTGCCATTTGCGTGAAATAATTTAGGGAAACCACGTAAAACATTAAACACGTTGGCTGGATGAAGATTGGATCCTCCACACTCCCGAATACAAGACTACTCTTTTTAAAACAGTGCTACGTCATTCAGTTTACCTGTACTGTACAATACCGTTTCACAATTAAATTATCTAATAATTACAAGGTTGAAGGTACCCTTTTCATTAATATCTCGCCCCCAGTCACTACATAAAATATTGGCATTATACACACGTTGTGTACCGAAACTTCTTAGTTGCTAGCCTGAGAAACTGAGTCAGCATCTGTGTATAATAAGCGGGAAGCTGAGCGGAGAAGCAGGATAAGGTGTTAGTATTACACATTCCACAGCTTTGTAAGGTTAGTTAGGTTTAAGTAGTTCTAAGTTCTAGGGGACTGATAACCACAGATGTTAAGTCCCATAGTGCTCAGAGCCATTTGAACCATTTTTTGAAGGAAAGAGATATTTCCCCATGACGAACACTAGTGGTAAAGTCTCTGAGGTACACTATGTGATCAAAAGTATTCGGACACCGGGCTGAAAATGACCCTCCATTGGTATTGCTGGAATTCAGTATGGTGTTTGCCCACACTTAGTCTTGGTGACAGCTTCCACTTTTGCAGGCAAACGTTTAATCTGGTTCAAAAATGGCTCTGAGCACTATGGGACTCAACTGCTGAGGTCATTAGTCCCCTAGAACTTAGAACTAGTTAAACCTAACTAACCTAAGGACATCACAAACATCCATGCCCGAGGCAGGATTCGAACCTGCGACCGTAGCGGTCTTGCGGTTCCAGACTGCAGCGCCTTTAACCGCACGGCCACTTCGGCCGGCGTTTAATCTGGTGCTGGGAGGTTTCTAGAGGATTGGCAGCGCATTCTTCACAGGGTGCTGCACTGAGGAGAGATATCGATGTCGGTTGGTGAGGCCTGGCACTAAATCGGCGTTCGAAAATATCCCAAAGGTGTTTTATAGGATTCAGGTCAGGAGTCTCTTGCAGGCCAGTCCATTACAGGGATGTTATTGTCGTTGTAACCACTCCGCACAGCCGTGCATTATGAGCCGGTTCTCACAGCTTCAATTCTGTCATTACTTCGTCTCCTACTTTCTAGAAATGACACAAGCTTTTCTATGTAGATGTTGAAAAAAATTCGAGACGGACCACATCCTTCACTACTTCCCTATGTTGTTATTAAATGCTTACACAGGTTATCCCCGTCTTCGATTATATTCTTTGTCTGTTTGTCAATGGCATTTTCAGAGTTAATTGGATGTGTTAATAATAATATTTTTTTACTTAATCTCACGGCAGGTGTCTATTGATTTTGTTGAAAGCTTTCTCATAGCCTAGAAAGCGCTATGTGCGTCTCTAAGGAATTTTCTTTTTTAATCTCCTAGTCCTTTTATGTTAAAAGTGTGTTCTGTGCAGGATCGTCCTTTCGTAACACGTATTTGTTCGTCTAATAAAATTACATCAGAGATGCGCAGCCTATTGTTTAAGATACTGCAGTAGTGGAAAATGGGTGTAAAGATAGATACATGTAAGACATAAACAATCATGACGGAATTACTAAGTTTCTATCATAAAATGAGTAGTATAATAAAGCGTTTGAGTTTTAGGATGGAAATTGGTATAAAAGGCACTCTCTGTTCTGTTTTTTTTATTGCATTGTTAGTAGTTTGTCCAACTTCTGTTCTTCCTAATTATGTCAAAAATTCTCTTCGTCATTTATTTTGTTAGGATTTTTATTTTTTGCATTGAAATCGTCGCCCACTCTCCTGGTATCCCTTTTTTCAGCTCACATAAGGCCTCAGAGTGCCTCCCATTGCGATATACACGTCTTGTAAGCACTCCCCTAATATTTTTTACGGGATTTAAGTGAGGGCTACGTGCTGGACTGGACTGGGAAGGACACCGACCTCTTAAGTTAAAACCACTTTTTGGTCTGAGCAGAAACGTACACAGATGCATTGTCTTAACATTGCACATACGTCCCCTAGGTCCTCATTGAATCTACCAATCCTGTCTCTGGCATCTCAGTGTACATGCTACAGTTCATTCTAGTGTTCAGCCAAACCACGCGCAGACGGCTGCTGAAATCATAATACTTTCACCATGAAAATATCTGCTCGTTCTTGCCTGCTTCCCTGTTCTCAGATGCCAATAATATGGAAAACCACCTGGCCCATCTACATTAAACTTCTTCTTATCACTGAAGATCGTTTTATCCTATTCTGAATTCCATGACGTATATTTTTCATCAAAATGATTTACGTTTTTCAGCAAACAACAATATAGCCTGTTTACGTTTAGGTGTTGAAGCGGGTTTCTAAAGCCGTTTCTTAGAAGCAAGACGTTTGTCATACGACAAAATACGTCGTACACGTCTAGCAGCTATTGACAACTGTAACTCCCCAGCAAGTTGAGATGAATAACGATTTGTGGCCCTTTCTTTGGGATAAAGTAACATTTTCTATGCATCAAATAATTTTCTACTTTGGCCATATTTTCCGTTCTGTCCATTTCGCGAGCAGAGATCACCGTAATTTGACAGTACAACTTCTCGGCAACTTCTCGGTTAGGGAACCCATTTCCTTGGACGTACCGATTTTTGCTTTTGCGTCACATTGTTTTCCGCATGGCATTCTCACTATCGTGACTTACGTACACAACACGCACTGTCACTAATGGCGTCCGTTTCGAATCTGCGGTAAAGGGCACGTACCTACAAGCTAACTACAGAGCTTACTGTCTTGATACCGAGTTCCACCCTCTCATATCTGAATCGTTGATGTATTGTTATGTAATGCACAATTAGCATCAAATGCGATAACATTAGACGCATTTGTCGGTATACTGGATTTCATACTATTGCGTATACGTTATGCACAACTATTCCAATCGACAGTGTCAATTTTCCGGCAAACAGCCATACCTTTACAATGATTTCCACTACTGTAATTACCTGATTGCTTCTGTTGCCTTAGCCTACCAGTTGGGATTACTCGACTGATGTAAATGTTACACTGCAGCGCCAAAGAAACTGGTAGAGGCATGCGTATTTAAATGCGGAGATATGTAAACAGGCAAAATACGGCGCTGCGGACGGCAAGGCCTGTATAAGACAACGGCTCTCTGTCGCAGTTGTCGGATCGGTTACTGCTGCTACAATGCCAGATTATCAAGAAAATGAGTCTGAACGTGGTGTTGCAGTCAGGGCACGAGCGATGGGCCATAGCATCTCCGAGGTAGCGATGAAGTGGGCATTATCCCGTATGACTGTTTCACGAGTGTATCGTGAATATAAGGGACCCGGTAAAACATCAAATCCCCGACAACGCTGGCGTCGCAAAAAAAAAAAAAAAAAAAAAAAAAAAAACCCTGCAAGAACGGGAGCAACGACGATAGACGAGAATAATTCAACGTGACATAAAAGCATACCTTCCCCAAATTCCTGCAGATTTCAATGCTGTTCCATCAACAAGTGTCCGCCTTCGAACCATTCAACGAAACACCATCGATATGGGCTTTCGGTGTCGTAGGGTCATTCGTGTACCCTTGATGACTGCACGGTAGCTTTACGACTCACCTCCCCCGTCAGCACCGACAATGGACTGTTCATGACGTGAAACATGTTGCCTGGTCAGACGAACCTCGTTTTCAATTGTATCGAGCGGATGGACGTGTACGGAGACATGGGTAACTCATAAATCCATGGACTCTGCATCTCAGAAATGGACTGCTGAAGTCGGTGGAGGCTCTGTAATGGTGGGGGCGCCTGCGATTGGAGTGAAATAGGACCCATTATACGTGCACATACCACTCTGACATGTAACATTGTACGTAAGCATCCTGTCTGATCGCTTGCATCTATTCATGTCCATCGTTCATTCGCACGGACTTGGGAAATTCAAGCAAGACAAAGCGACACCGCACACGTCCGGAATTGAACAGTATCCTCAGTTTAAACATTTCCGCTGGCCACCTTACTCCCCCGACATGAGCATTACGGAGCATATCTGGGATGCCTTGCAACGTGCTGATCAGAAGAGATCTCCCCCTTCGTACTCTTACGGATTTGTGGACAGCCTTGCAGGATTCATGATGTCAGTTCCCTCCAACACTACTTCAGATATAAGTCTCTTTCACGCCACGTTGTGGTGCGGCACTTCTGCGTGCTCGCAGGTGCCCTACACGATATTCGGCAAGTGTACCAGTTTCGTAGGCTCTTCGGTGTACAACAACAAGAGACAGTCAGTTTCATCGTACGTTTAACTTGCAGAAACGCCAAACAGAGTGCGGGAGAGGTTCTGTCTAGTGGAAATTAAGGGGGTAGGACGTCAAACTGGCCGACTTGGAGCAGGAGAGGCATCACAGGACATTTTAATTTCTACTGTCTATACTTTTACAAACAAATTCGTAAAACTTTGTCAGCATCACCAGGAAGGATTCAGGATTCACACTCATTGCAGAGGAAGATCGAACCCATAGCTAAATATTTTTTTTGTGTGAGAAATTTCATCATTCTTTCACTTACTAATGGCTGAATTTGCTACTATAGGTACACTTTTCTCCATAAGCTAGAAAGATTCTTCGATGAATTTTGCACAGCATACAAACCATACTTACAAGTGTATGAAACTCTAGAATTTATTTAATTTATGAAAAAACGAATGAGCTGTTATATTTTAAACTTCATGTTTAGAAAAAAACACAAATTTTCTATTTTAGTACCTCAATTTTTACCACAGTTTTTAATGGATTTGTAAAATTCTAGAGTTTCATACACCTTTGAGTATGGTTTGTATGCTGTGCAAAATTCATCGAAGAATCTCTCTTATTTGCGAAGAAAAGTGTACCTATAGCAACAAATGCGGCCAATAGTAAGTGAAAAAAATGATGAAATTTCACATGTAAAAAAAATTATTTTGTTATTTTTCGAACTTCCACTGCTGTGAGTGTAAATTCTGAATCCTTTCTGGTCATGCTGACAAAGTTTTATGACTTTATTTGCAAAGGTATAGACAGTGGAAATTAAAATGTCCAGTGATGCCTCTCCTGCTCCAAGTCGTCCCGTTTGACGTCCTACCCCCCTTAATAAAGCATGCTAATGCTGATGAGAAAAAAAAGAGACTAGTTGTGGAAGCAGACACCACAGATTAAAAAAGCGGTATATATTTGGTATAAATTAGGTGAAAAGAACTTCATTTTAACTTTCTGGTCGGTTGACAACACATCTAGTGTAAGAATAAATGCAATTATTCACCTTTAGACTCCCCTATCAACTTGGTTTATGTATACAGTATTTTCCGTGCTCTGACATCATACCTGGCCTAGTATGTGCACAGCCGATCAGAAGGCAACCGTTGAGCCATAGCTCAGCGAAGCGCGCGCAGACGTTTCAATTGGGTCCGCATCGGGCAATTACTGCGGTCGCTTCCCGATGGCGCGGTGTAAGCGATATCGATAATTGCCGGGCAGGCCCCGCCGCGCGGCGCCGCCCTGCGGCAGAGCCACAGTGCCACGCTGCCAACGGGACGCACCTGCCGCCGAGCGCTCGCTCCGTGGAGCATCCGCGCGCCCCGGCAATTGTGCGTGAACCTTCACGCACCCCGTTAGCAATTACGCAAAGTGGTGTTTAGAATCGCACACCGCGTTTCGCGTGTTGGAGCTGGCATAATTACGATATATCTGCAACAGCTTGGAGCGTACTTCGTGCGTATATCCTGTCGTTACGAGAGAAGCCTCAGTCACAACACAGTAACAAATTATTTCGCGAAACCATAACGGTGTAATGGGTTGAGAACCCTTATTATTTACCCATCGTGTGAAATCGTTTCACTGTATTTCATGATAAAACAATCACTCAGCTCTAAACCAAAGCTTTATTTTACAATCAGTTTAATTCATAGAAACTCTTCCTCACCAGATACCCTTCCTAGAAATGAACTACACTAAGGTGACAATAGTGACAGGACAGTGATATGTACATATACAGATGGCAGTACTATTGCCTAAACAGGTTGTAACAACGCAGTGCGTTGGTGGGGAGCTGTCATTTGTAGTCAGGTGATTCATATGAAAAGGTTTCCGACGTGAATATGGCCGCACGAGTGAATTAACAGACTTTGAACGCGGAATGGTAGTTGCCGTAAGGCGCATGGGACGTTCCCTTTCGGTAATCGTTAGAGAATTCAATATTCCGCCATCTGCACTTTCAAGAGGATGTCGAGAGTACCAAATTTCAAGAAATGCCTTCCACCGCGGACAGCGCAGTGGCCGAAACCCTCACTTAACGACAGAGGGCAGCGGCGTTTGCTTAGATATGTCAGTGCAAACAGACAAGAAACACTGTATGAAATAACTAGAGACATCAATGTCCGTTAGGCCGATGCCTGTGCCATTGCTAACGCCAAGACATCGACTGCGGGGTCTCTCTTGGGGTCGTTGTTTGTCAATAGATGACTGAGAAACCGTGACCTGGAGTCCGATTTCATTTGGTAATAACTGATGGTAGGGATCGAGACCAACCCATGGATCGTTGGCTGTTGTGGCCGAGTGGTTCTAGGCGCTTCAGTCTGGAACCGCGCGACCGCTGCGGTCGCAGGTTCGAATCCTACCTCGGGCATGGATGTGTATGATGTCCTTAGGTTAGTTAGGTTCAAGTAGCTCTAAGTTCTAGGGGACTCATGACCTCAGATGTTAAGTCCCTTAGTGCTCAGAGCCATTTCGAACCCATGGATCCAAGTTGTCAACGAGGCACTGTGCAAAATGGTGATGACTTCATAATGATCTGGGTTGGTTTTACTTGGAATGGGCTATGTTATATGTATTTTCGGCTACTTGGAGACCAATTCCAACCATTCATGTACGTTACATGACATAAACAATTCGGAATATTTACGTATAAATGTAAATGTCGTGTCACTAGGACCTCCCGTCAGGTAGACCGTTCGCCGGGTGCAACTCTTTCGATTTGACTCCACTTCGGCGACTTGCCAGTCGATGGGGATGATTATGATCAGGACAACACAACACCCAGTCCCTGAGGGGAGAAAATCTCCGACACAGCCGGATAGTGAACCCGGGCCCTTAGGATTGACATTCTGTCGCTCTGAACACTCTGCTATCGGGGACGGACATTTTTAAGGATGACAATGTGCATATTACCAGGCCACAACTGTTAGCGATTCGTCTGAAGAACATTCTGGACAATTCTAAAGACTGATTTGGCCACCCAGTTCGTCCGAGATGCGCAGAATCGGAGAGGAAAAGAATATGTGGAAAACACTGGTAAGGAGAAGGGACAGGATGATAGGACATCTGTTAAGACATGAGGGAATGACTTCCAAGGCACTAGGGGGAGCTGTAGTGGGCAAAAATTGTAGAGGAAGACAGAGATTGGAATACATCCAGGAAATAATTGAGGATGTAGGTTGCAAGTGCTACTCTGAGATGAAGAGGTTGCCATAGGAGAGTAATTCGTGGCGGAACGCATCAAACCGGTCAGAAGATTGACGACCAAAAAAACTATTATTCTGCCAACTTGTTCCCCCTTGAAGACTGATTTTTCTTTTTAATTGGCACGATCTCTGACTCTTATTGTTCAGTCTTTGCCTAATTTAAAACTTTCGCATCGAATGCTTACAGTCGTCTGTAATCCCACACTGGCGATCTCTTTAGTAAAACATGCACTGCGTAGGGCATTAACTAATTCTACGGCACAATTTAACTGTTCCCTGTCCGTTACATGCGTCATGGCAGCACGATTTGGATAGCTCATCTATCCTATTTCCTAAGGAAGTAATTGATTCCCCAGAACATTGTCTTGCTTGAAGCATTACACAAACATATAAATTTTTGGTTCTTATCTTGGAATCTCTATCCTCTAAAAAGTTTCTCACTTCAGGCCAATTGTTTGTAATAGCCCTCACCAACAATTTTCTCCCCGCGTACCCCGTTGTACTGAAATAATGAGTTCCCATCCTCAGCCTTCATTACTTCAAAAGAGGCGTTCACTCTCTCAATAAATTCTTGCATTGTCTTCGGAACTTGAAGGAACGCATCTTACACCAACGCTATCGCTACTGGGGGACGTCAGTGTACTATAAACCAAGATACATTGTTCTTAATTCGTCGCGCTGCCTTGCGTGTTCTGGAGGTGGCTGCCGTCGCTCTTCCGCGCACCTGGTGGGCTTTGCCTCTTGCGCCATCTGCTGAGCTCTCCCAGATCTTGGACATCACTGCTCATTGTCTTTGGTGCTGTTACTCTTAAGGGCTTCTTCATCTTGTGGTGAGAGGGACACAGTTTCTATAATTGGTTCTTCTGCTTTGTACGCTTCGCTCATTACCGACATCATTAGCCGCTTCACAGCAATTGGCTAACACCCCACCCACACACCCCAACAAATTTTATACCACGTCTGGACACAGGCTGTCTACCCTATGTGACGCAGTCACGATCTTCCTACTTTCTAGGCTTAGTTTGCCTTGTTATCAATCTACACAAAGGAGATGAGAGGGAGAAAATATGCTTGGTCTGAGAGGGTTGGGTTACAATAGATTGGCAACAATCATTGAGGTGGCAGGAAGAGTTTGCTGAAGTAGCAATTTTAGTTTATTATTATTAGTGTTGTTGTTGTTGTTGTGGTCTTCAGTCCTCAGACTGGTTTGATCCAGCTCTCCATGCCACTCTATCCTGTGCCAACTCCTTGATTTCCTACTACTTACTGCAACATACATCCTTCTGAATCTGCTTAGTGTATTTATCTCACGGTCTCCCTCTACGATTTTTACCCTCCACGTTGCCCTCCAATACTAAATTTGTGATCTCTTGATGCCTCAGAACATGTCCTATCAACCGGACCCTTCTTCTTGTCAAGTTGTGGCACAAACTCCTCTTCTCCCCAATTCTATTCAATACCTACTCATCAGTTATGTGATCTACCCATCTAATGTTCAGCATTCTTCTATAGCACCACATTTCGGAAGCTTCTATTCTCTTCTTATCCGAACTATTTATCATCCATGTTTCACTTCTATAGATGGCTACACTACAAACAAATACTTTCAGAAACAACTTCCTGAACTTAAATCTGTACTCAATGTTAACAAATTTCTCTTCTTCAGAATCGCTTTCCTTGCTATTGCCAGTCTACATTTTATATCCTCTCTACTTCGACCATCATCGGTTATTTTTCCCCCCAAATAGCAAAATTCCTTTACTACTTTAAGTGCCTCATTTCCTTATCCAATTCCCACAGCATCACGCGACCTAATTTGGCTACATTCCATTATCCTCGTTTTGATTTTGTTGGTGTTCATCTTATATCCTCCTTTCTAGACAGTATCCATTACTTTAAACTGCTCTTCCATGTCCATTGCTGTCTCTGACAGAATTACAATGTCATCGGCGCACCTCAAAATTTTTATTTCTTCTCCATGGATTTTAGTACCTACTCCAAATTTTTCTTTTGTTTCCTTTACTGCTTGTTCAATATACAGATTGAATAACATCGGGAAGAGGCTACAACCCTGTCTCACTCCCTTCCCAGCCGCTGCTTCCCTTTCATGCCCCTGGACTCTTTTAACCTCCATCTGGTTTCTGTGCAAATTGTAAATAGCCTTTCGCTCCCTGTAGTTTACCCCTGACACCTTTAGAATTTGAACGAGAGTATTCCAGTCAACACTGTCAAAAGCTTTCTCTAAGTCTACAAATGCTATAAACTTAGGTTTGCCTTTGTTGTTTGTTGTTAGTTTTTAGCAATGACGCGGTATAATACCCAGAAGAATTTTAATCACTATGACACCGGCCGCGGAAGCCTACGTTCTTATAATTTAATACTTGTTTCCTCAATCAATGTATTGTTCTAATAGACACTTTTAGTTAGGTGTCGGACTTATCAGAATGACAGACGCTTCCAATAATTACTAAGAAACCGGCCGCTGTGGCCGATCGGTTCTTGGAGCTTCAGTCCGGAATCGCGCTGCTGCTGCAGCCGCTGGTTCGAATACTCCCTCTGGCATGAATGTGTGTGATATCCTTAGGTTAGTTAGGTTTAAGTAGTTCTAAGTCTAGGGGACTGATAACTTCAGTGTTTGATTGTGTCTACCGATCACTTCGAATGAAGGTGCGCACGAGTCACAGCTGTGTGTGACCGGCCGACACGCGGGAAATCGGACAGGTTTGGAGAACATGATGACAGATGATGTTAAGTCCCATAGTGCTTAGAGCCATTTGAACCTATTAGAAGGAAAATTCTGTGTCAGAGTCGAGTGTGTGAGTCTCACATGATCTGCTAACTACTGGTCACTTGACCTAAACAATCAGTCATCAATACGGTGAAGTACTTTGTCAGTATTCATTTACTGCACAAGAAAGAAGCACCAGGTAATAAGTTGTTCCTGCTGTTCACTGAAATTCCGCTACTTTGCCTAGTGTGCAAGAGACACGTTGCAGGCAGTAAATTGTTTCTGCTGTTGCTGAAATTCCGCTATTTTTTCTCTCTGAGACAGAGGCAGACAACTGATATTGCAAAACGTTACTTAGCTTGAAGTTATTGGGTGTCCACCAGAATGTGTCACCGTCTTCTGGTAGCAGAAGTGTATACTGCGCCATCAGGTACTGCTGCGGAGCGTCACTGCCCTCTGGATACTCGGTAATAGAAACGAATACTCAACTTACTCGTTGCTACGTGACTCCTTTCTGTCGTTCTTAATTTTCTCTGGCTGCACAAGGCCTTTTTCGGTCTCTTTCTGGAACATTCCCTTGCACCCTTCCCCGGACGTGGTATCACCTCAATGTTTGATTATCTCTCTAAATCATACTCCGGATTCTTCCATTACGCGCATTTGAGACTTTCCTGTTATTCCTTTAACCTCGAACCTCAGAGCCACTAACAGTGCGTAAAATGTACTAATTTCTGTCGTGCCTCACCAGCCTCGGAGGAACAAAGAGTGTCCAGCTGCTATCGGAAATGCTGTATGCATCCGATATTCTGTCTGTCTTCCTTCTTTAACACACGTGGGCCGTCTTGGATGCGAAACCCAGCTCACTTCCCTAGCGATGATCTAACTTTTGTTGAACTTTTCGAATATCACGATAGGTTAATTCTCAGTAGTTATCACATGCGTTAGACGGGTGAACTATCATAGATGAGGATTTTAGCTGGAGGATCTGAGTGAGAAATCCCTTGATACCTGTTTGGGCTTATGAGACGGAGAGACACTAGTAGAATGGCATTGATTTAGAAATTGTATAACTAGAGAGGGGAAAAATATAAAAACTACGGCTATTAGCTTTACTGAGAAACGTGGATAGGTCTGCGCAGTGTCAGATACCAAAAAGAATAGTTAAATGAAGAGTGGAGACCGTATTCCTATGAAGGGACGACTAGGGCTTTATGTGGACCACTATGTTAACTATTCACTCCAAAATGAGTACGGAGAATGGAGGAAGAACGTGGAAAAGGGTCACACTGTGTATAAATGATTTAGGGTTACAGGTAAAAATATTGTGATCAGTGGTGTCTTAATATGTACTCACCTCAGGGTTTTAGTTTTTCCCACAAACACGTCACATAATTTACTACCTCATGTTTTCTTCTCGGCCCTAACTGTTCAAAAATGTGCTCAAAAGTGTGTTAAATCTTATGGGACTTAACTGCTAAGGTCATCAGTCCCTAAGCTTACACACTACTTAACCTTAATTATCCTAAGGACAAACACATAAACCCATGCCCGAGAAGCAGGACTTGAACCTCCGTCGGGACCTCCCGCACAATCCATGACTGCAGCGCCTGAGACCGCTCGGCTAAACCCGCGCGGCGGTCCTAACTGTGCCATAAGTGACGTACACAAGTCACTATACACTTACAGTTTGCATCCATGTGTCTACACTTCTGTACCTGGCCAGTTGCCCAGGGGAACATAAACACCATGGTACTTACACATGCTAAGCATCTAAAAAACACACTACTCTTAAGAGCTACGGTTATTAGTCTGCAGATGAAGTAAATACTTACGTAATGTTGTTAACTACACTGTCCACAGTCACCAATAAAAAATATCCGCATTTATTCCACTAACACCCTGTACAGTTGAAAGACCTAGGGTCCGCAGGTGTCTTCGTGTCAAATAAGAAGTACAAGACGAAGGAGGAAAAAAAAGAAGAAGCTAGAAACTGAGGCATATTACCGGATAAAATGGTTATTTAGGGGAAGAGGGGACAGGGGAAAGGTGAGAGCAATGATAACAGTGTCTTGATACTCTACTCCCTATTGTTAAAGTTTTTCTGTTAGTTTGTGGGAAAACAGTAATATGCATCTAAGAAAATGTCTGTAGACATCATCACAGTGACAAATCCAGTGATATTTTTAAAATGTCAGGCGTATTTTCCGAATTTTATCTTACATACCTGCCACAAACTAGTATTACGTCAACACGGTTAACTAAATGGAAGTAGTTTACAAATTGCGCACTTTTATTACACGTTCTGTTTCAGAGGAATTCTGCAGCACTTCAATCAACTTGAGTGCACTATGTAGTCAAAAGCCATTGTAATTCACAGAAATTACTTAACTGCGACAGCTTGTTCATCTAATGTGAGATCATTTGTCAAACAAAGCCAACATGCAGATGCATATCTGCTTGCAGATTAACAGTCATGTGCAAATGAGGGTCTAACCACATTCGTTATTTGCCATACGTAATGCAGATATTTTTGCTTGTTTCAGACAACTGCTGTGCAGCGTTTTATCAGTCTGTGTTAGAGTGCTTCCACGCTCTAAAATCGGTCTGCGATTCATTGTGGGAACACTTTTCTCGAGCTACTGTCTATTACAAGTCAGTTAGTCTCTACAACAAGTAAAGGCACTATTAAACGTAGTTCTGCATCTAGCGCTAGCCAGAAGCTGCTGAGTATTTCGTGTTGGAGGATGTCTTCTGTCTCTCAAATCACCTCGATTCTGCCATCTGTTTGTGAAAAAGTGAATCAAATTATGAACATTCTGAGGACCTAAACATCACATTAAATGGCTACACGACACGAATGATCCTGAAACTGTGCTGCAAATAACCGACTTCCATTTGTACTTTATTCGTATCAGAGCTTCACCAGTACACAACTCACCGGAGAGTGAATTAGTCTAAAAAGCCGTGTGTCGAGGTACATAGCGATTTTCTTCTGAGTACTTTTTCATTAGCTACTCGTTCAGTTATTTTCCATAGTTTTATATAATGGAAGGCTAAAAACTACAGATAAATAAACTATAATTTCAGCCTTATCATGGACAGATAAATGATAAGATTTTCGTCTAGAAATCAGAGAAGCCACAGGACTGTACTATTAGACAAAGTGACAAATATTTATGGCGATGCGCGATTGGTCAGTGTAAGGAGGTGCATGGTACAAACTCGTATAACAAATACATTTACTACATATCTGCAACAGGTGATATGATCGGGTGCATTTTGAATATTCGTATGGCGATCAGACTTCTGAATAATTCAGTTGCCATTAATTTGCGGCGACACACATCCTTGCGAACTCCACAACCCATAGCGAGACTGTCAAGCCAGGTGCCTCTAATTCCCTTCTTCAGGGTTGGAATATTACTGATACAGCATCGTACAAGACCTCAGTCCACCGCAGTGGCAAGCTAAATATCCACATTTTTCGCTGCATTAGTCATATACGTGACCAAAGATAGGACCCTGTAGGACCCTGTCACCAAAGAACTGGACAGAGCCACTACAAACAATCACAACTCAGATCTAGCAGTATCTTGTCTTCTACTATTACTGATGCTGATACACAGTCCACGCCAGCCAACAGTCTCAAGTGGCACAATCAGCTTCATCTACGTTTAAGCTGCTAGATATGATGATTCTGTGGTTCGATTCGGGGCTCCGACAGTGGTCCACCTCCACATTGGCTTCATCTGGTATCTGGAAGTCAAGTGGTCCTGGTTTCGGGACCTGCGCGCTGTCGCACAACGCACCTCACGCATTGCCACATAGCTGACTGCCCAGCACACAAGCACCTACTGCCTACTGAATGCCTGACGTAAGTCAAGCGTCTGTCAGGCAACTTGCTGAAGCTGCTACTTCGCTGAGCCGCACTCCCAAGAGGCGACCACGCACTGCCGTGGCTAAGCGCACGGCCTTGTGCTATGTTGAGTCATCCACTGCTGTCTGGGAGTCGTCACCCGCCATTAAGTCTCCATCTTCAACCATTGTACGAGCATCTTACTAAATAATATATTTATCAGGTGAGCTCTTCTGATTACATGATTGTCGATTTCCTACTGTTATGCTTCCAGTTCTCCTGCACATAACATCGTCTGTTAAGAGATGGCCACTCAGGCAACTAATTGGGATATGTTATCACCGTCCTAGTACTATATTTTAAATTAGAGAAATATTTTTCAAAGCTTGTAAAAAATATTTCAAATGTAATTTACTATTTAACAGCAAATGAATGTGAGGTATCATTATTTTGTAGTTACTTGCAAGGCCAGATACAGAAACAAATAAGCGAGAATCAATGGAAGCATTAGTCAAAAGTGTCTCATTTTACGACTTTCTGCTACCAATTTTTCCCAACACACTACCAAACCACACGTGGATGTTTCCTGCTGTGTGAAAGGCACATTCGTATTCACATGCAGGGATTAAATCTTGTACCGGATATGCTGTGTCACCCATGCGAATCTTCTTTCATGCCACAGTGAACAGTAGCATTATATAGTAATGGTGCAGTAATTTGTAAAGATGACACCCGAAGACCAACAAAACTACATTTGGTTTCAGCTGGAAATTCCTATGGTTGATACAGCAGGCAACATCAGCTTTAATTTGGATCATTCGTTCCATGGAGAACTGATTATGAAACGTTTGTTACTCCCCTGGTCCCCAGGCTATTCATGTATGTACCCTTTCTTTGCGTCGATACCTCATAGCAGATAATTATAGAACTAATCCTCAAATTACTCCCCAGTTGTAAAATTTAAATTTAGCGATGTGTTACTGCAGGTTTAGAGTAAAATTTTCCGCTCTATTTTTAAAAGAACAAGCAACGTCACAACCAAATATGTAGATCGCGTAATGTAGCGGCATTCAACAAGTTCTATCCATATAATTGGAAAATATTTTTTTTAAACACACATCATGCGCAAGTATGGATAGAATTTGAGAGCCAGTTGCTATAGTTCGGGTCGGACAGAGATCAGCTGTTCGACGGAGCTGATAGAATTTATGTTCCTACAGGTGGACACACCAGCTTGCATTTCACACCAGCTTGACGTGCAGCATTCCTCTCCGTCCCAAAGGGTTTCTAACCGAACCCGCTAATACCATGTCTGACCCATTCGCCTTTGCAGTTTAAATGTCCGAAACGCGTGTAATAGATTCGTTTTCAACGTTAACTAGCAAGGAAGGGAACGCCTTTTAACTAAGAACATAACAATATTTAGCTTTTTTACCCTCTAATACCACTTAAAATGGAACTAATGATGTACAGAATAATTTCTGTATCTCTTCAGACGTGAAAATACTGCTTTGGCCCTACTATGGAAAGTGAATCTGGCCAGTGGTCCGATTTAAGGCAGTCCGCGCGTGTATCGGTACATGCGGGGACTGACTTACAAATAAAGAACCTTCGTCCCTCTCGCACTGACTACGTGTCGCTTCTCAGAAAAATACAGCTTTTAGTTCGCAGAGTAGAGCATTTTCATTAAAACTGCGCAACATCACGTCGTTTTTTCCAACATTAACAACGATCTCTTAACACAAATTTTGACACGTGTTACCTAACAGAGTAGAATTATTAGCATGGCTCCTATTTATCGTTTAAACTTACCTCCAAAGTCAGGTGTGGATAATGGGATTCAGTTTTCAGGATTGGTACGACACACTATTTATTACACACACAACAATTTATTTGGCGGACCTGGATTTGGTTTTATTTGTATGCCCGAAGCAAGCAGCTTGCAGCTATGAGCCTAACCTTACGACAGATTCACTTAAATAAAACTATAACTACTAAGATTGTTTTGGTCACCAGCGCCGAAGGAGCAATTTCAGCAGTTTATTTCAGTTTATACTCCTTTAAATGTACCAAATGTAAATTTCCGTTAATGACCTTCGTGGCAACAGTTTCACTTGGAAACAAGATGGAGGCAGACTGAGATATTCTTACATGGCTTAATGGCTGCAATCTTTATTTTGAATAATTAAGTAAAGTTAATATTCTAATGAAGCAGATTTAAAGGTAAGAAATCTCAAAAAATTGAACATTACAATGACATGTCAAAGTGACCACGCTCTTTGTCTCTTCAAATTAAAGGTCAAAATCATTCGGGGAAGTTACTTTCATATGACAATGCAAGACTGTCGCAACACCAAAATTATTTAACTACTATCTGTTGATTGTACACAATGACACAAAATTTACATTTAACGAAATGGACAGTGAACTTTGGACCGATGTATGACATTGGGACAATGATTCAAACTAATACTTTCAACAAAACTGTATCATAATATTGGCGAACTACGGGGTTGACTGTAACACCCTGCTACACTGCTTAAGACTGTTAATACGAGAAAGTCTTGCCATCTTTGTTGCAGTCGTATCGGTGTTGAAGTCGTTGGTTGCTATATGAAAATTTGTATAGGCTCGTCACGCCTCCAGTGATGATATTAATTTATAACTACCACACACCTGCGATACTCGTGCTGACTTGCTGTATCATAGGCTCCATACCCCATCATATAAAATCAATCAGACATTGCTGCTTTCCAACACAAAGCAAACAGGAGACCACTTCAGGATCTAAAAGCCACTACCACATCAAATATTGAGCACTTTCACATCGAATTTTAAGTTTTAAGCTCACGTGGCCAGACATGGAATGCCACTATATGTACAGTGCCAAGGCTCGACTGCAACTGCCTCCTCTGCTTTTCTACTCTTTTCCTCCCTTTCGGTGCTCGTGCCAAGGTCATCCAAAAGACTGGCGTTCGAAAACACGTATTGGATCTCCTAACTTTATGATTTCATTTTGTTTAGAGAATTACATTTTCTAATGCCACTAGAATCTTACAGTAAATACATTTATACCTTACATACATTCCCATGTATTATTTCTCATAAAATTATAAATTCTTCATAAAGTATTCTCTTCTTCCAACGAACATTTATCGCAGACGTTACACATTTTTTTAATTTGACACAGTTACAGAGTTTTCCTTAACACCGACGTCTAGCATAACATCGATCATTTTACTCAGTCGATTTTCACTCGCTACTGCTTAGCACCAACATTTAGTATAACATCGATCATTTTACTCAGTCGATTTTCACTCTTTACTGCTTAAATAAACAAAAATTTTAGTACCGATTGCAATTTGAATATAACGGTATCATCACAGGGTCTTATTAATATTAGGCATTTATAGGTCATCTGGGTCAAAGTGTGAAAATTGTAGCCATGGTAACCCTGTCTATGCATATGAAATCGCAACAGATCATAAAACTTAATTAAATACGGATAACACTGGTACAGATGGAGGGCAACGGGCTCTAGATCAGCAATTTTATGAGCCCATCTACTGCCCCGAAAGAGCTACGGTTCGAGTCGCCACTTCACCCACTTATTCCCATGTTCCGGATGGTAAAGCTGTTGACTTATTCTGAGAACCCTATGGATTGTTTGTACAGTTAGATTTATAATTTTGGTGTAAATTTTTCATGATAAGTAAGTTCTCCTCATAAGGAGGTTTTTTGGAACACAACATGGACACTGTGTGTCGTCACTGCGTATGATGACAGTACTGCGATGTTCTAGTACGTGTATGCCTCACACGATCTCGTGGAACTATAGTGATTTCAGTGAGATGTAGACGTGGTTCAAAAGGTGTGTGTTATTTCTAATGTTTTTCATGAATGGTTATTTGTGTCGTTTCTACCCCGTTATTTATAATAATAAACCCACTAAACCGACTTTCGCGACAGTTGTCTTATTCGTAGCAACAACAATCTACTTTTAGAGTACTTCAACATTTCTCGTGCTTAACGGCATACTCGTGATCAGCGCACTATATATCAAGGAGGCGACTTCAACCGATCTTTCAGGGATGTAACGTCACAGCAGGATTCTCGAACACTAATCGATAGAAATGAGCCACGTAGCTATTGCTTCGCGGCGCCGGAAGCCCAGCAGTTAGTCGTCGACCCCTGACCATGGTCTAGAGGTGTTAAAAACATTACCGAATAAAAATTGTACACCTTGGAAAGGACGAATGTGTTACGATGTTGGAATATGCCACCTGGGGGCAGTAGATGCACTCATAATCGCTTTAACGTCGCCCGCTAATAGGCAGCGTAGAAGCATAGCTACCAGAACACCATCTACGTCTGCCCTTTAACAGGGAATACTCTCAGCTAAAAGGCTAAGTGTGGTGCTAACGAGTGACGTTTATCAGGTAATCAGAGACACACTCGTGCTTCCTACAGACAACTGAGCGAGTTTTAAATTGTGGCTTTCCGAATGGCGGAATGAACCTTTCGGAGATTTGCGTCAGGTGTGCAACGATGCTGGTGTCAGCGGTTACGCGAACACACTCACACCCGTAGACTAGCAGCACAGATGCCCGCCAGGATAGTCGTATTTTTAATGCAGTAGGTCGTACAACTACCACAGCATAGATACTGTTTTCTACAAACACCTCTGCTCTACACCACTACATTTACTTTAACCCAGAACTCGTTATCATAGTCTGTACGTCTTATCTTCTTCAGTCACCCTTCAACCAGGGTATTTCTTACAGTCTTTCTCCATACGTTCGTCAACTTTGAAACGGATTTTTTATGAGCATATATACATGGATACGTATGTAAAATCGTCTCTAAATTTTACAGTTGTATTCTATAAATTATCGCGTGTGTTCTTAATATACATCTTGTGCCAAACTAGAGAATTATAAACTATTGTCTGATGTGTAAATGTAGTCTCAGTTGTAACTGTAGCACGATTTTAAAATGTACTCTGTGTACAAAGTAATGCGATTGCGCAGTTAAGCACGTATTTTATCTACATAAATTCTTGTTAGAGTTACTAGATTATGTTGTAGAAACAAGAAAATATGAGTTGTCATCTCAGGAGGCGGATGTACTTGCTTGTGTTTTAGCTACGGTATGTGGACGTTTATAGGGTATTTGAGTTTGCAATGAGAATAGTTTTGGAAGTGGTTATACAGAAATGCTTTTGGTTGTACTTGGCTAAATGAAGACAATACGGAGGCTGTATATAATAGTTTTGTAAGCAGCATTATTATGCAAAAATGTGGTTACCGCCGTGTCAGATACCAGGATTATCAAAAAATTACACTCGTGAATTTGACCCCTGCGGGAGGTGAAAATTCAATAACTGACGAATTCTGATAAGAAATGTCAACTGCGTCAATGAACTGCTGAAGTGTGTGTAACTCTGATGTGTGCTTCTGGTGTGTGTATTTGTCGTGACATACTATCCACAAATTCATCGAGGCACTGTTGGTCCAGATTCTCCCACTCCGCCGGCCGGTGTGGCCGAGCACTTCTAGGCGCTTCAGTCTGGAACCGCGCGACCGCTACTGTCGCTGGTTCGAATCCTGCCTCGGGTATGGATGTGTGTGATGTCCTTAGGTTAGTTAGGTTCAAGTAGTTCTATGTTCCAGGGGACTGATGATCTCAGATGTTAAGTCCCATAGTGCTCAGAGCCATTTTTTGTCCCACTCCTCAACGACGATTCCGCGTAGATCCCTCAGAGCTGCTGGTGGATCGCGTCTTCCATAATCAGCCCTTTTCAGTCAATCCCAGCCATGTTCGATAGGGTTTATGTCTGATGAACCTGCTGCCATCTCTAGTCGAGCAGTGTCGTTATCCTGAATTAAGTCATTCACAAGATGTGGACGATGCGGGCACAAATTGTCGTCCTTGAAGACAAATGCCTCGCCAATTTATGCCGATAGTGCTGTACTATCGGTCGGAGGATGGCATTCAGATGTCGTACAGCCGTTACGATGACTTCCATGACCAACAGCGGCGTACGTTGGCCCCACCATAATGCCATCCCAGAACAGCAGGGAACCTCCACCTTCCTTCACTCGCAACACACTGTGTCTAATGTTTTCAGCCTTACCGGGTTGCCTCCAAACGCGTCTCCAACGATTTTCTAGTTGAAGGCATATGCGACACTCACCAGTGAAGAGAACGTGATGCCAGCCCTGGTCGGTCCATTCGGCTTGTCGTTGGGCCCATCTGTACCGCGCTGCATGGTGTCGTGGTGCCGAAGTTGGTCCTCACCATGGATGTCTGGAGTGAAGCTGCGCATCATGCAGCCTATTGCTCACGATTTGAGTCGTAACACGATGTTCTGAAACTGCATGAAAAGCATTATTCAACGTGGTGTGTCGCTGTCAGGGTTCCTCCAAGTAAAAACTCGTAGGTAGCGGTCCCGCACTGCAGTAGTAGCCCGTGGGCGGCCTGAGCGATGTATGTCATCGACATTTCCTGTCTCTCTGTATCCTCTTCATGTCCGAACCACACTCCGAGAAGCCTGGACACTTCCCTTGTTGAGAGCCCTTCCTGGCACAAAGTAACAATTGGGACGCGACCGAACCGCGATATTGACCGTCTAGGCAAAGTTGAACTACAGACGACACGAACCGTGTACCTCCTTCCTGATGGAATGACTGGAATTGATCGCCTGTCGGACCCCATCCGTCTAATAGGTGCTGCTCATGCGTGGTTATTTACATCTCTGGGCGGGTTTAGTGACATCTCTGAACAGTCAAAGGGACTGTGTCTGTGATACAATATCCACAGTCAACGTATATCTTCAAGAATTTTGGAAACTGGGGTGATGCTAAACTTTTTTTTGATGTGTGTATTAATAATGGAGGCTATAAGGAACTAAAGTGTAATTGCGACTCTTGGTTGTTGTATAATCACTCGTTATAGCAGACGTCTACGAGAAGCAATTCTGTATAACATTCAGTGTCTAGCATAGTAAACATTAACCCGTTTGATCCCAAGAAGATTTGCCATTCAGCTCTCATGAATTGCTATTTAAATCATATGTTTGGAGTGTAGATAAACCATAAATACCACTTTCATGATTGTAACAGTATATTTAGTACAAAAAAATGGACGTTCCAAAAATGGAACAGTGGGAACGGGACGGTAGAGGTACCGTGCGTGTAATACTGAGAGAAATGAATGTAAATTTATCATGTTTACGTTTTTTTTTCTCAATTTGTATTTTATACAGCTCATTTACACATTACACAAAATGTGAATTGTAACATTATGTGATTGCCTTATCATTTTAAATCATTCACTAATCGAGTAGTCGCTCGGCAACAGCTACAGTTAGTAAATAATGTTGAGAGAATGTAAAAGGTGAACGAACTGTGAAGTAACTTGTTTATTGTCGAAGCGCCGTCAGAGATGCAGTGAGTTATTGACTTTGAAGACCGCGGCGCGAAAAACGAACAGAAGAAGAACAGTTTTACACTTTTTTTTATGTACGAGATATTCTCGATGAACAGTTACTCATTCTTCTCTTGTCTCTTGTAACTTGTGTCGGACGCGCATGTCTTGCCGCCGTATTATTATCGTTAAAAATAATGTTATTTTAGTGTAAAGTAGAAGTGCAATGCTGAAAGTGCCATACTGCATAGCATCAGATTTATTGTGCGACGTGTATGTGAATACGTCAAAGGAACTAATTTCGTTACGAGAAGTGTCAGTCAAAACGGCGTCCATGTTAAATCCTTCTTTGCAGTGTAAGTTCATCTATTAATTGCCGTAAATTCAGAGTTAAATGGAACTAGTGTATGGACTATTTATTTAATATAGAATCTATGTCTCACTCCTTCATGAAGTTATTTAATTTTCTTAATGTTTCTGCCAAATAGAGAGTTCACAGCCACGAACTCTTTAGTCGAAATCGGACCGAAGTTGCATGCGGCGAAATATTTTCTCCGCGCCATATTCTACTGGTAAATGCATGATAAACTGCGGTCCCTTAGGAAATTCATGTTGAGCTATCCAAAAATAATTATATTTTGAATAGGCATTTACTCTCCTCTGCAATGCAACTTCCGACTGATCAGACGATCCAACAAGAAACAGCCACACACGGTCGGCGTTCGCAAACATATTTCCTCCGCTGACTATAGCTATATGTTACAGCACAAAAGTAAACATACTGTTATAATTAGCGACTACGAACGGAGACATGTACAACTGTATGTTTATTTATACACATTACGTAAACATATCGTTATAGAATATATAACCAAATAAGGAATAAACAGGATTACACTGTGTTTTAGTGAGTTCAGTTTCAACTTTAGTTTGTATGAAACTGCGCAAAACAATTTGCATGCAGAGGAATTTTACATTTCTTACATCGGTTTGTTGTGTTCTACCTGCACTGGCCAAATCATAATTGTTTGCCTAATGGTACAATGAAATGATCTTGTCCATCGTAATGTACGTCATTTAGCACCTCTTTATGTAAGGCTTTTGGATTTCGCACTGGATGGGCAGGTGACTGTCCTGAGCTGTACTTTCGAAAGTAGCAGTTGACCACATACCTTGTGAAGCCAAGAAGATCGAGAGGATTGACCTTATACTGAATTGTTTCTCTATATAACAAGCAAGCATTTTTTATTGATGCATTTGGTGGAAAAGCAAGAATTTGGCAGTACCATTTCTTCGTTCTGAAATTAATTCTGTATTTTCCAATATTTTCATCAAATCTGTCCACTCCTCCCATGTAAGTGTTGGAGCTACCATCTGCAGCAGGAGTAATTATATCAATAAACTTTTTCTCACTCCTGCTGTATCGTTGGGATTGTCCAGTTGACTGGACTCCACCTCTGTTTGAGGCAATGGTAACAATGCTGTTGTCACGGTAGGGAATCAGAGTTAATCCAGATTTATTATTGGTTACTTGGTCATATGTTACGCTTGGAGCTTTTTTTCATTTTATGAAGGTCTTGCAGAGGAGCACCATTTGTTCTGTTTGAGCGAATTGTTCCCATCTCAGTGCGGCCCTTTTCGTTCAGTGCATCCAAAAGTGGCAATGAAGTAAAAGAAAGTTACCAAAAATGATATCATATGTCAGTTAATTCTCAAATTGAAGTTTTGATACTAGGTCTAAGACAACTGAACCACCTAGACCAGGCTAGGGTCTTCTGTTTCCTGTTGCAGCTCCCGGGTATGGTTCAGCTTGAACTAGGTACCCTAGTCTTGTGCAAAGACACAAAACCTTATAACAAACCTAATCGGTTTATCTGCCATATGTATCTTTGTTCCATGTCTACTATAGTAGAGAATCATAGCCTCATCCATACATAGCAATCTTTCGTTATTCTTTCCTGTAATTCAAGAGTTTCCAAAGGGGTCTCACTTGTGAAGATCTGTCATCTTCGGGATAAGCTGTTGTTATCACAGGCACGTACATACTTCACAATTTTTTCAAACCTTACCCTTGACATTGATTTTGACACAGCTGGATTATGGCAATCCTCGTTCATTGATTTCCCAGTACATTCTATATCTTGGTAAAGGGTTGTAACCCGTCAGAAGAAATATGACCAGTAATACTCTCCTTTCTGAACTTGACACTTTGAATGTTGTATCTCCCTGTTGATTAGCGTAAATATTTGTCTAATTGGGTAGCATGTCCACAATGATGTTATCCTAACACAGTTCAAATAGCTGTACTGGAGACATTCATTCCGTCAAAAATTCTGGAGGTATCCATATCTTCATCTGCACTTCATTTATATCATTCTGAGTCCATCTCCTATCAGCCCTCATTCTTTTGCCAGTAACAGGAATAGTATTTGATGTAGAACATTCTGGACTGTGGACTCTGTCAATAAGGGCAGCACCTGAAGTTGAACATGAGGACTCATTGCACTCCTTAGGACCTATCTGTAATACAAATCATCAACTTTCTAGAAACTGTAAATAATATTTATGTAGTTACATATAAATAACTTAGAAAATTCGAATAAGCGTATTTATTAATCAAAATCTTCAGTTCATAGTACTGTCTAACGTTGATCTTTTGGGTAACAACTTCCCCATCACAGTATTTTGTAAGTTTTGCTTCTACAACAGATCTTAGCTGGTTGCCATTTACATGATTTACATCACTTTCACACTCGTCACCTGAATCTTCATCTGACCGTCATCGGTCATCACAGGGATTTATGTACAAAACAGCATCAGAAAAATGACTATCCCCTTCCAATAATATTGTAATTTCATCGATAGTGAACTTAAATGCATGTGCTACTGATATTTCAATGCACCCATTCAATCCCACTGTTCCAAAAATGGAACATTCAGCTATAATGCGTTGTAACCCATTGTTGAGAACAGATATGAACAAATTACACACACACAGTATCATTCTTGCATTTATACGTCACATTCAGAAACTATAATATCGTTATCCAGTGTCAAATATAGTAAAATTTACTTTCCCTTTCGTTGTCATTTTTCCATAAACAGCAATAATTACAGCACCAACAATGTTGCTATGCAGATACTCACAGCACAACTGTAAATTGTAAAAGCAAGCAGCATGTAGAAGGCCAATAGTGTGACAAACGTACCAAAAACTAAAATCCCTGTGAAAAAAAAACTTTTGATCCAAAAATGGAACAGCGGGATAAAATGGGATAATTGATTTCTTCTCTGTCTTAGCTATATTCCACCCTACAAAATAGTAAATGTACTGTAGTGTTACTCTATTCGGTTTATCAAATGGTGTTGGCTAGTTGTCTGTCATAAACTTCGTTGTGAATCGTTTATTCTTCACGTTATGTTACCTTTCACAGTACTTTTCAGTTTATTAAAGTTTAGTTACGAATCAGTTTTTCTCGAAGTTGAGAACCTTTTCAGTTTTCTGATAGCTTCGGTTCTGATTCAGCTTAAGTATCATTAACGGTAACTCTCAGAAGTAACTCTGACAAATAGAGTTCTTAATAGCTGCACCGTCTTTTGTTGTCATCGCTGAGCTTCGTCGATCTACGACCAATGCTACACCAAGACGGAATGGATGACCGTGGTACTGACGTATCTCCTATGTTAAATGTAGAAGCGGGTTACAATGAAACCTTTGCTACTGGAGCGGGTGTACACGGATAACTATTTTCCGTATGGTTACCCAACACTATAGGAGGGATGTTCACACTGTACACTGCAGGATTTGCTTTTTTAGCGATGTTAGTGTAATGACTTTCCGCTAGACGCCGGTACTGGTATGGCGACTAAGGGTTGACACACAAGCATTAGTGTGCATTACATCTTCAGGCAGGCAAGAAGGTGGAGAGGGCTTTATTAGTAAAGCTGTTTTACCAAAAGAACAGCAATAGCGCTGCTTCTCCTTTCGAGTATGACGCATTAAGGGAATACGTAGACGTCTTTTGTCAGCGCTGGGGATGAAGAACGTGATCTGAAAGAGCGAATTAGCTGGCCATTTTGGAATTGCTTCACAGAGAGACCAACGGTCAGTTGTATTACGAAATATTGAAGAAGTTACAGTTGCTGAGAATTCCGAACGTAATGTGCCAGCTTCAAGCAGCTCAACATCCCATGGTCCACCGTTCGAAAAGTGCTACGAACAGTTGAAGTTGATGTAATTTCTTAGACTTTCCCGGCGATTTGATGACATCTCGTGGAAATCGGGTTTTCTGTGGGATATCAGCGTCTTCCAAACACGTCTCAGGGAACACCTGATGAAGACGTCAAGTAATGACGACGAAATATCGTGTTTGAAAGACGCTGATATCCGGCAGAAAACCCGATTTGCACGAGATGTCAGTTGAAGTTGAAGTTGTATATCTATTGTATTTCAATGCTGTCGTGAATCCAGAAGGTCATGATGCTGAACAACATTTGTAACATGATTCGCAATTAACTCTTATGTGGAAATCAAGATTTGTTTCTTTCAGTATGTATTCGTTTTTCCTCACGCGCATATCCTTACGAATGTTTCTACGACGTATCGTTGGCCTACGACGACTTGTTTCCCGTTGGGGTCCCCTCAAGTAGCGAAAGTTTAATTGTAGCCTGCCTTTACGTAACGAACAGATTAAAATTCGTGATGACCTTTCGTCTGGAGAGTCCACTGTTAGACACTTCGCGACACGCTACAAATCTCTTGAATCACGGACGGATTCTCGGATGGGAATTCGATCTCCACTTAGTAGGAAAAACGTCTGATACTGCCAACATTGCGCGCCGTTTTCAAGTTTATTCTATTAGTGACGGCACTTATATTTTAATCCCCATACACATCTCGTAAAATTCACGAATACCCCATATAGTGGGTCAGCTTCTGTTTTTTTAATCTCCAGTGCTCAGAGCCATTTGAACCATTTTGAACCCTATACAGCTTGAAAATGATTTAAAATTACAAACTCTGATAGACTGCACGGGCCACAGAACAAATATTTTTCTCAGCTGTCACAATTCCATGTGAACATTGTTTAATACGGTAATGGGCGTATTCACTCTTCAGTTGTAGTGACTGGTTTGTTGTTATATGGTTCCTGTTTCGCGGTAGAGGACGTTCTTCGTTCTTCAGTTTTACTACAAGTTTCACATTCACATTTAATTGTACGTCTTGATCCAACACAGCACTAGTTCACTTATGGAACGATTTACATGAAGTTATACCGTCATGTGGTTGGTGGTTAGTATAACGCGATGGGGTCTTCTACATCCTCGGTTCACAAGTCTTCTACACGTTTAATACACCTGCCCCACCCCCTCGCGTTCATAATTTGTGGTCTTACGTGAATGTGAGGGCAGGTGTTTATTTCGGCCATATCACGAACCTAGGCCATTAAACGGCAGCCACTATAGCAATTTGCTCACCGTAGCATTGCCAGAACTGTTGCAAGACAGCGTACAGAGTTTCAGCTTGATGGGGCGTCGGCACATTTAATGCATCCTGGACGTCGAATCTTGAACCAACAGTTTCCACAAAAGTGTACCGGCCTACTTTGGACATCGTGTGGGAAGAGATGCCCTACCTTATTTACAACCCCTGTTTAATCAGAAGAGGATTTGGTTTCCCGGATAGCAGCAGCAACAAGAGAAATTAAGGACACTCCTGCAGTCGTTGACAGTGTTAAACAGTGCAGGTCCTGCCAACGTAACCGTCGTTTACAAGTCAATTGAGGCATTTTTTAACCTCTGCTGTAAATATGGTAATTGTGTTGTGTTGAACGTGTTGTCTCTTGCTAACAAAGAATTGAAAAAAAAATTTATGTTACTGACATTTTTGTTCAATTAGTTTTATCCAGAGAAAACTCCTACAGGTTTAAAAAATCTTCACACGAAACCATTACCTTTTAAGCTATGTGAAATCATCATTTCTGATCCAACGAGTTTTGCTTGTATCTTCAGAGATACACATTTATAATTTATTTCAGACGATAAGAAGTATATGACGTAACATTTATCATCCAATTGTGATCAAACTGATTAACCATCAAGAGATCGGTAGCCCAAGCTTAAAATGGAGCCGCATTTTAAATTACTGCCTGGCAGGAAAATATAGCTTATAGAAAATATTTGTTCTGACATCCCGTCCGACTTCCCAGACTTTGTCGGTTTAAGTAATTTTCACACTGTGCATCAAAGAAGAAGCTTATCACAGTTGTGGGTATTATGGAATTGTCACCAACTTTTTAAATTCTGCTAAAAGTCAGATCTACATAATTTCGATGTTTCATGGATATGACAGATCTATGAACTGCATGTTCACGAAATGTATGCAGTAGTAATACCTGAAAAAAAATCGTATGGCGCGCTAACATTGGAAAATATTAATTTGCTGCCAAAGCCGGAAAGCTGTTCGGCACAGTAAATAGAGGAACATTGGTATTGTAACTGAATAGCACGACCTGCATGGGAGATCCACTGGCGAGAACAACTGAGAGTTGCCTTCAACACTATCTATTTCAAATGAACGACAAGGCTGATGTCTGAGAAAAAATCTTGTAGACAAATGGAGACCTCTAAGGAGACACTACGAGTCCAACGCTGTTCTAAATCTACACAGCACATAGAGGAAGACTGAAAATCAGGAATGATCCTGTGTGCCTACGACGTGGTGACAGGATCAACAGACAGAGAGGACGTACATAAGACATTAAAGTAGGATCACTCAAAATGACATAAAATAAACCAAGAGATTACAGTTCAAATGCCAGTCAATATTGGAGGTAAATCGTCATCCAAAGACAATGTAGCTCTACACGATTAACCACTGCAAAGAGTAGGGAAGTATAAATACCTTGGAATTACATTACAGACAACAGTAATATCTTTGCGCATTCATATTCGGGAAAGAACAGCACCATGCATCACAACTTCATACAATATCCTGCACTAAGCACAGCTATGACACTATTCTAAGTGGCTACGGCTCATTCATACCGCATGGTGTACAGAGCTTACGGGGAAACTTCAGATCGGCGATATGAAAAGAACAGAAAAATCCAAGACGATATTCATGAAAGGAACACATGAGTGGAAAAACCAGCACCCACCCGGTTTATATATCAAGACACTTATTTCATAGAGGACATCGGCTTGTCACTGTGGCTAATTTCTATAGGAACATACCAGGAACTAAATCATCACTGGTATCACATACAACATGTGCGAAGAGAACAATACTATAAGAGGCTATAGCAAAGACTAAAAATATTTGCTGAAACTTGTATGAGAGTGTACATCAACGCTAAGTCTTTGCGCAGTTTTATCATTAACAGTAAAATAAAATTACGACGATTTTTAAAAGTAGTATTAGAAAAGAATTTGCGGACCAGTACTATATTCTTCTTAAAATGAGGTGAACTTGAAGTTATTCATGAAAAAATTACGTAGCCAAATTGCATCAAGTTCCACACATAACTGTGGTGATGACCGACAGTACACTCTCGCAACATGTGGAACGGGGACTCCTTTCACCAAAACCAACACCAACCCTATAGCAGCTCAATCAATATTATGATACCATCTGACTGACCGTACTCCCGGTGAATCGTCACAAATCGAAACCCTATTATTAACCATCATCCTCAGTAAACATACTCATTAAGAATCCCGTTGTAAGATTTAGTATTGACCGCCTTCCCATTCAAGAATCCTAGCTACAACCAACCGATACCGTGAACCATACTTCCACAACCCCTCAAACTTTTCATTACATTCTAACCTTTTTATGATTCTACCTGGTCGAAATTTCCCAAACCAGAAGCCCTATTGTTCGAAGCCAAAATATACTCTCCTAGCCAAAATACAACGCAATACAAGTGAAGAAAATTAATAAAACCTTTAAATCCATATAATTTCTCTTATATGCTAAATTTCCTGTTGAAACACATTGTGTCAAATCATCCATGCTGCCACCCTGTCTCTTATGTCCAAAATAATCCTAACCTCCAAGGGTAATCAAGAGAGTTGACTGTGATATTTTAAAGGTAATAATCCTCATTATGGTTTTATCATTTTCTACAGTGAATTTTCGTCTTCATTTTGTACAGTGATTTTTGTCTTCATTTTATACATAAACAATGGAAATAGTTGTTTTTTATTTTCATCAAAGTTCCTTCGGTAATTTTCTGGGTGCCTCCTTGCAGTATGGTCGTCTTTTTCATCTCCTTCTTAACATGCAGCATCTTCACTGCCATCGTCTTC
Organism: Schistocerca americana; assembly: GCF_021461395.2. Lineage (NCBI taxonomy): Eukaryota > Metazoa > Arthropoda > Insecta > Orthoptera > Acrididae > Schistocerca > Schistocerca americana. The sequence goes on from NC_060122.1 coordinate 187,585,486, forward strand.
TCTGCTTCACTGTCTTGTTGTGTTTCTGTCATCAGATATTTCTCTAAAGCCACTTCTGGTTTTTCTCTGCGCAGAATCTAACGTCAGGAACACGGATTCTTGCACTATGCCCAGTTTCCATGAGTCGCTCCTCATATCTGTCAGAGCCAATGTGTATGGTAAAACTACATTAAGAAAAATAGATTAACTTAAGAAAATGACTAGGCACCTCAGTTACTTCATTTCTTATCCTGCAAAGCCTTCCGGCTGACTTATCCACCAGCAACAGCCAGCCAGACACAACTGCAATAGCCGCATGCTTATTTTTAACTCTTCTTTTTTTTCCTACCTCACATTTTCATTAGCTCCGGCGATGAGATGCAGTTTCAATACTTCTACCACATTTAGCGTCTTTCTTTTGTAGTGGTACGGGGGTGCGATGTATACGCAATATGATCGTTCTTCTTACAGGTTAAGGAATGCAGGGCATATCCTGCTAACCATGTCTAGATATTTTTGATGCGTGTGAAAAGATAGTTTTCGTCTGGTTGTACCACCGAGAGTCTTTTTACACAATTCCCATTCAACGTTGTTCTGCCCACAAAGACGTTAGTCTGGTGGGGTATCGCTTGGATTACATTCTCTGCATTTGTCAGTTTCCGACAAATGGATTCTGTGAATTTCTTTTTTTTTCGGTTTCATTCAAAACTTCGTACCAGATGAATCTCATAGTGGTTTCTATCATTCCCATGTGGATGTTCTTCCACGTTATGCTCCAGCGATACTTTAAATCCACGCAGCTGACTCTTCCACGCTTATTAAGCGAAAGCCGATATAGTTGGCCGAAGGTTCGATCTCGAAATGTGCTTCTTTCCACTGGAGGTAACTAGTTTCCAGAAGAAACATCATTATCTTGTTCACTTTGTTGTGTATTTCTTGAAAATTTATTGTGATTTAGTTCTTGAAAATTTATTGTGATTTAGATATTATCAGGCTTATATACTTTTATAGCCCCACGCTTTGTTTTCCGGGTTTATTTGGCACAGCTGCATCATTCCCCGACTCAACAGTACCTTGCATGTTGCTTCGTCAACTGTTAGCCCCACCACCTTATAACATTTGTTTCTAATATTCTGGTACGTATTCCCTTAATTCAGCTTGGGTGTCCACAAAGCTACCGTCTTCCTTTTTTAAATGATTAGTAAATTTTTTTAGCGAGCTTCTCTCTTTCCTAACATGGCACATTGACTGAATTTCCTCAGGAGTACTGTTCCTATTATGGGACAGATTTTGATTCCTTCCACTTGTCTTCGGTTAAGAAATGAGAACTTTGGATTAATCCTCCTCATTTTTATGAAAGTTTCTTGTGATATAAGTGTTTCAGAATACAATCCACTGAGGCATCAAAAACAAAATTCCTAAATTTTCTTTTGCCACGAATTTCTTTCTTAACTGTAAGTCTTCCTGCAGCTGATTATTCGAGGTTTTGATTAGATGCGCCACCACCACATTATGAGTGGATGGGTAAGATGTCGGCACCAACTGTTCTCCCATATTTCTGGCCTCATTGACTTAACTCTAGCGCCTACAGAACTCTTCCGCTTAATTTCTACCCAGTTCTGCCACGGAACGTTTTCTGTCTTGCCATTCAATTGGTGGAATGATACGCCAGCTGGTCTAAGAAATGTGCTGGCCACGTTTCAATTGCAGTTACTTTGTCGTGCAGGTTCTTCCCCACATAGAACCTATCCAGGCGGCTGGTCATTGCAGCTGTGTGATACGTAAATCGTCTTGCTCCATCTTCTTTGTATCTTAAGTGTCCAATTCTAAGTGGCGTACATTTTCATTGGGAACTGTACATTTATCAAAGTTTGGCCATTGTCCCTCTCGCTTTACGACACAGTAAAAATCGCCTCCGACAACCGCTTCCCCCCGATTTTGCCGCAGAACATACAGCATCTCACTTGAAAGGAACTGGAGTCGTTTCCCAGAGGGCGGCGTAGATGTTAATAAATCTAATACTGTTAATGAGGCACGACGATCCTCTGCCAGTTGTTCCACATTCGATGCGATTATTTCCTCATTTGTCACGAGCTTAGTGCTCGTGCAGCTATGTGAGACGGTGTTTCTAAGCACTTCGTATACGCAGATGTCAGGATGATATTTATGGTCCACTTTGTTGTAACATTACGACAGCTGTATCACGAAGACTATGTATTTTCTTGTCACAAGTGATTCTATTCACGGTTAGGGTCATTGTCTCGTAATCCTGAAAAGGAGGCATTAGCTTTTAACTATTAAAGTCGCAAACCTGTATGCAGCAGCTGTGTCAGAAATGTAATCTTATACTTCGTGGGGTTTGGGAAAATATTTCGTAATCTCTTATAACACGTTTTCTCTTGTGCCTGGCACAGTTCCTTTAGTTTCTTCAACTAACCAGTAACCAGTACTCGTCCATAACCATATAGTCAAATTCATCCGCCCACTTGCCTACCCAAGCTGCGTTCTTATTGGGTCAGTGTGTTTATGGTGCACATTGAGTTTCCTTCCTTCTTCCTTGGCCTGTTCCGTTCTCTGTGGTCATCAATGGATTTCTCTGCTACCATTGGTCTGGGATGTCATCATCAAATTCACTTTTTTGTACTTTTGTGAATCATACCTGGGTTCTCAAGATATCCTTCAATTAGGCTCCGTGCTGTTTTTAATCCTTAGTCGCACAGTACTGGCGCTGTCTTGTCGGCTTTCAGGTGCGTTTCTTCCGCTTTTTCCTTCTCTTTGAAGAGTTCACGCTCTTTAATTTTCTGCACTCATTGAGAGCGAGCTAATTTCCTGTACATGTGTTCCCGGTCTTGTTTTTCGTTTGAGTCAACTTTGCTAGTGTTTTGTTCACTTTCTCCAACTTTTCCCTCATCTTTGATTTTCGCTGCAGGTTTTGATTGGGTGTGTTGGCGAAATTTGTGCCTCCTGATGTGTACGGTGCCATTGGCACGACTTTAACGATATACGTGACCCTGCGTTCTGGGTTGGAGGTTTCCACATGCATGTCCGTGGTGCTGCCCCTAGTTAATTTAAAAGGGCCTGACTTTGTGAGCTGTTTGCACAAACTGCCGTCACATACGTTGACATTCTACTAGTGGTGGCGTTTCGCCAGCTCGTAACTGCGCCGTATTACTTTGTACACTCTTAGCATGATACATTGCACAGCTCGTCACGCAGGTAGCCAGTTGACCTTCATACAAACAGTCCCCCTATATGTCTGGCAGACATTGGCTACTGCATCTTTCTTAAGTCCCACTGAAAACCTTCAAGAAGAAGGTTGCTGGAAAGAAGTTGACAGAGGCGAAATAATGGATTCATTAACTGTGAGTCTGGCACCAACATCCAGCGATTCCAGCTCTGAAGACAGTAGCAGTGAAACATCCGAATAAAAAGGTATCTAACTAAAACGCAAATTTATTTTGTAATTTTCACGGGACGTTTACTTTATTATCACGCTGCCTGTCCAGTAGAAAGTAGTATGGAGCATAATCTATTCTGTAACAGAAATCTTGTTTTACTTATCTCTGTATTGTGCATACAGTACAACGTAGTTCAAAATGCTGTCCATCCTGCTGTGGATATTTTAGAACCTAATAGTATAAGAGACAACAGAGGGTGTAATCCGTTATTTAAGATGCAGTTTACTATACAATATATTCCGCATTGTGAGAGTCTTTATCAGTGGTTTTTCTTGCTGTCCTTATGGATCGCAAACAATAAATACCGTGTATCTCATTCTTTTACTGTGTATCTCACACTTCATATTTACTATTAATTAAATTTATGATGAAACGGTTTGCAGTGCACAATGAAGCAGTTCATAGTGAGGTAGGTTAACCTTCAACTTAAGAGGTGACTTTTCTGTAACGTACCCACCAGGTGAGGTGTCTGGGATCACTATGTTTCACTCGAGCATTGCGGCACAAATCATTTGAAATGTTTCATTAAGTTACACACTCAAACACCTAAGTAACTCGTATAGGTAAGCGTATTCAAATACAGAGCTATACAAACAGGCAGAATACGGCGCTGCGATCGGTAACGCATATATAAGACAACAAGTTTCTGGCGCAGTTGTTAGATCGGTCACTGCTGCTTCAGGCGCAGGTTTAAGTGAGTTTGAACGTGGTTTTATAGTCGGGGCAAGAGTGATGGGACACGGTATTTCCGAGTTAGCGATGAGGTGGGAATTTTCTAATTCGACCGTTCTACGAGTGTACCGTAAATGTCAGGAATCTTGTATAACATGAAATCTCAGGTATTGCTGCAGATGGAAAAAGATCCTGGAAGAACGGGACCAACGACGACTGAAGAGAATCGTTGAACGTGACAGAAGTGCACCCTTCAACAAACTGCTGCAGATTTCAATGCTGAGCCATTAACAAATGTCAGCGTGCGAACCATTCAGCAAAACGTCATCTATATGGGCTTTCGGAGCCGAAGGCACACTCGTGTACCCTTGACGACTGCACGATACAAAGCTTTACGGTTCACCTGGGACCGTCACGACCGACATGGACTGTTGATGACTGGAAACACGTTGCCTGGTCGGACGAGTCTCGTTTCAAATTTTATCGACAGACTTGGGCAATTCCACCAGGATAAAGGGACACCGCACACGTCCGGAATTGTTACAGAGTGGATCCTGGAAGATTGTTCTGAGTTTAAACACTTCCGCTGACCGTTAAACTCCCTAGGCATGAACGTTATTGAGCACATCTGCGATGCCTTGCAAATCCTGTTCAGAAGAGATCTCCACCCCCTCTCTTAGAGATTTATGGACAGCCCTGCGGGATTCATGGTGTCAATTCCCTGCAACACTACTTCAGACATTAGCCGAGTTCATGCCACGTCGTGTTGCAGAACTTCTGTTTCTCGCGGGGGCGCTACACAATATCAGGCAGGTGTACCAGCTTCTTTGGCTCTTGAGTGAATAAAAATTACTTTTACAGTTATTTAAGTTTTGTTAGACACTCCTCGTTGGTTTTCTTGCACTAAATAATAACAGTAATGTTGTATTTGTCGTCACCCAAACTCACACACTTCTGTCGTTTTATTAAAAAAACAGTAAACAGAAGCGAACTGTTACAGAACTGAATTTCACATTCTGAAGCATTGTAGTATGTCTGTAGCAAGTAAATGCTCTTCAGATAAAACTAAATATTAGAACTTAAACTTACACATATAAACTGCCCTCGACAATTACAAAAAGAGAGTCCTCAAAATTGTCATTCAGCGCTGGGATCTACATCTTTCTGTGTCACCAATCAAAATAATTTGAATTTAACTAACATTCTGAATAATTAATTAGAGAAACAGTGACGTCCCCATCGCAGTTGTCCTGAACTTCTTCCTCTGAATACCGTCCTTTTCACTAGCCGAACTGTGATCACAGGCTATTGTAAAATTTTCACTTATTTCTTGACCTATGTCACTGACATCTTCATCCGTCCACCGATTAAAAGTTTAATCAAGCGCAGGATCATTAAAACCGACAAATTTCTGCTAACACATTTTGTGCTATACTGATGAAAAAGGTGTAGGTAATTCGCAAATTGTGATCTTGGAGACGACATCGCGTGTCGATAAAGCATGCCACGACGAACATAGAAGCCGATAATGAAAACAACTACAAAAAATTATGGTGTTGGCTGCATGAGGAAGCAAGGGGAGTGCGCAAATATTCCGTTCCAACTAACGGTCTTGGAGAGCGACTCAGAAAATATTCGCGCTGTCAGAGAGGCCACGCCTCATGAGTTTATAGTTAAACTTTCGCAACATAAGCTGTTCGTAACATAAATGCTGTTTATGCACTTCAAGCCGAGTTGACAACGCAGCATTTCTTGTGGGTTGCGCGGCCAGAGGCCATTGACGCTGTCGCCGATTTTAGGCGTCTTCATAACCCGCATTCTGTTCGACACCTCCGAAATTTTGGATGCGACCAACAGTAACGACTTCAGTGACATGGGATGACTCATTGCTGCGCTCACTGAGTGGCTGTCAACGTACAGGTCCATTTATAAAATGGTCAACAAATGTGTGCAGAAGCACCGCAAGTGTTGCTGAACTTGAGGTCTTTGCGGTTTTATACAGGCATGTGTGACAATGTCACAGCCCCGCGGCCAAACACCCCACGTCACCACGTCATTGGGTGCAGGGAAACACGTGCGCTGGAAAAGCATAAACACACATTCCTGCTTCTTATCACGTTCAAATTTGGTCGAATAGTTTTGAAGGTCCATAGTGGTTCCAACGCGTATAGCGAGAAAAACTACGTTCACTCTACACTCCAAAGATAAGCGATCACATTCATTCGAGTTGTCAAACCACGGTGTCCTTAAATAAAGGTCCAATGCTTGGGGAAGTGTCAGCAGTGTCAGAGGTTACCATGGACGTCATCCTGTTGCTAATCACTGTGCGAACCGTCGTAATCGACCGCGAAATATGTTGAAATATCACAAGCTGCGACACGGTTGTCTCTATGGGAGACAATCACGGGGATTCGAAAAGTGTTACGAAGCGTGATCACCAAGCTATCCGTTACACGCTCCAAACTCTCCCAGTACTCCCTAAAATATTAGCAGAATATTTTGGTCGAGTCGTATAACCACTTGGGGACTTCAAGGTACTGATTTTCATCTCTCTTTCTTCAAGAAACTAAGCCAGCCGGTGTGGCCGAGCGGTTGTACACGCTGCAGTCTGAACCGCGCGGCCGCTACGGTCGCAGGGTCGAATCCTGCCACCGGCGTGGATGTGTGTGATGTCCTTAAGTTTCTTAGGTATAAGTAGTTCTAGGGGACTGATAACCTCAGATGTTCAGTCCCATTGTACTCAGAGCCATTTGAACCATTTTAATTTGTCTAACGAAAACAGTAATTAGGACTGATCTTTGATATTGACGTAACCAGAGCGACTCACCTCCATATCATGCAACACGAAACCTAAAACGGATAAAAAATTATCTAGCTGTCGTAGGGACTACATTGTTCTACAACAATCCTTGGCTATACAGGGTGAGTCACCTAACGTTACCGCTGGTTATATTTCGTAAACCACATCAAATACTGACGAATCGATTCCACAGACCGAACGTGAGGAGAGGGGCTAGTATAACTGGTTAATACAAACCATAAAAAACTGCACGGAAGTATGTTTTTTTTTAAAAAAAACTAGTTTTTTTTTAAAATGGAACCCCGTTAGTTTTGTTAGCACATCTGAACCTATAAACAAATACGTAATCAGTGCCGTTTGTTGCATTGTAAAATGTTAATTACATCCGGAGATATTGCAACCTAAAGTTGACGCTTGGGTACCACTCCTCCGCTGTTCGATCGTGTGTATCGGAGAGCACCGAATTACGTAGGGATCCAAAGGGAACGGTGATGGACCTTAGGTACAGAAGAGATTGGAACAGAAGATTACGTCCACATGCTAACACGTTTTTATTGGTCTTTTTCACTGACGCACATGTACATTACCATGAGAGGTGAGGTACATGTACACACGTGGTTTTCGTTTTCAATTACGGAGTGGAATAGAGTGTGTCCCGACATGTCAGGCCAATAGATGTTTAATGTGGTGGGCATCATTTGCTGCACACAATTGCAATCTCTGGCGTAATGAATGTCGTACACGCCGCAGTACATCTGGTGTAATGTCGCCGCAGGCTGCCACAATACGTTGTTTCATATCTTCTGGGGTTGTAGGCACATCACGGTACACATTCTCCTTTAACGTACCCCACAGAAAGAAGTCCAGAGGTGTAAGATCAGGAGAACGGGCTGCCCAATTTATGCGTCCTCCACGTTCTATGAAACTCCCGTTGAACGTGTACCTCACCCCTCATGGTAATGTACATGTGCGTCAGTGAAAAAGACCAATAAAAAGGTGTTAGCATGTGGACGTAATCTTCTGTTCCGGTCTCTTCTGTACCTAAGGTCCATCACCGTTCCCTTTGCATCCCTACGTAATTCGGTGCTCTCAGATACACACGATCGAACAGCGGAAGAGTGGTACTCAAGCGTCAACTTTAGGTTGCAATATCTCCGGATGTAAATAACATTTTACAATGCAACAAACGGCACTGATTACGTATTTGTTTATAGGTTCACATGTGCTAACAAAACTAACGGGGTTCCATTACAAAAACGTAGGTTTGTGTTAAAAGACATACTTCCGTGCATTTTTTATGGTTTGTATTAACCAATTACACTAGCCCCTCTCCTCACGTTCGGTCTGTGGAATCGATTCATCAGTATTTGATATGGTTTACGAAATATATCCAGCGTTAATGTTAGGTGACTCACCCTGTATATCGCTCATCCGCCCCATCTTAACCTACAATAATGTTGCTCAAATACTGACGTCCGCCAAAACGTTATGGATCCTTCCGGACATTTTGAAACATGAATTTCGCCTCGCCATCCGCATTTGGCTTCTTTCTTCAACTCTCATCTCATTGAACTCCTGAACTTATTTAAAACTCAATATACAAATTGGGGAAAGCTTTCCCAAACTCCCATACAGCATCGTCGTATCTCCAGAGCAGGTACAATGAAGTTCCATTACACCCGGATTTCACCTTCCATGTCCTTTTACGCTATGTCAGTGGTATCCCGACGCAGCTTCACTTAACTCCCACTGCACAGCTAAAAAATCCGTAGTGACAAAGGTTCCATAGCAGCCATTTCTTACAGTATCCTACACGTATCCCTGAAGTCTATCGCGGTGGCATGCTTCAGTATCTTCTCGATTTACGAAGTGCGACACTTCGAATAAAACATTCCATCTTCTTTCTGCTATCGTCATCAGGAGTTAAGATCCCTGACTGTTGCGGCTGACAAGCCGTTGTGCTTGTACAGAAATGTAATGGCAACGTCTAGAATATTCCAGAGATGGCCGGGGTGACACATGCGCGAAGGAAAGTTGGAGAACTACAACAGCTCCGCCCAGCACCGGGACGGAGGCCCACGAGAAAGACAGACCGTGGGCATACGTCATAGCACGTAACACTGCAAGTCTTCCGAGTGCCGTCTCCGGAAGGCAGAGAGTAACTATTTCAGACGAGTTTAATAATTCTTGACAGAATCTTTTAATGTACACTACAAAATTAAGACCGTTAGTGGGTACCTCGTAAATTACATCTTGTAAGACGTGTATATTTCTATTGTCTATTGTCAAATCACAATTTATGAAAGATGTTTATATTTTATTAATTGGATTAAGTAGGAATAAGTAATATTTGTCATGTTGGGAATAATTGTGTTAACAGGGAATGTCTGGAGGAAACTATTGTTGACAAGACAGACCGCAAATTGATATAATTTTAAAAAGGGCGGGAGAGACAGCGTATTGATACATTTTAAGGAAAGAGCGGGAGAGGCCGCGCATTGATACATTTTGTAATGGTAGCAGGGATTGTCTGCACCAGAAAGCATTGCTGGCAGGAGAGACCGCACTTTAGCGTTCGTAGGAAGTCAGTAGTAAGCGAGAAGTGAAGCGAGTCGATAGCAGGTCTGAAGCGAGAGGTTGAGACAAGCGGTGTGCCTGCCATCCACTAGCTATGATTTACAAGAGATTATAAACGGATGTACAGAGACATCAGCTAACTATTATAATAAGAGGAACTAATATTATTAAATTAATATTTTGAGAAACTCAAGATTACTGAAGGTATGTTTGCGCATTGCTAGTTGTAAGATTATTGTAAAAAGTTCGTCCCATTTGTACGTTTGTAAAATAAATTCATTCAAAATATAATTAACTTCTGCCAGCAATATTGCATTTATAATTATAATCCAACCCAAAAAACATCAACGTAAAACTTTGCAAAATTTGATTGTTGCCAAGAAAAAGTTTAACTATGAATTACGTAACTTCAGTCAAATTAATTAAAGAATAACGTCTGCTTTGGTAATAAATACAGCCACTTATTATGAAAGCCCACCAGCAGCTTATAGAGTATAGGAAAACATAGTAAGTATATTCATGTCGCAGTTCGATGTAGCAGTCAGATGGCGATCCAGTAACAGTAAAAAAAAGTAAGAAGTAGATTTGGGTTATTGCAGATAACGACTGAGGGCCTCACGACGACGACACATTCTATGTTTCGTCGAAATAATCAGAAAATCACTTTTAAAAGGAAGCAATTAAATTTGTATGCGAAGATTGAGAAAGAGAATAAATTTCAAAGGGAAGATTTCATTTGTCATTATCAAGCAAGAGATAGAAATTCTAAGGAAAGGTTTCGTAGTTCATTGTAAAACGGAAGGCTATCATTAACAAAAGGGGTATAGAGGAGACGGGAAGGTTTCAATCTTAATTTCTCTTGGGACCTGCACGGAGCCGAGCTTTCGTGAAGTGTGGCAGACAAGCCGATTAGTATGACGTCGCAAGTCTGTTACAGGGCACGTACATTTCGTTGGTCCCGAAGACTGCCGAGTGACGTTACAAGACCTAAGGGACCACGCCCGGTTTGAAACTGCCCCTCCCGAATCCCTAAAAGCGTCCAAATTATGTATGCCTTTGCCTTCATTAAATGTGCAACAGCCTCCCTTCACGCTCTACTAAGTGTGTACCCTTTGTCGCTGTTAAAGTTATCGCTGTTTATTGTAATTTCTGCCGCTTCTTTGATGACCGAATCCCTGTCTCATAGTGTTTGAGCCGGAATTCTCGTATTTTCCATCAGTATTTTATGCCCCTTTTCTAGGCAATATTCAGCAACGGTCCACTTCCCAATTTCCCTTTTTATGATACAACGGCTATTCGGAAAGTAAATAACGATAGGTCGCGAAATGGAAACCACATTGAAAATCATAACTCTTTTATTGGCCACGGTTAGCTACACCTTCTAGCTACTTCTCTACACAGTCGCCGCTCAGACTTAGACATCTGCCCTAGCGTCGATTGTAGCGTCGAACCAACTTTTCAATTCCCTCATTATTATAGAAGACAGCTGCCAGAGCTTTCCGAGAATTTTCTGCTCTGGACTGCAGCTCGTTTTCTGTGTCAAAATATTGTCTTCATAGCCAGCGGTTCATTTGAGCAGAGACGAACCTCAGGGGTAGCCAATTACAGGCTGTATTGTGGGTGATCAAACACTTCCCATCTAAATCGCTACAGGAGCGTCTTCATTGCCCTGCAGAGTGCGGCCGAGAATTGTCGTGTAGAACGAATCACATGACAGTTATGTTATGTGCATTGCATAGCTTCAGGCGAAATCTTTCGCCGGGCCCTTAACTTTGCGGAAGACGCTAATTTATAGCCATCTGTACGTTCTCACTTTGAGCTCATAACTGAAAACAGCGACATGATGCGATTGACGGGCGTACTAGACACAGTGCCCAACGCAACTGTGCAAAGCTTCATCAGATTTTCAATGTATTTTCCATCGGTGACCGGTCGTTCCCTATTTTACGAATAACCATCGTATGTCGTGAATTCCCTGCACAATGCACAGCAGCAACGAACAGCGAATAGTACGATCTATGCAAATGCTACCAGACTCACACAGACACACCAGGATCTCGAATGTCTACGTTGCCTTTTACGGGGATTGTAGTACATCGTTTATTTTGAAGGCGGGTCGGAACACTGGTCTCAGTCCATTTCTCTTCAGCAAGCGTCCTACCTTGACAATAGTTGCTACACAATATGAAAGCAATGCAGCTGGCGTGACCTCTTCCACCGATTCACGTGGCGCCCCTCATGGTGGCATCTGAAAGCTTTTGCAGTGCTTCCGTCATCGTAAGGATTTTCCCTGAATATGTGCTTAAAACGCAGAAATTCATACTCCAGACAGTCACTGTCAGAAAGAATCTCTGGCCTGTGTACAAATGCGGCCAGGACAGCCTCATTGTGTACATGGTGGTGAAAACCGTTGGCCTTGAAGCACACTTCAATTTGCACATACTTCCTGTACACTGAATGACCAAGCTGGGCTTCTGCATTTCGTTCAGATAAATCCATCCAAGAAAGGAAGCTTGTCATCACTCTCCAACACGACAGTAAATTTAATGTTGACACGGACACCGTTCATGTATTCAACAAACTGCTGCAGTGTATTGTCAATGCGAGGCTATATCAAGACGATGTCGTCAAGGCAAATTAAGACACCTCGAAGAGTTCAAAGCTTCATCCACAACTGTTCTATGAAAAAGTTCTTGACAGCACGAGGCAGTGGTTATCCGGTGACTCTGCCATCCGTCGTTTCATTATCTTCGTTGCGGTACGGAAAATACGTTATTGTTAAGGCATACGGAACAGTTTGACGATCTCAGGTGGAATCTGTTTGGCCAATAGTTCCAGCGTGTCTTTCACTCTCGTGAAAAGTAACAGAATGTCCTGACCAAGCATTATGTTACTTTGGCTTAGCTTTATTTTCGTGAGGGTCTCAGCGAATGAGTATAGGTTGACGACGTTATCGTCGCGATGTCCCATTTTGGGTGCTAACAACATTGGCTAATGTTCTGCCCATCGGTAGTTGTGTAAACTGATTGCAGCACCTAGAGGCCCCAGAGGAATATTTTCTCCTGTATCTTCGGCAGTCCATAAAGCCTGGGAGGAATGGCGGCAAGTGACATTAAGTTCCGCATTACTTCTTTTTTAATCGTGAGTGGTTTTTCTGACGATGCTCTTTAGTGGATCGCGACTATGTATCCGATATGTTTCATCTTCTAAATAATACAGCACCTTCAGGCGGTAGTCTCCGGTGTTCATGACCACTGTGCAATTCTTTATCGGTTGACGATACAACCAAGTCCTCATTCTCACGTAATAGGCGTGAACCCTGTCGTTCTTCCCGGCTAATATTGGATTTCCGTAGCTTCGCCTTCGTTACGATACGGCTACTAGTTAGTCTGATGTCCTCAGCTGCGTCGTGCGAGAAATGCCTAATGCACTGTTTTTATTCCACTAACAAATTCATTATTCAGAATGAGATTTTCACACTGCAGCGGAGTGTAAGATGATATAAAATTTCCTGGCAGATTAAAACTGTGTGCCGGACCGAGACTCGAACTCGGGACCTTTGTCTTTCGTGGGCAAGTGCTCTACCAACTGAGCCACCCAAGCACGACTCATGCCCCGTCCTCACAGCTTTACTTCTGCCAGTACCTCGTCTCCCACCTTCCAAACTTTACAGAAGCTCTCCTGCTAACCTACAGAACTAGCACTCCTGAAAGAAAGGACACTGCGGAGACATAGCTTAGCCACAGCCTGGGAGATGTTTCCGGTATGAGATTTTCACTCTGCAGCGGAGTGTGCGCTAATAATGTAACTTCCTGGCAGATTAAAACTGTGTGCCGCACCGAGACTCGAACTCGGCACCTTTGCCTTACGCAGGCCACAAAGTTTCATATCAGCGCACACTCCGCTGCAGAGTGAAAATCTCATTCTGGAAACATCCCCCAGGCTGTGGCTAAGCCATGTCTCCGCAATATCCTTTCTTTCAGGAGTGGTAGTTCTGCAGGTTCGCAGGAGAGCTTCTGTAAAGTTTGGAAGGTAGGAGACGAGGTACTAGCAGAAGTAAGGCAGTGAGGATTGGGCGTGAGTCGTGCTTGGGTAGCTCAGTTGGTAGAGTACTTGGCCGCGAAAGGCAAAGGTCCTGAGTTCTAGCCTCTGCCAGGAAATTTCAAATTCAGTATTGGTAAACGTCGCCGTGCTGGAGAAAAATTACGGCCTTTGCTCAACGCTACAACAGAGCCATCATCCAGTTGTTGGTTGTAAAGATTCACAACTGTCCTGTAGGCCTTACTGGACTACATATCGGCACCTCAGCGAGTTATGTGGTCGCACTTCGAACACTGGTTAGATATCGTATTGCACAAATTCAAACGCTATTGCGCTGCCGTCGCTACGTCTACCCACTTCCAATCGAATGGCGACAAGGCTGATGCCAGATGTAAATGGCAACATGAACAGAAAGCTCGTACTTTCTGTGTCGTATACGCTGTCTCACTGTTCCGTGACTATTCTTCTTCAATATTCCATCCACAGTTCGAATTTGGTGCTTGATACAGCAAAGCGACGAATTACCTCCTTGTCCCGGCAGCCTCGAAAAATGCTAAAGAACTCATCAGTTGCGATTTCTTCTTCCGCGGTTTTTATAACCGTCGAATACTGCACCTTATGGCGTCACCGCAGTGGATACATTGCCATTACATCTGTACTGGCAGAAAAACTTGCCATATGCGGCAGTCAGTGATCGCAGCTCCTCATGAGAATGACTAAGCTGTGCGAGGCTAGCGGTCATGCCGCTTATTGCTTGTCATCTTGTTCCTATGGTTCTGTCGCCTCCTTTTCTTTTAGTTCGATTTACTGGCGTCACTAGGTTGCCGGTTTGCTTGCCCGTGAGAGACAGCTGCAGCGCTTATCGATAAGTACACTGTCGGACTGGAGCGACCGATAGTTTTTCCGGGTCGTTGTGTGTATGGAGTTCAGTCGGGGACGGAGCCCCAGTGAGGTGCGGACGGCCAGTACATGCCGACCGCTGGCCACACACATGAACTGTCCAATAGAAGGGGATTGGAGCGAGAACGACCGCCGCTTGGTCGTTCGGTTGGTCGTCTCATTGGGCGACGTGTATTTGGTCTTTTGACCGTTTCTGCTGGGCCTCGTCAGTTGGTCGTCTCGCCGGACGTGGGTCGGTCCCTTCCTCGTGCAGAGATGTCGTCACCGATTGGCAAGAGTTACCTCTGCAGGGGTGGGCGCAAGCCAGTGAGCCCGGGCTGCCGTGTCCCCATGTCCCGAACGGGCATCGAGTTGAGTCGGATTCGAGCTGCAGTGAGCTCCGGACAGCCAAGACTTGCTCGACCGTTGCCGACACTCATTCTTTGAGTGGGGACAACATTGGTTGGTCGTACGGTCGGTCATGTCATCCGAAGACGTTTATTTAGCCGCCGACCACTTATGGAAACTCTGCGTGTATCGACTTGTCATTTCTCCCTGTTGTCCCACGGTGGTTTTAGGATTGTCGTTGTTCTTGGTGCTAGTGTTTACGTGGAACTGTGTGTAGCCTCTGTGACTTCCACTTAGCAGATGAATTCTGTCTGCGTACTGGAGTAGTCTGCAAGGAAGTCTCCACAGCGTGTGTTCAGACCGGGGCCGCTGGCGGCGTACACGCGGTGTCGGGTTTGTGAGGTACTAGTTGGGAAAGCTGTAAAGTTCGACGCCCACCGAACCTGGATATTGGAGTTGAGTAACCAGTTAACCTGTTACGAAACCTCAACTGCTGTGACATTTCTTCGCCCATTGCTATTGTTGCTTTCTGGGCAGTTCCCACAAGAGTGTTGCTGCGATCTTTGTCCTCACTGATGTTTCAGTTCTCGTGCCATTGGCTGGGTGGAAGGAAATGATTAGGTTGTTGGTTGGTTCTTCAGACGTCACTAGGTCGTGCTGCCACCCGATTATTTAGTGTTACGCTTGGCTGCATGTCTCACCTAGCCTGTCGTTAGAGTTTCCTCCCGAGACCGATCCTTGGAGCACTCCTGAGCAATACTGTTCTGTTCTTTGGGATTATGATTTTCTTTTGTCTCAAGAACTGTGTCAGACCTTCTGCCATGTATTAGTTTAGTTTGTTTTAACGTTCAGTATGTGGCCTTCTGACGAAACTTAGGTAAAATATTTTACGATTAAATGATTATTTGAAAGGTCTTTGTCTAAAACCTTTTGAAATTTCCTTACTTGTTACTCAGGCCTTAAGCCCTCAATCCTTCCATTTTGTAACTAAGGCCTTCAGCCATGTGTATTCCTTAATGCAAGTTTAATAACTTGCATTCTTGCCTTCAGCCGTATTGTTCCTGAATTATTTAAGGGCATGTGTGATTAAGTCTTTACAGCAAATAAAGTTTGTATGTTTGTGAAACTATCAGCAACTGATTTATGCTCCTATCCACAACCTGATCCGCTCTGTCCTGCGAACCCACATTTTAATGATGGAGAGAGCTATCGAAAGCCCGAATATTTAATTCGAAGTCACCCGGCATTTGAGAAATCTTTTACACAGGAGGGTCGTACAAACATACCGCCGTTTGAGCCTCGTACAGATTACCGTATGGAGGACATAGTGATAGACATCCCTGGGGTTGTGAAGCAGCTAAATGGGTTGAAAATAAATAAATCACCAAGTCCTGATGGGATTCCAATTCTGTTTTACAGACAGTACTCTACTGCATTGGATTCTTACTTGGCTTGCATTTATCGCGAATCTCTTGCCCAACGTAAAGTCCGGAGCGACTGGAAAAAAGCGCAGGTGACGCCTGTATATAAGAAGGGTAGAAGGACGGTTGCTCAAAATTACAGACCAATATCCTTAACATCGGTTTGTTGCAGGATTCTCGAACATATTCTCAGTTCGAATATAACGAATTTCCTTGAGACAGAGAAGTTGCTGTCCATGCATCAGCACAGCTTCAGGAAGTATCGCTCCTGCGAAACGCAACTCGCCCTTTTTTCACATGATACCTTGCGAAACATGAATGAAGGGTATCAGACGGATGCCATATTCCTTGACTTCCGGAAAGCGTTTGACTCGGTGCCCCACTGCAGACTCCTAACTAAGGTACGAGCATACGGGATTGGTTCCCAAGTATGTGAGTGGCTCGGAGGCTTCTTAAGTAATAGAACCCAGTACGTTGTCCTCGATCGTGAGTGTTCATCGGAGGTGAGGGTATCATCTGGAGTGGCCCAGGGAAGTGTGGTAGGTCCGCTGATGTTTTCCATCTACATAAATGATCTTTTGGATAGGGTGTGTAGTGGGACGCGAAATTGAAGCGTCACCCATCCACTAGTGTCAGTCCAGTTTGCAGGTGAATATAAGTTTAATTTAGTGGTTTGTTTATGTATTTTTGTAATCTTTGTAATTGTTGTGAATGATCAAAAGTTTTGTATTTATTTTTTTATGTTTCATGTACGGAGAGGGCGGCGCAACGAACGGAGACAGCATCTTCACTGCCGGGGCCAGAGTGAAAATTGCTGGCCACTATACGTCGCGGGTCGACAGCCAGAGAGCAACAGAAGATCCTGAAACCGAGTTGTTGCGTCGTGCTTCTAAAAACTGAAAAAATAAGAATTTGTAATGTTTGTACAACAATGACTTCATAGAAAGTTAATCATGTTGTAAGTGTTCAGTCCGATCTTGTCAAGGCTCAGGTTCACGTCTATATGTAGGAAGATAATAAACTAGTGGATGCTACTAAAGTTTAAATACGTGTTTCGAGAATTTATTTATGAAGAATTATATTAATGGATTACTAATTGATTTGACAAGATTATTAATTTTGACAACGTTCAACGCGAGTTTGAATCTTAAAAGTTTATTCAATGTGGTTTTAATATTTATTAAAGCAGATAACGCGCATTAATTTAATTTCTGAGAAGAAACAAACGACATCTAAATTGAAAAAAGTTTACGCAAACCAACTGGACTGAGTGACGTAAGTCTGCGTGTACGACTCAAATGATGATGTTTTACAGTTTCGTTCAAGAACCATTCAGAGACAATTTAAAAAGAATTTAAATAATTTTGAAGTGTGTTGTAACTGACGTAGGTGACGAAATCTGCACATGGTCATATGTCAAAAGAAAATCATTTGTACAAAACTTACGTCGTTACACTACACCGTGGCGACATTGTAAACAGGACTTGTGTGCAACTAAGACACACAGGTACGAAACAATTAAAACATCAAGAGCCCTTCGGAAGTCAACGAGAGTCTTCGTGGAGCCTTCACCAGCCAGCGGCGACTTCGGGGGTGTGGGCAACTGACGGAGCGCAGCCAAGCAGTACGGTCACGTAGTTATTCTACGAGAAGGCGCTTCTGTTGGGCAGCAGCTGAACGCTGCAAACCCCGACAACCTTTTTCTCCCTAAACTAACAGTCCCAGTACGTCAGCTGGGGGGCGTTCCTCCGGCTGGTATTAGAGGTGTTGCTGAGGGCTTCGCCTGTCTATGGAGGAGCCGGGCGTGGTTGCAGCCAGTGACGTCTCTGGTATTCGACTCAGCGTCCTGCCGGTTGCGGAAGCGGGGTCGCAGCATCTCAGCGGCTGCATCGACGACTGTTACTTCTGCAGCCCATAGCAGCACACTGATCACCGAGAACTACAAACTACCATATTAGTGTCCGGTGAGTCTGTTTTAAGTTGGAAGTGGAGTGTTGTACGTATGGAGTGTATTTTTAATAGGATGGTTGATTACAAGTCTGCGTGTGTAACTAGTTAATATCTTACAATAATGCCGGGAAGTGAAATTTCAGACGAAGAGCAATCTGTGTCCGATAGGAGCATGAGATCCCTTTTTAGGGCGATCGCTAAATTAAAACAAGCTAACGAAGATTCTACTGCTAGATTAAAAGAGGAATTAAAACAGTCTAACGATGAATCTACTGCTAGATTAAAAGAGGAGCTAACAAAATCTACAGACAGGTTACAGGAACACCTTCATGAAACCAGTCGAGAATTAAGTGATAAAATAGAGGCTTCTAAAGTTGAAATGCAGGAAAAACTAGTAGGACTTAATAATAAGATTGCTGATAATTGTAAAAGGTTAGAAGAACATATCCAGGAATCGCGTGAGGAAAAAGCTCGCATGCGAAATGGTATTACTGACTTAACCAAGAGACTAGATAATGTCAATGTCTTAGTTGTAAATGAAAGAGAGAAAAATGACGGTAAGTTACGAGATGAATTTTCTATGCAAACAGAAACTGTTCGTAGAGAATTATTAGAATCAATTAAGGAGGTTTCTACCAAACCTGTAGAGATTTCTTCAATAGATAATGTAGAATTGGAGACATTAACTCATCGAGTAGAAAAAGATCATACTGAAATAGAAAACATGAAATTTTTAATTACCGAAATATGCAGTAACCTTGAGACTTCCAAAGATAATAACACTGACGAAGGTACAGAGCGTTCACATCGTGAACACGGTGAAGACTCGATATTAGCTAACCGCGTATCCAGTACAGAAATGCGAATACAGGAAATTACTAAACGGCTATTGGAATTAGATAATAGTGAAAACATTTCAAGTAGTAGAAGCAATAACGTAATCAGAGACGACAGTCGCATCGCGGCAAGCAAATTCGATGCAACTCCGTCTCTGCAATCTAAACAAAATCCAACTATGTCTCTCGCAGAATGTTGGGAGGATATGACGACAAATTCAAATGTAGCAAGTCGATTTCCTGTATTCAAACCAAAAGGCAAACTTCACCCTATAATCTTTATAAAAGCTTTTGAAACTTCATTATCTCCTAAATGGAGTAATGAAAAACGGATTCAATTTGTAATAGGACATTTAGAAGCAGAAGCTGCGAAATGGGCAGCACTGCATAGAACCGAATTTAGGGACTGGGATGATTTTGTTAAGCAGTTTAAACAAAATTATTGGTCAAGAGGAAAACAACAACACCTCCATATTCTAAACGGTGGGGAGGTTATAGGAATTATTTCGAATGGCATTTAAACCGTGCTAAATTAATCGAAGAACCAATTATAGAAAGTCATCTAATACGAGTCCTAATTAGTAGGTTACCGTATTATGTAAAGGAAAGAATGATAGAAAAGGAATGGTCACAACCTTGTAAATTATTAGGATATTTAGAACAGTTAGATATACTTAATAGAGAACGGGAAGACGAGAAATTTAGATTTGGTAGAAATGACAATCCTCGAAATAATAATAATGCAGAACCACGAAAATTTAACAACAACAATCATAGCCGGTTTTGCTATACAAAACGTCAATCTAAAGATAAAGAGAGCCAACAAAGTCGGGGCAATAACTCTAAAATGTGGAAATTACATAACAACGATAATGAGATAAATCATCCTCAAGTAATTAATGAAGGTCAAGTCGTAGGCGACGTTATCATAGAAAGTTCGGAAAACTAGTAAAGTCTTTTAGTACGGGTCGACTAAAGGGAACTGTTAGTCAAAATTATACAAGACCCAATTGCAATTTATCATTAAGCTGCCAAAAGGAAGGTGATTGGCAACAAGATATACTTCAGGAAGACAATCGGAGAATATAACTTATAAACCCATTATTAAAGGCTATATTAAAGGTACCGAAGTAAATATTATAATCGATTCGGGTAGCGAAGTAAGTATTTTATCTAAAGAATTATTTCAACTTAAAAGAAAATATTGGAATTTCCCAACCTTACCTGTAACTGGGGTGAAAATTATAGGAGTTACAGGTAAAAGAAGTCAAAATATTACTGAGGGAGTTTATTTAACTTTTGAAATTTCTAAACAATTAATTGCTCACTCTGTACTTGTCGTAGCCAACTTAAATGTGGCCATAATTTTAGGTATAGATTGGCTGTGTATATATAAAGCTGCATTAGATTTTAAAGACTCTTCCTTAACCATCCATAAGGAGGAATGTGCTCTTAAAGTGAGGTTTTGTAATATTTATTTATTTATTTATCTAACCTGATCAGATTAGGGCCATCAGGCCCTCTCTTACATCGGACCAGTGTTCCACACATGCAGCATTTCACACATCAGAGTTACATCAAGACCATAGTTTAAATGAGAAAATTAGCTTACTCTAGTGGTAATATGAATAAAGAGTAATGACTAACACCTAATAAAGTAAATGCGGCAGTATTTTTACAACAGGTGCTATACATACAGATTATGATAAAAGTAATAATAATAACAGTAAAAAAATCAAATAATGATGATAAACATGACTAAGACCTAATAAAGTCAAGTACCTGAAAAATGCTACGAATCCTTACAGATTAAGTACACACAGACCATGAGCGTATTAGTAGATTCTAGTAATCTAGAATATGAAGTATACCAATGTGAGGCTAATAATAGTATCGACACCGAAGTGAAAGAAAAATGTTATTCTACAAATTGTCTATCCCAACAAGAAAAGGAAGAGTTGGAATCTTTATTGTTAGAATTTAGAGCCGTCTTCTCAGATGAACCGGGGAGAATCAAAGATTTCGTTTGTAAACTTATGATTAAAGATCAAAAAACATTCTTTAAGAAACCTTATCATATTCCAGTACAATTCAGAGAACCGTCTAGTAGAGAAACAAGTAAGATGCTAGAACAAAATATTATCGAACGATCATGTAGTGCTTTTAACAGTCCTTTGTGGGTAGTTAAGCAAGCTACTGGTGGGGTACGACCGGTTCTGGATGATCGTGAATTAAACAAAATTATAGACATGGAAAGAGACACACCTATTCCTATGGAGGACGTACTTCTTAAGATTGGGGGTTCTCGTTATATGAGTACAATGGATTTAACTGCTGGCTACCATCAAGTAATATTACACCCGGATTCACGACAATATACGGCTTTTCTTTTTGAAGGCAGATCATATCAGTCCCAAGTTTTACCTTTTGGACTTAATGTATCAGTGTCAACTTTCATTAGGGCATTAGATTCTGCTTTGTGTCACCAATTATTACAAAAGATTATTATATATGTAGATGATATTCTGGTAGCCACTAAAACGTGGGAAGAACACGTAACGATATTACGGGAATTGTTTGACCGTTTAATTGACAGAGGAATTACTTTAAAATTGTCTAAGTCTTACTTCGGAAAGGAGGAAGTGAGTTTTTTGGGGCATATAGTGGACAGTAAAGGTATTAGGCCAGACCCAGCACGTATTGAAGCTATTACTCGATGCCCGAGTCCTAGAAATCGGAAGCAACTGAAATCATTCTTAGGAATGGTAGGATTTCTGAGAAGATTTATTCCAGGGCAGGATATTGTTAATCCTAAATTACTGGATTTATTAAAAGAGAAATCAGTATGGCTCTGAGGAAAAGAGGAAGAGGAAGTTTTTAATAAGATAAAAGGAGCGTTAACAGAAGCTAAAATGTTATACCATCCAGATTTCAATCAGGACTTTTGTATGTGTACGGATGCCTCTAATTGTGGTGTGTCTTGCGTAATATTCCAAAGTGATCTGACCAAGGAAAAGGGATTATATCAGCCTATTGGATTCGCTAGTAGAACTTTAAATAAACACGAAAGAAATTATTTTGTAACCGAGAAGGAAGCTTTTGCAGTGGTATGGGGTTTTCAAAGATTTAGAGGATTATTTTTTGGAAGAAAAACAATTCTCTATACTGATCATCAGGCTTTAACCTTTTTGAACAATTCTCGGTTGCTTCACCGTAGATTATTACGTTGGGTATTATGCTTGCAAGATTTTCAGTACGAAATTAGGTATATAGAGGGATCTCAAAATGTAGTTTCAGATGCTTTGTCGAGACTTCCAGTAGGAATGGAGAATATTAACATTGCAGAAGAACCAGGAACAAATTACCATGTTTATTTCCTTTTAACTCAGGAGAACGAACGTAAGGTTAAAAGGATAGTAACTACTATCAGATGCAAACAAAGAAATGACGATCAATATAGGGAACTTACACAAAACCATAATAATGGGGACGAAACAGTTAACACCCGGGGTGTGTGGTTATATTTCAACGACTTGTTGTATTGGAAAGCACAGAGGGAACACCAGAGATGGAAAATCTGCATTCCGAAAACTGTTGTGTACGAATTA
This sequence comes from Schistocerca americana, assembly GCF_021461395.2. Lineage (NCBI taxonomy): Eukaryota > Metazoa > Arthropoda > Insecta > Orthoptera > Acrididae > Schistocerca > Schistocerca americana. The sequence goes on from NC_060122.1 coordinate 187,608,055, forward strand.
ATTACTTATATTCATGATGGTGACGGGCATTTTGGAATCCATAAATGTATTAAACATCTAGTGAAGTATTATTATTTCAAAAATATGTCCCGTATTGTGAGAAGTATTATTAGGACTTGTGAAACCTGTGAAAAGGTTAAAGTTATTAACAAATCTAAGCGTTATAAATTATATGCTGTAATTCCTCGAGGTCTGTGAGATCTACTGCCATTAGATTTTTTCGGCCCTCTGTCTCGTAGTTCAGGAGGATTTACTTATGTGTTTGTTGTAATGGAGTGTTGGTCCAAACATGTGAAGCTATATACTTTGAAACGAGCGAATACAGCAAGCGTTATACGCTGTCTTGCCCGAAATTACTTTGTTAACTGGAGCATTCCTAAACGACTTATGTCTGACAACGGTAGTGCCTTTATTAGTTGAAAGTTTCAAGATATGATAAAACAATATGGAATCAAACATATCTTAATTTCGAAATATCACCCTCAAAGTAACTTACTAGAAAGAGTCATGAAAGAATCAGGACGATTATGTAGAACTTATTGTGCATATAATCATACTCGGTGGGCCTAACTAATGCCTGAATTCCAAAACATATTAAATGAATTGCCTCATCTAACGACGGGATTATCACCTATAGGAATTTTAGGCAAACGAATTATAGGTGAGCCTTTACTAGCTGCTCTACCTTGACCACCAGTAAATGAGGTCCAACAATTCATTCCAAACGAAAAAATTTGCAAACAGATTGTTAAAAATGCTGAACGGAGAATTAAAAGTTATAATCAACATGCTATAGAACCCTCATTTCAGGTAGGAGATCTTGTATTAGTACGATCTCATCCTAAAAGTTCGAAGATCAATAAGGAATGTAGAAAATTCTTCTTTATCTTTGAAGGTCCATATGTTGTACATAAGATTGTACATCCAAAAGCGTTACTTCTTATGAAACCTTCATCAGGTGTAATTAAAGGATTATATAGTGTCGATCAAATTAAACCCTTCATTCTTAATAAGTTAATATTTAGTATATGTTACATACGGACGAGCGTTCATAGTTTATTCATGTGAAGTTTTTTGTGATAGTGACGTGTTATTTTAAAGAAATGACAGGAAGTTTAAACAAGTGTTCTACAATAATCTACCGGTACTTCAAAAAGGGAAAGGTAACTAAAAGGGGATTTATATGGAAGAAAGTTTTGTTATTAGGTCAGAAGGAATTTTGTATATTTTATATTTACTCGGACAGTAGGAACCAAAGGGGATGGTTAATAATTTTAGGGACCATGGGCGTCCAGAGCTATATGGCTCACGAGAACATAGCAGAGTGCTTTTAATAGAGATTTGTAATAGTGTCAATGTAGAACACACCAAACAGGGCTCTCTCGCTTGTTTCTCCTAAATAAATTGCCATTACCCAACAAAGTCACCGAAGGTAAAGAAAGTCGCGCCGAGATTCTAAATAAAGTTTTGCTTGACTTCTTCTTGACCTCAGGCATAAATAAAGCATTATGGAAAAGACCACAAAGATAAGATCAGAGAGATTAGGGCTCATACAGAGCCATATAGGCAGTCATTTTTCCCTCGTTCTGTTTGGGAGTGGAACAGGGAGTGAAGATGCCAGTTGTGGTACGAGGTACCCTCCGCCACGCACCGTATGGTGGACTGCGGAGTATGTATGTAGACGTAGATGTAGATGCAAACCAAGAAGATTTTATTGGTAGTATACCTGAGATGCGTTCTTTATTACCCCAACCCCTTTATTTCGTTGTGGCCTCATCACTGTTTCATCGTGAGTATATTAGCTATCTTTTACATCAGAGCAGGAGAGTTCTCGTCATCTCTATATGTTTTAACCGTTAAGTGAATCGTATGTCTATAATGACAATGCACCACATTATCTTTTATCTATCGTCTTAAAACCATAATTACGGCATTTCTGATTTTGTTTTATGTATCTTTGTAAAAGCTGCAATAACTCGTAAAGAGGTATTACGACCTAGTCGCTCTTACTCTTTAGACCGGCCCCTCGTAGGGATTTATACAACAATAACGAAATGAAGTTCAGTGCTAACGAGGTCATCTTGTTTCTTCCGCAATTATAGCCGTGTCGCACATCTAGGTAGTGGACAGCAAGGGCTAACTTTTGACTGAGTGACATACCTTCATCGCATCGGACATTAACAGTACGACACGTCTTCTCCACTATATGATTTCCCACGATGTGAAGGTATAATATATTCTCTTAGCCTACTAAATCCAGCATAGGTTACAGCTGCAGCTACAGGGTAGAAGATACTATGTGACTCTTCCACACGTTCCTCACGGGAATATTTGACGCTATGCGCAGTAGCCGTTTTAGCGGTTATTACATCGTGTAACCCTGAAGCGCCACTTATTTGACATCTTCCTGTCACTAATACAGGTCTTCATCCCCTTACGTTTCATACGCTGTTTTTAATGTACCCTATTGAACCGTATACTGCGTCCTGATACGAGATACTAGAGTTCTAGATACACACAGCTGATGAGTAAGACCACAACTTATACTCTTAGTAAGGCCTTAAGCTCCGATGTGGCGACAGATTAACACGAATAAACATCCATACAGACTAACTAACGGCTGAGAATGCTTCCAGAGATTTTGTAAGATTCTTGATGATCACGTTTCAAGTTTTCGTTAGAGGGTGACAGTTGCAAACGGGTAACTCAGTGACAGTATGTTTATACTACGTGTTCGTAATATCGGTACGCATGCAACAGCATGTGCTACCTAATAAGTTCCTAAAAGCCACACTTAAAAACGGGATTTCTGCGGGACCCATACCTCGTGTTATACTGATGGTAGGCGCACACTGGCGAGTGTTTTGGGTATCTCATGGGCTATGGACCAACTGTATACCCATCAGATGGATCGTCTAACTGTTAATATGTATCTTACAGCGTAGGGTTAATATCAGAATATTACATACGTTCTCCAGCTTAGGTAGATGAAGCAAATACGTTGGCTCTGTTTGAATTAGTTGTGGTGAACGTTGTACCTTAGGGGCTTGTGGAGGCAACATTTAGTTCATGTGCGGTTCCCTAAAAAACCTACAAACATGTTTATTAGGTACCAAAACCGAGCCGCTGATTTCAAGACAGCTACGTACAGCAGACTGCTGAAATTATTACAATATATTCGTAAGATCCGTTTCTCTAACGACCTTTAAAATTTTCTTGTATTTTTACCGTTTCCGAGACAAAGAGCTTCAAACTTTTCCTGTTTGTAAAGATACAGACGTGTTTGCGTGAGGGGAAAATGTAGATTAAAAATGAAGCAGCTTAGAGAAATATACTGTAAAGTGTCACTGTTATCATCAGAAGGATTCTGGAAACCCCATGTTTTTCTAGTACTGAAGCACATGGGAAACATTTGCCTGAGGTGTAACGTTATACAATTCCGCTTTATTTCAGTTTCATATAAGAAAATTATTGAGATCTTATTGACCCATAATGTTCTTTTCATGTGAATGGCTGCTGTAGCATGGAAAAGAAAGGAAATATCGGATAATGTTCCCATCGGAGCTCAGAAAAAGAGAATATGGTCAAGTTTGTTAAAATACTGACTGAAAAGTTGGGTACCAGCTACCTCATACTCCCTTCCTCAGCACTTTTAAAGATTTTCGCAAAGATTTTGGCATACGAAGATATTCGGGCTGTTTTATGCTGAGAGAGGAGACAGTGACATTGGAAAAGACGAAAAAGTAATAAATACAGGAAGATAGGAGACTGTGTTTGTGGTACAGAGGGACGGAAGAAGACAATTGCAGTCAGAGACGCCGAGGACACAGTGGTAGTGGAATGTGGCGGACAGTAACACAACAGTGCAAGGAAAAGAAGGAATAAGATGGTGCCTTGGAAGAGGGACAAAAGAGAAGGAGAATGTGCAACTGGGTGAGAATGATAATGAGAGACAGAGCGGAAGAGGGAGGAAGATATAGTGACAGTGGGAAGACTAAGCAGCAGTGGGAATGAATGAATGAGAGACTAGCAGTAAGGGAGGGCAAGACAGTACCAGAGAGAAGAAACAGTAGTAGTAGAACAGAACGAAGGGGATTGTGACTGTGAGATACGAGGCAGTGACAAAGAGACACAACGAGATAATGACAGTAAGCTGGACTGAATGGTTCAAATGGCTCTGAGCACTATGGGACTCAACTGCTGTGGTCATAAGTCCCCTAGAGTTGAGAATTACTTGAACCTAACTAACCTAAGGACATCACACACATCCATGCCTGAGGCAGGATTCGAACCTGCGACGTAGCGGTCGTGCGGTTCCAGACTGTAGCGCCTTTAACCGCTCGGCCACTCCGGCCGGCTGCTGGACTGAATGAGTGAGTGTAAGAGGGGAAGTGGGAGTGGATGGTATGGGCGACTTGCAGCGATGGGTTGGTTAATCTGAGTGAGTTGCAGAGTGAAAATTTGTTCGCATGTCAAAATATCTGGGAAAAGGTGCTGAAGACGGTAGCGTGGGGCAGCTGATTTTTCACTTTTCAATCGTTATTTTTAATAAACTGGATACTGCACGCCTTTTCTGTGCTCAGATAGGAGCGGTTTTTCACTCCTCTGTCATAATGCTGCACTTTTTCTGTAATCGTGTTGGGGCAAGCGTGGACACTGGACGTAAGTGAGAACTGAGAGTGTGTCGTTGGTGCTGATGCAGCGCTAATTTAGTCTCTGCGGAGTGCGGATACATCTATCACCCGCTGTGTCATATATCTGACGACACGTAATTAAAACAAAATAGGGCGTTTGGATAATGAGTACAGTCACGTACAGAGCTTGTTATACGTGAATGCACCTCCGGAATAGAGAGGCTATTGTATTAACACTATGTTTAATTCAACGAAACGAAGTTGCCCTTGTTATTCCTAATTGTATAGAACTATTTAGATCTGCCGTTTGATTATGAAGTCTGCATTCCCATATGTAATTAATTTAATTTTTGAAAAAAAAATATCATAATTGTCCTACTAACAGATATCTAAAGGGACAGTCGACATTTTAACACTACCTTTGCTATAGCTACTCTGTTGTATAACATATGCATTTTCTACAGCAACTGAACAGCATGTTCTAAAACCTCTAACATTAAAGTTATACAACTAGTAGAGTACTATAAGTTCAGTACTTTCAGATAAGAAACAAATGATGGCTGAAAGAATCCAAAGCACCCAAACAGTGCAACGAAAAATGGTTTTATTCAACTTCTGACCACATTTTCGTCAGACGTACACCCATCTCCTTCAGAAATACAGGTAGTCTGATGACAATGTAACGGTAATAAATACGAATCCGGAAACTTACATCTCAAAATTAAGCTTGTTACAGAGATTAGGTTTACCCTAAGGAGTGGGAATATCACATATACCATTAAACACATCCAAAAGAATAAAAAGTAATACTTACTACGAGGGCAGTTCAATAAGTAATGCAACAAATTTTTTTTCTGAAACAGGGGTTGTTTTATTCAGCATTGAAATACACCAGGTTATTCCCCAATCTTTTAGCTACACAACACTATTTTTCAACGTAATCTCCATTCAATGCTACGGCCTTACGCCACCTTGAAATGAGGGCCTGTATGCCTGCACGGTACCATTCCACTGGTTGATGTCGGAGCCAACGTCGTACTGCATCAATAACTTCTTCATCATCCGCGTAGTGCCTCCCACGGATTGCGTCCTTCATTGGGCCAAACATATGGAAATCCGACGGTGCGAGATCGGGGCTGTAGGGTGCATGAGGAAGAACAGTCCACTGAAGTTTTGTGAGCTCCTCTCGGGTGCGAAGACTTGTGTGAGGTCTTGCATTGTCATGAAGAAGGAGAAGTTCGTTCAGATTTTTGTGCCTACGAACACGCTGAAGTCGGTTCTTCAATTTCTGAAGAGTAGCACAATACACTTCAGAGTTGATCGTTTGACCATGGGGAAGGACATCGAACAGAATAACCCCTTCAGCGTCCCAGAAGACTGTAACCATGACTTTACCGGCTGAGGGAATGGCTTTAAACTTTTTCTTGGTAGGGGAGTGGTGTGGCGCCACTCCATTGATTGCCGTTTTGTTTCAGGTTCGAAGTGATGAACCCACGTTTCATCGCCTGTAACAATCTTTGACAAGAAATTGTCACCCTCAGCGACATGACGAGCAAGCAATTCCGCACAGATGGTTTTCCTTTGCTCTTTAAGGTGTTCGGTTAGACAACGAGGGACCCAGCGGGAACAAACCTTTGAATATCCCAACTGGTGAACAATTGTGACAGCACTACCAACAGAGATGTCAAGTTGAGCACTGAGTTGTTTGATGGTGATCCATCGATCATCTCGAACGAGTGTGTTCGCACGCTCCGCCATTGCAGGAGTCACAGCTGTGCACGGCCGGCCTGCACGCGGGAGATCAGACAGTCTTGCTTGACCTTGCGCCGATGATGACACACGCTTTGCCCAACGACTCACCGTGCTTTTGTCCACTGCCAGATCACCGTAGACATTCTGCAAGCGCCTATGAATATCTGAGATGCCCTGGTTTTCCGCCAAAAGAAACTCGATCACTGCCCGTTGTTTGCAACGCACATCCGTTACAGACGCCATTTTAACAGCTCCGTACAGCGCTGCCACCTGTCGGAAGTCAATGAAACTATACGAGGCGAAGCGGGAATGTTTGAAAATATTCCACAAGAAATTTCCGGTTTTTTCAACCAAAATTGGCCGAGAAAAAACAGTGTTGCATTACTTATTGAACTGCCCTCGTAAAATTTAACGTTGTGGGAACACGAAATAGTGAAGCGGTCTGACTTTTGATCAATGAAAATATGCTGTAAGCGCACATCATCATGTATGTTATGAAATATGCTGGCTTCTCTGAGCAGGGCTTGTCAAGTAAGAATAGTTAAAATCCAGAAATTTAGTAAATAATTCTTTTTAATCCTTTGGTTATGGTTAATGATATTCACCGCCCCCTACCACCCCCCCCCCCCCTTTTGTGCGGATCTAGTCTCCTAAGACGAGTAATTCTGATGTATATGTTTCCGGGTCTTGTGCCTACTGTTGTTACATTGTCTTCAGGGTACACGTACTTCTGAAGAAGACGAGTTTAGATCTGTCGAGCTATGCGTAAACGTTCAATAAAACCACCATTTGTTGCTACTGGTTGTCTGCTTTGTTGCTGAAGCGCAGCCAAGTTCAAAATACAAATGATCACACCTTCTTTTTATTGGCAGTAGTAACTAGAGATGGGCAGTCCGCTGCCGAATTGATTCAAAGAGCCCCATCTCTCTAAAGAGTGGGTGATGGATGATTCGGAAAAAATGAATGGTAACTAATCTGAATTCAAAATGCGTCTCTGATGGCTGTAATGAGCAGGATGAAAATTCTGCGCTTGTGTGCTGGAATGGCGCCCTAACCCTTATCCTTAAGAAAAAGTTTACCAAGATACAAACAATGAATTATAGACGACGTGCATATGTGGATTTGCATATCTTATTAGTACACGATGTTTTACTCATCCATGAAAAGAGAAAATAAAGAAAGCTCTATTTAATTTTTTTCAATAGTAATACAAATTATGACGATATGTAAGTAAGCATGACACAGCACGCAGACTGTGAGTGAAAAAAAAAAAAAAAAAAATTGACCCAACCAGGGATGGAACCTGGGTCCTTCAACTTCGTAATTCGTTGCGTTGGCCATTTTTTTTGTTATCGTTCGTTGCGTTTTATTCGGGGCGGACGTCCCAAGACACCCTTTCAAGTTCGTTTTTTATCCATTCACTCAGTATTTTTACTACAGGGCGCTGCTATCCCTCCGACCGAACACGCTAAGCTACTGTGCCGGCAGCCCTCACAGATACCTTGGCAGACAATCAACTATGCTTCAGTGCAACACATTAAGGTCGAAAACACTATCAGCATGATGTTCTTGCTCTTGATTTCAGAAGATTGTCTCAAATTTCAGAAGCCCAATAAACGTTTACATACTTTTGAGTGAGTTGTTACTTCTTATCATTTGACTTTGTATCGCACTCTAAATGTTTGAGCAGCGAGCGACGTAAAAGCTGCCGTCTGAGCGTATCGCAAAGCAACCCAGGCATCACTCCCCTCCCAACAGCTCAGCGCTCCCCACCACTCTCACCAATCGAACCGTAAGCCATCTCTCTATCTCACTGTTCCCCACCATTCTCAGGGATTGGATTCCAAAGTACCTCATTGGCTCATTGCTCCCCCACCATTCTCACTGACTGGAGGCAAGGTAGCTCACTTCTCCTCCCACTCTCACGGACAGGATCGCACGGACCAGAACACATGGATACTTGAGGCGTCACTCCGTTCGCTGTGATTTTGGCACAGTGATTCAGCCTGCAGCTCGCTTTCTTAATTCAGCAACTCTCTATCCGAGTTCACCCTTTTATTCTTTGTATCTTTACTTGGATTCTTCTACTCGTTGTCTTCTCATTTTGTTGCTCTTCTGTTTTCTTGTTGAGTGACTGTTAGTGTTAGATGTACCGGTACTATCATGTCTTCTTCTATATCTGTTGCATCTATGGTTGCTGTTGTCAGTGCGCTGGAACTCTTTATGAAGGTTTTAGTTGCAATGGGTGGATGGGGTACTAAATATAACAGTATTTGTAACACATAATTACGTTTAACATACGTGGTAGTCCATGTATAAAGCTTATCTCAGTAGTTATGGTCAATATGCAGAGATATGACTGGAACGATCATTTGAAGAAAAAAGCTAAATATGGACATAGGGCCTATTGCAAATGGCTTCTGAGATGGAACATATGTAAAGTTACTTCTGTACGTTTTTCTTGAATAACACCAAATCCGCGGCCTCTAGCGAACAGTACAAAATTAAACAACATTAAATTTCCTTTACAAAGGTGTCATTCATTTTTTCACGAGGACTTACAAGTTGCGCGAAGAGAGCGAGAGAATACCGAAAATCTTGCGCTACGTTCATGCGTTGAGGTGTAGATAAGCCAGTTTGCGTTAGTTTCCCGATTTGATAGACTTACGGTAGTTTCCCGATTTGATAGACCGCGTATCCTATATCAAATTATTGTTCTATGCTACTACAGTACATTGTAAACACTGACAGTGTGCTGAACAATAAAGAAAATAAGGAACAACGTAGATTAAATATGTTCTATCTCGAAAACCATTCACAATAGTGCAGATGTCAACACGAAATTTTCTGCTTCAAATATTCGTTCCTGTCCCTGAATGTTGACCATTCATCCTGGGGCAGCCTACATTTTAGGTACAATTATTTATTTATTCCTTTAACATGAACAAAGTAATGCCATGAGGTTTCCTCTTACATCAGACCAGAGTTTTATATGTAATTACAAAATTTACTACAATCACAGTTACTTAAAAAATCATATTATCTTGAACATAATTTCTCTTCTTCTTTCTCAGGATGATTTTGTCATTTATCTCTTGGTTGAAATTGTAGATCTTTCTCGGTCTTCCTAAATGGTTCAAATGGCTCTGAGCACTAGGGGACTTAACTTCTGAGGTTCAAAATGGTTCAAATGGCTCTGAGTACATTGGGATTTAACTTCTGAAGTTATCAGTCCCCAAGAACTTAGAACTACTTAAACCTAACTAACCTAAGTACATCACACACACCCACGCCCGAGGCAGGATTCAAATAACATAATCCACCCAGTTGTATCTGTATTCTTTAATCTGCTCACTGAAGTTTTCCACTCTGGGTTGTTTTCTAATGTCTACATTCACTCTCCCATCAGACAGAACGTACACAGCCACCGTTCTAACTAAAAGGATTTCCACTGATTGTATTCTGACAGGAGCGATTCCTTCCGCTATGTTGTCCTCGCAAGAGCTTTAAGGTCTACGGAGCAGTAATTACTGAGCAGTATTAGGTCAACAGAAAGCCTGATCATTGGGACTGCAACGCTGCCTTATACAGTAAATACTAAGCTGAAGTACTTTTCGACGGCATTGTGAGCTGAAGAAAGAATTTGTCGTGACTAAAATCCTTCACCTTCGTGAAACAACCAGTAAGTTTATGTTTTGTTTGCGGTTCAATGATGGTTATCACTAAAGTCAAGTAGTGGTTCAGTTATTTGGTTGCAGCTCCTACTTTACCTATACTTCCCTAGATCACACAAGCATTTCCATACAACATCTGGTCTCTATGTTTAGGATTAATGTACTGACATGTCTTGTTTATTGTTTCTCTCACTTTGATTGACTCTGCTTTCTGCTTGCAATCAATTTTATTTTCAAGGATAGGAGGTCGTTTCTACGTCCGATGTGCAGTGCCTCCGAGATTCATGAACGTTTTAACTCTTCTGCTAGCTGAAGTGCTGGTTTTCCCTTCACGCTTCCGGACTTTGGGGCAGCATATTTATTGTGTAAAAGAGTTGGTTTGGTAATAAATCCATTTAGTTGTTCTTTCACGTCCACGAATGGTATGGAAGTCGTCTCCAAAATTATCTCTCGTGTCTCCGTTGCAAGATCAGGTACAATGGTACACTTAAAGTCTCTGTATGTTGGCACAGTCTATTCCTTGCATATTTTGGAGAGTAAGTCATGAATATGATGTTGTGAGCTGACATTCCAGTTACGAATATCTTTGCTTTTTGATCTCCTGGCCTGACTATGGGCTGGGTTGTGTGTAGGTGAAAGCTGAAATTCTGTTACATTTGAAGAAGGAATTACTCACTTGAATTGCACATTGAAGGGCAGAATATTTATCTCACTGTTCCCAGCATTATTTGTATGTTTGTAAGTTGAATTGAATTTTGAAAGATCAATTTTGAAACAGGCTATCTCTGCTTCTTTCGGTGGTCTGTAGAGGACGCACATCAGGCACTTTTTCTTAGTGGATTTGATGTTAGCTAACTTGTATTTGTCTTGTTTGTCTTTATTACACGTGATGTTAGTAGCACAGTCAGTAGGAAGTCAAAGAGTTTGTATGCCACTGCTGCACCACCTCTGTTACTTCTGTGGTGTCTTAGGTATTGGAATCTATATTTAGGAAACTGGAGAGTATGCTTGGGTTTTGCCAAGTGTAACGTTCGTTAGAGGAAAGACATGGTTGTTGTAATTCTGAAATATGTGGTGAAGTTCATCGAAATAAGTTAAAAGTGATGGCCAACTATGTTCTACAGTAGCAATACAGACACACTGGGAGAATTAGTGGCTGCATGAGTAGACAAGTTCATACTACTAAAGCGCAGGCCTTAGAGGTCATTTGCACTGCTTTTCTGCAGCCTTTATCAGCACCATTATCTTGCCATCTCTTTTTCAGGCTTGTCTTCGCGAGTTTCTTAATTCCTATGACTGTTCCAGACCTTTTCGAATATGATACAAATTTCACGATTGTGGGGCTAGGTTTCGCAGATCACAAAGTTCTACACACTACTCTATAACTTTTGATTGTAGAATGTGCTGCATGTATATTTCTTCTCGCGTTAAGATTTTACAATTTAAAATGGCAATGTTAATAGTAAATACTCTAATTTTACCAGTGTACTTTTCAGCGTTGCACAACAATATGTCATCCATACTGCCGCCGCCTAGATGAATTACGAGCAGTTTGCGGTACCATTTTACCAAACTTATACAACCGTTCGCTCGAAGAAAGATCCGTACCCAAAGACTGGAAAGCTGAACAGGTCACACCAATATTCAAGAAAGTTGGTAGGAATAATCCACTAAATTACTGGCCCAAATAGTTAACGTCGATATGCAGCAGGATTTTGGAACATATATAGTGTTCGAACACTATTAATTACCTCGAAGAAACCGGTCTATTGACACACAGTCAACATGGGTTTAGAAAACATCGTTCCTGTTAAACACAACTAGAGCCTTATTCACATGAAGTGTTGAGTACTATTGACAAGGCATTTCAGATCGAGTCTGTATTTATGGATTTCCGGAAGGCTTCTCACACAATACCATACAAGAGGCTCGTAATGAAGTTGCGTGCTTGTGGAATATCGTCTCAGTTATGTGAATGGATTTGTGACTTCCTGTCAAAGAGGTCACAGTTCGTAGTAATCGACGGAAAGTCATCGAGTAAACCAAAAGTGATTTCTGACTTCCCGCAAGGTAGTGTTATAGGCTCTTTGCTGTTCCTTATCTACATAAACGATTTGGGAGACAATCTTAGCAGCCCTATTCGGTTTTTTGCAGATGACGCTGTCGCTTATCGACTAATAAATTCATCAGAAGATCAAAACTAACTGCAAAGCGATGTATAAAAGATATGTGAATGGTGAAAAAAGTGGCAGTTGACTCTAAATAACGAAAAGTGTGAGTTCATCCACATGAGTGCTAAAAGGAACTCGTTAAACTTCGGTTACTCGATAAATTAGTGTGACTCACATAAAGTAAAATGAGTCCAATTTTATTTATGAATGACAATTGTGATTAATTTTTCCTTTATGGAAACATACAGTGTAATACTGACTGTAAATGATGACTGCAGATACACTTCAACTACAGTTTTAATAATTTTTATATTGATTTTTTGAGTAAAACTATAAAAATGTAACAAGAATCAATCTACATTGTTAAACTTTTTCTACTTGATAAGCAATATTTAGGATTTGGTTTTAATATTTATAATTTTTACAGCAGACGAAATATAAAACTTTCACATCTGAAATTTACTACGGACATATCACAAAATTTTTCCTTCTCTTTATAAGTTGATTCAAAGTACGACCAAATTAGATAAACATGTTGATTTAGGGAGTTGAATGTATCTTCCTTTTACTTGTTTTTGTGAGTGAAAGGTGGGTGTTGAGTCATGAAAAAGTACTAGTTCGTTCCAGTGAATGACTAGGTCTGATGCGATCTCTGAAAAGAACAGTTTTGTCCATCTCTAGTAATAACACACTTCATATAGTCACAACTTATGCTCGCAGTAACAGGTCTAAGAGAGTGCCACTATTCATAACACATGCACTACAACGTAACACAAATTTTTACCGCACTCTCACAAACATCGGGGCGATGAAATACATTGTTTGTAGTATTAGGGATTTTAAAACTTTTGTTGTATAGCACTTTATCGTGCAAATCCCGTAACTTGCAATATATTTTATTTTACTCTAGCACAATTGAATAACACCTGTACGTCACCTCTGCGGCTTGTCGCACAAGGGATACACCCAGCAAGCTGCATTCAGCACGTGAAACATCAGCGTGAACTAACACAAACGACATGGTCACCACTCTGTTCTTAAACCGGTATAAACAAAGCAGTTAGAATTAGAACGTTATTACTGCAGTTTAAGGGGTCGCTGGAAGAAAACACCAACCCACAAATGCGTATTTGAGTTACTGCTTAGTACAAGATAAATTCAAAGACAATCATGAAGACAAGAATACAAAATCTACAAGACAAAATTACGAGTATATACCCTGGTCTGCAAAACTTAATGACGGAATAGGTAAATTAAAATAACATGTTAAGTACTCGCTAAAAATGAACGACATTGCGAGACAATATTATCAGAGGTGTCCCAGTTGTGCACAGAATGCTGGACGCTACATTACGTGACGTCTGCGTGACTATAGCACCAGATGGGGACGGTCCCGCGAAACAGGTTTTTTGGAAGAACTCATATAGGGAAGAATTACCGGGAAACTGCGAGGATGACGATGCGTAACGAATGTAGCCCAGGCGCTTGGTGTACCTCAAAGAATTGTTTCGTGTGCAGGCGGAGAGTTCCGGATCACTGCCACCACCGCCCCAGGAAGAGGAGGTGGTCACCGACGGTCAACTACAGCCTCAGGTGACCGCTACATTGTGCAACAGGCAACAAGGGACCAACGTCAAACAGCCGGTGAAATTGCTGACACATTATACGGGATTGAAACGTAAGTAATTTCACATTCCGGGGTGACAAGGTGACTCCATGGGGGTGATCTCTCCGTTGCCCGATGAGAGGTACGTTGTTTTCTGTTGACACTCGCTCATAGGCAGCACCATTTGCAATGGGGCCAAGAGGATAGGAACTAGACAGACGATGAATCAGGTGCTTCTCTTTGATGAGAGCCAATTCAGTGTGGTGATTCTGGAAGTACCCTCATATGGCGAGAGATAGAAATAAATAAATCCTCTAGGACCATCATCAAAAATGATCAAACATGATCCACTTGGTGATCCAGGTTCCATGGTGGTTCTGTTCTCTCTGTCTCTTTTTTTTTTTTTTTTTTTTTTTTGAGTCAACAGTCTTCAGATTGGTTTGATGCGGCCTGCCATGAATTCCTCTCCAGCTCTCCTGTGCTAACGTTTCTATCTTAGAGTATCTCCTGCAGCGTATGGCGTCCATTATTTCCTGGATGTATCCAATCTCTGTCTTCGTCCACAATTTTTATCCTCTACGCGTCTCTCTACTACCATCGAAGTTATATTCTAATGTCTTAACAAACATCTCGTCATGGTCTTCTTGTCGGTGTTTTCCATATATTCCTTTCTTTCTCAATTTTGCGCAGAACCTCTCCTTCTTTCCTTATTAGACCAATAAATTTTCAACCTGCTTCTCTACCGCAACATCTGAAACACTTCGGTTCTCTTGTGTTCCTGTGTTCCTACAGCCCATGTTGCACTACCATAAAATGCTGTGCTCCACATGTACATTCACAGAAATTTTTTCTCCAAAAACCAAGGCCTATGTTTGATTATAGTAGACTTCTCTTTGCTAGAAATGCCCTTTCTGCAAGTTCGCTTTTGAAGTTCTCCATGCTCTGTCCGTCATGGATTATTTTGTTGCCTAGGCAGCAGAAATCCTTACTTCATGTACAACGTAATTACCAATTCTGATGCTAAGTTTCTTGCTGTTCTCATTTTGCTACGTCTGTTACTTTCGTCTTTCTTCGATGTAGTCTCAATTCACATTCTGTACTCATTAGATTGTTCATTCCACTCATCAGATATTGTAATTCTTCTTCACTTTCACTGAGGATAGCAGTATCATCAACAAATCTTCACATTGATATCTTTTCGCCTTGGATTTTAATTCCACTCTTGAAACTTTCTTTTATTTCCGTCATTCCTTCTTCGACGTATAGACTGAACAGGAGGGGTGAAACAATATATCGCTGTCTTACACACTAGTTATTCCGTGAACGTAATTCATTGAGCCGTGCTACGTCTCGCATGGGTGTTGTTTGTAGGTTTCTGTCCTCTGTTGGAGGCCAGACCGTATCGTTTAGTTGACATGGATGTGGTTGTTTGTCTTCTTCTCGTGTTGACTTGCGCCACTTGGTTTCGCAAGCGTTGCTTGTCCGGTGTGGCGTGTAGTTCGACAGCTTTCTTGACCGTAGGTTGGTTAGAGATTCGTTGACTCTGGTGGTAGTGATTACTTTCTCGTTCCGGGTGCTCTAAGCACAGTATTGTACGGGTGGAATACAGACCACCGGTTCCGGCTTTGGAGTATTTTTACATCTTTGCATTTGGTTTGTTGGACGTTAGGTAGCCTCATCAAGATTGTCATTAGTCATTCGTTAGACTGCCACTTGACTGAGTTACGATCTTTTGTAGTGAATGCGACTCCTGGCTGCCTATCTCATCGCTCGTGAAAGTGTTTTTTGCCAGCCTACTCAGAGGTCGATTCCTGGTGCACCGCCTGTGACTGGCCCTTGTGTTTTATTGTTGTATTTACTGTTGTATTATATGTTTATACATATATTTATGTAATTGCCACTCTTGGCGTTACAGCAGGTTTAAATGATTGTGCAACCAAGTTACCATCATTTTGTCCCAACTGTTTGGCAATCAGTTGCTTGTCCTTTTAAATTAACCTTTGTTGTTGTATTCGCTGTTTTACTGTATGTTTTCTTAAATTATTTATATAATTGCCATTCTTGGCATTACATCAGGTTTAAATGCTGGTTCTACCAAGATTTTCATCATTTTGTCTCACCCGTTTGGTGATCAGTTGCCAGACATTTTAAATTAACATTTGCTATTGCATTGCTATTATATTTGTTAAATTTTTTATAATTGCTGTTCTTGGCGTTTAATACCTTGAGCTATGACTGTGGTTACTTGCCTTAAAATTCTTATTGGGATCACATTGGCTTGTTTTTAAAACATTATTTTCTGTGTCTGTATTTGATGCTCATTTGGTAAATTGTAACGCATTGAAAGCACTATTGATGAACAGTTATTTATTCCTTCATTGATAACGTGTGATATCCTTATTTATTGCTAAGTCTGGAATTACCGTTTTAAAATAAATGTGTGTAATAGCAAAAGGGAACCAATAGTAACTGATTACGGGCCCATTCACAGTCGTAACCGATTCCTGCCTTCCTTGACTTCAAGGTTCCATTCATAGTCTTCCAGTCTCATTGCTCCCGCTTCGTTCTTGTGGATATTGTATATTACCCTTTCTCCCTATAGCTTACGAATTATTTTCTCATGATTTCGAACATTTACCACCATTTTACATTGTCGAACGTTTTTCCAGGTCGACAAATCCAATGAACACGTCTTTTTTCTACTTCAGCCTTGCTTCAATTATCAAGTGCAACGTCAGAGGCGCCTCTTTTGTGCCTTAACTTTTTTTAAAGCAAAACACGTCGTTATGTAACAGATTTTCAATTTCTTTCCTTTCTTTTGTATATAATTGTTCTTAGCAGCTTGAATTCATGCGCTAAGAAGCTGATTGTGTTATAATTCTCGCATATGTAAGCGCTCGCAATCTTGGGAATAGCGTGGACGATGTATTCTCGAATTTCTAATGGTAAATCATGACTCTTATTCATTGTACACACAAGTGTTAATAATCTTTTTCTTGCCAATTTCTGCAGTGACATTAGATATTTCGATGGAATGTTGACTATTCCTTCTACGTTATGTGATTTTAAGGCTCCTAAATTCTAATATAGGATCCTTGTCTCTTCCCTTTCGGATCCTGTTTCTTCTCTTGTCACTTCATCAGATAAACTCCCGTTCATAGAGGTGCTCAGTGTACTCTTCCCATGTATCCCCTCTCTACTGAGCATTTTGCAGTAGATTTCCTAGTGGACTCGACCGCCCCTGATTTTAAGTTCACTCCTTAGGGCAATCATAAAATAGATTTCTTCAGCGTCAATTAACCTAACCTTCCCTTCACTTACCATTTATTTTATTCCTAAGCCGCTTGTATTTCGGTATTCCTGAACTTTCCTGAACATTTTTTATTTCTTTCGTCAATTAAATGATGTATTTCTTCTGTTACCCATGAGCTTTTCCGAGTTACCTTATTTCTATCTACATTCTTTTCTCCAACATCTGTAATTGCCATTTTAGAGCTGTACATTCCTCTTCAACTGAAATGTCTGCTGTGCGATTCATTATCGCAGTGTCTAGAGCTCAGAGAACTTCAAGCGTACCTCGTCATTCTTTAATTCTTACGAATCTCACTAATTTGCATATTGGTTCTTCCTGAATACTCTCTTGGACTTCACCCTACTCTTCACCATTACTAAGTGGTGATCCGAATTTATATCTGCTCCTCGGTGTGCCTTACAATACAGTATCTCCTTTCGAAATGACCATGATGTAATCTAACCGAAATCATTCAGTATCTTCTGGTCTTTTCCAAGAATACCGCCTAGTTTTGTGATTCTTGAACAGGATAATAGCTGGATTGAGATTTTCACTCTGCAGAGGAGTGTGCGCTAGAGCACTTGTCCGCGAAAGGCAAAGGTTCCGAGTTCGAGTCTCGGTCTGGCACACAGTTTTAATCTGCCAGGAATTTTCAGGATATTAGCTATTACTAGCTGAAATTTATTGCAAATTCCAACTAATCTTCCTGCCCTCCCATTCATACTATCAAATCTATGTTCTCAAATAACCCTTTCTTCTACTCCTTCTCTTACAACCGCTCTACATTTTCATCTACCTTTATGTATTGAATTATCCGTTCAGTATCCTCATATTTCTCTATTTCTTCATCATTGGCTTGCGACGTCGGCATGTGCAGATGAAGTATTGTTTTCGGTGTTGATTTGTTGCCGATTTTGGTGAGAACAATCCTATCCCTGAACTGTTCACTGTAAATCACTGTCTGTCCTATTCTGCTGTTCGTAACGAATCCTACTCCCGTGACAACTTTTGCCGTTGCTGTTGATATTAGCCTATACTAATGCGACCAGTAATCCTTGTCGTCCTTACATTTCATTTTACTGACGCCCATTATATGTAGATTGATCCTTAGCATTTTCCTTTTCAGAACTTTTAGCTTCCATACCACCTTCAGAATTCTGACATTCAACTTCCCAACTCGTAGAACGTTATCCTTTCGGTGTTTGTTCTCATGGTGAACTTGGCAGTCTTCTTCTACAAACCCGAATGGGGGACTATTCCGGAATTTTTTGCCAATGTAGAGATCGTTATGACACTTCTTCTGTTATGGGCTACATATCCTGTGGATACACGTTATGTGCCTTAGTTTCAGTGGTTTCCATTGCCTTCTGAATCCTCATGCACTACTGATTCTTTCGATTTTAGGGGCATTTTCTCACCCGATGCGGAAGAGCGTTCCCTTCGAAGATAACGAAGAAACGGTTCAATCAAAGCTTTGGTTGTGGTTCTATCAGCAAACATTCAGCAGTGACGTTGTCACCAAACTTGTGTCTCATTGGGAGAAATGTGTTCGTTGCCAGAGTAACTATGCTGAGGAATAAATATGTAGATGTAAAAAATAAAGGCGTAGAATGTTAGTAACGTATGTTGTATTTGAAAAGCTACAAGAACTTTTACATAAAACGTACTGAGAGATTACTTTTCAGCAGTCCTCTTATATACATGCATATTCTTTCGATTCAAAGAATTTAATGTATGTCGTACTATAATTAATAATGACAGAAATATGTACTTCGAAAACGATATATGTGACACATATCTCCATATGATAAAACATGTCACTCACTCGGAAGTGTATGTTGACCCATACAGTTCGATTCATCTGCCAGAGTAATATCTTTGACTATATTGGGTTTGGCCATAAGTCCGTGGTGTTTCTGCACTAGTTTATAAAACTCAATGGATACACATAACAGAGACTTTAGTCATCGATAATATATTCTCCTGCCAAAGCTGGGGTAACTTTTCGATTAAGCGACTATTGTAATCACGTCGTTTCGAGGCGATGAACTCGTCAATCCGTTTTCGGGAGCACCTTCATCCAGAATGAAAGTTTCTCGAAAGGAGTTCGATAGATAGCGGAAAAGGTGAAAATCTGAGTTCTCAAGATCAGGTGAATAAGATGGGTGCGCTATTACTTCCAAATCCAAAATCTGTACAGTGTTTTTGTCAGTTTTGCGGAATCCGGGTGAGCGTTATCGTGGAGGAGCACCACTTCTCACAGTCTTCCTGGTTGTAGTTTTTGCACTGCGTCTGCAGCATGTCTCAGTTGTCGTCCGTGAACGTCAGCAGGGATGTTTACACCTCAGGGAATTCGTAGTGCACCACATCGCCGCTGTAGCAGCACGTGGACGAGTGCAAGTCTTTGTATGGGGAATTACGGATTTGTTTGGGCTCAGTCATTCCTTTCTTTTCCTTGTGTCAGCATAAAGATACCATTTTTCGAGGCCAGTACCGGTACAAAATAGGAATGGTCTGTGTTGTGCACGACTAGTGGATGACGAGGAAGCGGAGACACACATAAACACAACACGATGGTAGAATGATCGCCTAACGGCACATTCATCAATTCTTGAGTGAATTGACGTGGACTATTGGACTAATGTGGATTAATTCGTTTAATTCATCCTCTTAGAACCCCAACATCTTCGTGGACGTGCAGTCACTAACTTCAAAACATTCCTCCTTAAAACGAGAAATTCATTTTCTTGCCGTGCTCTGTTCAATGACATTATCTTCATAAATGGCGCTGTCACCACTATACTCAACTCAGGCAGAAGAGTATGTCGGAAGTGCTCCGATTTCTCCACCTGGCACTACAGTTTTTAACACCCATCCACACTCTCCAAAAGACAAAATGACAACATGTAAACGGAAAAAGAAAATGACAATCTACAAATAAACCCATAACAATTGAATACCAACATGCAGAAAACGCCAACAACTTATGCACCAGGGTAATACTTTCAGCTACTCATGCGAAGCTGGGCGGGTCACTCGTATTGTATGAGGAGAATATTATTTAAAAAGCTGTAAGTGTTTTCACATACAAAATCAGGATTCATTACTTTTCAGAGAGCCCTCGGTCCACATAGCTATTCTTGTTATTCAAAACTCTTAATGTATGCCGTAAGATGTACTTATAATATACATAAAACATGTTCGCCTTTGGGAGTATGGTCAACCAATAGTTGTTTACTGGACATGCGATAGTGAAAATTTGTGCTGAACTGAGACTCGACTTTTGTACTTATCGATGGCGGTCGCCTTACCATTAGGATACGCGAGCACGTTTCGAGGCCGGGCCCTAACTTATATTTCGTCAACCATGCGTGAACTACCTACGCACGTAACCCATTACGTAAATTTCCGCACAGGGGAGAATTTTGTTTTTTACCCCTGTCTTTCCTATTTTTTTTTTTACTGACAGTCGCTTGGCTGGTATCGGTGGATAAATATAATATTGCAGCGCGTGTGCGGTTCGGAAGTACGATGCAAAGTTCCTTTGGAGATGCACGCAGGTCTGAAGAAAGTTCGCATCATACTTCTGTACAACATGGGCCCTGTAATATCGTAAATTATGTAATAATTATAGAAATATATGCTTGTAAAACGAAGTAGCTCACACATACGTTAACATGCTAAAACATGTCCTCCACCCATACGGTTGAGTTCATCTGCCAGAATATCTTTGAATATACACTGAACTGCGAAAGAAACTGGTATAGGCATCCGTCTTCAAATACAGAGATATGTAAAAAGACACAATGGGCGCTGCGGTCGGCAACCCCTCTATAAAACAATATGTGGCGAGGTTATTAGATCGGTTACTGCTTCTATCAGGTTATCAAGGTTTAAGTGTGTTTGAACATGGTGTCACGGTCGGCGCACGAACGATGGGACTCATATCTCCGAGGTAGCCGTAAAGTGGGGGTTTTCTGTAGACTATTTCATGAGTGTATCGTGAATAACAGGAATCCGGTAAAACATCAAATCTTCGACATAGCTGTGGCCGGAAAAAGAACCTGCAAGAACGACACCAATAACGACTGAGAGGAATCGTTCAACCTGACACAGGTGCAACACCTCCGCAAGTTGCTGCAGGTTTCTGTGATGGGCCAATGACAAGCGTCAGCGTGTGACCCATTCAACGAAACATAATCGATTTGTCCATCGGAGCCGAAGGCCCAATCGTGTACAAAAATGGCTCTGAGCACTATGGGACTTAACTTCTGAGGTCATCAGTCCCCTTGAACTTAGAAGTAATTAAACCTAACTAACCTAGGGACATCACACACACCCATGGTCGAGGGAGGATTCGAAACTGCGACCGTAGCGGCCGCCTGTTCCAGACTGTAGCGCCTACAACCACTCGGCCACCCCGGCCGGCAATCGTGTACCCTTGATGACTGCACACCTCGCCTCGGCCCGTGAGCACCGACACTGGAATGTTGATGACGTGAAACATGTTGCCTGGTCGGACGAATCTCGTTTGAAATTGTAGCGAACGGATGCACGTATACAGGTACGGAGACAACGTCATGAATCCATGAACCCTGCATGCCAGGAGAGAACTTCTTAGGCTGGTGCAGATTCTGTAATGGTGTGGGGTGCTTGCTATTGGAGTGATATGGGACCCCCGAACGTCTAGGTACGACTCTGACAGGTGACACGTACATAAGCATTCTTTCTGATCACCTGCATCCAATCATGTCCACTGCGCTTTCCTACGGACTCGGACAATTCCAGCAGGACAATGGAACACCTCACACATACAGAATTGTTCAAAATGTTCAAATGTGTGTGAAACGTAATGGGACTTAACTGCTAAGGTCATCAGTCCCTAAGCTTACACACTACATCACCTAAATTATCCTAAGGAGAAACACACAAACCCATGCCCGAGTGAGGACTCGAACCTCCGCCGGGGGCAGCCGCACAGTCCATGACTGCAGCGCCCCAGTCCGCTCGGTTAATCTCGCGCGGCGTACAGAATTGCTATGGAGTGTCTTCCGGAACAGTTTTCTGAGTTAAAACACTTCAGCTTGCCCCCAAACTACCCAGACATGAACGTTATTCTTATATCTGGGAGGCCTAGCAACGGGCTGTTCAGATGAGATCTTCACCACCTTGTAGTCATACGGCTTTATGGATTAATGGTGTCAGTTCCCTCCAGGACTACTTCAGACATTAGTCGCGTCCATTCTACGTCGTGTTGCCGCACTTCTGTGTGCTGGCGTAGGCGTTACACGAAATTAGGCAGGTGTACCAGTTTGTTTGGCTCTTCAGTCTTATAGCACTGAATGTAGCTTGTGGGTTTCCTTACACTTTGTTGTAGATCACTGTTGGCGCGAGCTTAGGTGCAAGCCGGAAGTATGTATAGATACTGCACTGCACAACTGCTTGCAAAAACTTTCCAGCAGGCTACGCACGGACTGAGTGCTGACCGCTCTGAACGTGTCCAGGTGCCAGCAGAAGTGGTGCCCGATTTGTCGCAGCACTGAGATCAACACATTCGAACAAACGGAGGGCAAAGAATAGCGGCTAGCAGTGTAGTTTAGAAAAGCAAACACGAATACCAAGCAGAGCGCAGGGCGTCCGCACGTGGCTGCTGCGCTAGTGTGCACGTGGACAGGCCGGCGCCTTGGAGAGTCGCCACCACCACTGCCACCCCCGCAGCGCAGCTCAGCCGTGCCGCGGCGCCACCATGCACTAAATCACGCGGGTGGACGTGTGGCGTCGGGGGCCACAGGCGCCCACATCCGGAACCTGTGGCCGCCCGATAAATCTTCCTACGTCGTCCTCTTTTTTCCTAGACCTCGGTGACATAAAACTGCTGCGAAATCTTGTTTGCAATTTATTGTCGCATTGCCTTAATTATTCACCGTACTACACCGCCTCTTATTAACACGCCATCGTCGAATGTGCGTCGAGGCAATGTGTTGTCACCTCAGAAACACTTCCGTCAGCTCTCTGGTGACATCACAAGCGGGTATAATATTCTATCGTTAACCTTGAAACAGCTATAGCTACATGTACTGGTAGATAGGACTACTTGGCTGTGGAAGTGAAAGGGTAGCTCACAACATAGACAGACTACAGTATTCTCAATTACAAGCACCCAAGCTTTAATGATCTTCCAGCAATAAAGGCCCTTAACAAATCTCAATTAAGCAAGGACATAAACTTGGTTACAAACATATGTTAACCTTCAACCAGTGAATAACCCCAATAAAGAATTACCAATCAATAAAACGTAGATAAAGGACTTCTTTACAAGAATGCTTAAATTAAGTAAAATCATGAAAGCTAAGTTACAACTTTTCTCACAAACTACTTAGGAATTTACAGCAATTAAACAAGTTTGATCTGTTTAACCAGAAGGTAACTGCCAAGTCCAAGCGACCGAAGCCACTCAGAGCGGACGACCCCCCCAACGCTGGTCATCAACCGACATCGTCACGGCCCACTGGCCACCGTGCTAAAACAGACTAACGTTTCGGTAAGTGACCGACAGCAACACAGGAGTAACAGTGACTGAAAGTCGGCGTACGCCTTACGAAACACGGCACACCCTGAAGCAGGAGCAGGCACAGCTGACTAGCGGCCATACAACCGCGAGTAAACAAATCTCACGCCGCCCGTACTAACGCGGGAAATGATAGCGAGCGACAAGACGCCACGCGCAAAGCAGCAACCGTGCCTACCCCTCGACCACAGAATGTGCCCTGTCTCCTTGTCTATGGTAAAACAATTTATAGCACACAAGAAACGATTTAATAATGGCATTAGTTCAACGCAAGATCAGTTAACAGTTAGGTCCAGTAAAGATTTACCAACGGATTTACCGTCAAACCAGCTTCCGAATCACAGGCGGAAATTAGTAAATTTGGCATAAGTTGTCACCAGACCAATAAACAAGAAATCAAAGTAAACAGTTGCCAAAAATACAGTCATGATACGCAAGCCCTTCAAGACCGTGCTATCTTACTCACAGTTATCATTAACGGCGAAACATACACAAATGAATGATAAGAAATTCACCATTGAAAGCAAAAAACAACACACCACAAAGATTAAATTAATTAATTTGCAGACGAGGCAGTCACTGAAAGCTCAGTTCCACAAGATTAGGACTAACCTCACTCGGCAGCAATACATTTGTGTGCGTGATAACTTGGTTGCCCAAATAGAACTCCAAAACCCAAAACAACAGGACACACGTTAGCTGTCTTGTTCTCAGATACTAGGCACCACCGAGCTAAGACAATCGCGAAGCAAAAAAAAAAAAAAAAAAAAAAAAAGAAATCTCTGAAATCACAGCTGCCTGCAGCAAAAAAAATGAGTCAGGGTGCATGAACGTAAAGCACAAGCCACTGTTCCAGCCGGAGCGTAACATTTTCAATCCACATACGGACAGAACAACACACGTGGGCATAAAGGGAGCAGCAGATGCGTACCAAGAAAACTATACTGCCCCAAAATACGACCCACGTCACGTCCACAAACCAGAGCACTGCTCCCGGAGCTGGTGTCTGCTCGCTAGACTGCCACAACTCTCTTTCGGCCGGAAAGCGATGCTGACTGCCGCCTTGCTCAACGCTCCCTTCTCGCCCGTGCACAACAACTCTTCTCTTGTTGCCTCAGAGTGCGGCCGCAGTGTCCGTTCTCCCCTGCTGTCCGCCCCAGACTCCCGTACTCGCACTCACTCCCTCGTTAGGACCCGCTCCGACAGGAGGCGCTCGCGATCGCACATAGTGCCAACCTCAACCAGAGGCCCGAGAGCCGCGCCACGGCTCACTACAGTTATTTCTGTATATAAAAAAGTCAACGGCATTGGCTTAGAATCGCATTTAGCATTAACTGAGTATGACAAAGCCGTTGATGAGGTAAAAAGATCTCTTCCATCGGAAATGTTGGAAGTAAAACGTTTTCCTAAATACCCCATTAATTTCATAAAGTATCAACATGAAAATACAAAAACATTTCTATGTTCTGATTCGAAAACCTCAGATGAAATTTTAATAAATTAAGGCGTTCGACAGGGATGCAGTCTACACACACTTTATTTAATTTACATATCGCCGACCTAGTTGTGAGGTCGGACGCTAAAATACAGTTAGGAATTAAAATAGGATCTACCTTACCATTAAATAAACTGTTATATGCTGACGACCAGATACAGGAAACATAAGATAGTTCACATAGAGCGTTTTATAGACTGAGCCAAAAATCGACATGGTGCAAGTCACCTATAGCTGTATTTAAGACAAAGCTAATGGATTTCAAAGAAGAGAATGCATCAGATCGAAAATAATAGTAATAAATCGGTAAATTTTAGAACATGTGTCCGACGTCAGTTATCTAAGATTTTATATTATTTTTTACTATGATAAACACAAGCAGTAGAAGATCAGCAGAACAATCGGAAGAACTTTGGGAAGGAAAAGAAAGAAGGAACACACATCAATTTCTATATAATTTTTGCTGTACATCCTCTTGTTTATGTTACTGAATCCTTGACAGTAGCAAGAAAAGAATTTACAGCCAGAAGAGACTAAGTTCATGAGATATTTAAGGGGTTGAAAGGTATTTATAAGAAATGAAACGATGAGATCAAACTGAAAAACCATTTTAGTTAATGACAAAGTAGAAGAGAACAGAATGAAATGGATGGATCATGTTGATAGAATGACAGAAAATAGATTTACAAAGAAAGTAGGGCATTATCGGATGATGGATAAGAAATAAATAGGTCGATTTCTGAAGAGATGGAGAGATGGATTGTAGAGATTGGAACAGGTGATTAGTACACCTAATCTTTGGAAGGAGACGATGATAATCTTAATATATCGAGCTTCTGTCGCTGTTAAACTGGAACACGTGACATATTTTGTACACACTCCTTTAGTCATTAATAAACTTATTTCATTTGGTACAGACGATGATCAGACAGAACATAATGACCACCTAACTAATAACCTCTGGTACGTATAACAGTGGCTACGTGTCGTTTCATTGAAGCAATGAAGCCTTGGTAGGTCGCTGGAGCGAACTGATACCCCATCTGCCGCAAACATCATTCTCGTACAGGCATTCCCGATGTGTTGGATTCGGTTCAGGTCTGGCAAGTTCGGGGGCCAGTACATCAATTGAAACTCACCACTGTGTTCCTCGAACCACTCCATTAAACTCCTAGCCTTATTCCATGGCGCAGTGTCTTGTTGAAAAGTGAAACTGCCGTTGGGAGCACGATCGTTATGAAAGGGTGTGCTTGGTGTGCAGTCGATGTAAGATACTCCTTGGCCGTCATGTTGCCTTCCACGAGATCCACTGAACCCTTAGATACCCACGTTTGCGTTCCCCAGAGCATAATGGAGCCGCTACCAGCTTTTCTCTGCCACGCAGTTCAGGTGTCAAGGAGTTATTCCTGTGGAAGACGACGGTTTTGCGCCCTCCGATCGGGATGATGGTATAGCGATTCATGATACTATGCACTGCTCTGCCACTGCACCAACGTACAGTGCCGACGGCCACGTGCCCATTTCAGTTGTAATTGCCGATGTGGGTGTTAACATGTGCACATACATGGGTCGTCGGCTGATGAGGCCCATCGTTAGCAGCGTTCGATGAACTGCAGATTCAGACACACATGCGCTCTGCCCATATTTAAAGTTAGATGTCAGTTCCACCACAGTTCGCTGCCAGTCCTGTAATACCAGTCTGCCCAGCATACGACGTCTGACATTTGTAATAAGAGGTGGCAACCCAGTCCCGCATTTGGACGTGGATTCACCTCGGTTTTGCCACTTGTTGAACACGTTAACCACAGCACTCCTCAAACACCCGGAATGTCATGCAGTTTCCGAAATGCTCGCGCCGAACCTCTGTACCATCGCATTCTGCCCTCGGTCAAACTGAGATATATCACGCATCTTCCAGCGTCTACACACAGACAACCCGCTCACTGATGCTACGTGGGCCAAGCATGTGTCTGACTAGCAGCCATCCTCATCAGATGACGCTGCTATCGCCTGGACGGGTTTATATCGACATTAGGTCGGTTGTCATAATAATTTGGTTGATCAGTGCATGTCATCCTGAGTGGGCCAAACACATTGCGCAGCACAGTTAAGGGATCGTGGTTTCGAAACCCTGCAACTCTTTCCCATTTGGCCCACAGGTGTCTGTAACCTTCCTCTCTAACAACAGAAAAGCGTGACAGACTACGACGCCATCTTAGGACTCGGCGTCGCTTGGAACAGCAAGATGACGACGCACGCTGAAGAAAAAGAAGGCCAGAGCACAGAAAGTTCATGTGAGGTGTAAAGTGGATTAATAATGTCGTGTTGGCACCAAATACCACTCCGTTTCTGCCCAATAACACAGTAAAAGTGTCGAACGGCTGGAAAGTCCTCGCGTCCCCTGTTACCCAGTGTCACACCTTCCTTTGACGTCTCCGCGATATAGGTTCTGATACGCGACGCCCACCGCAGAAATCACGCGAATTTCTGAGGAGTGGGAGAGGGAATCATTTCAGACACGCTAATGCTCAGAATCGACGCGAGAAGGCCTTATCTACATCTACATCTACATGGATACTCTGCAAATCACATTTAAGTGCCTGTCAGATGTTTCATCGAACCACCTTCACAATTCTCTGTTATTCAAATCTCGTATAGCGAGCGGGAAGAATGAACACCTATATCTTTCCGTACGAGCTCCAATTCCCCTTATTTATCTTCGTGATTGTTACTCCCTATGTACGTCGGTGTCAACTAAATATTTTCGCATTCCGAGGGGAATGTTGGCGATTGGAATTTCATGAGAACATTCCGTCGCAACGAAAAACGCTTTTTTTTTTTTTTAAATGATTTCCATCCGAAATCCTGCATCATTTCTGTGACACTCTCTCCCATATTTCGCGATAATACAAAACGTGCTGACTATCTTTGAACTTTTTCGATGTACTCCGTCAGTCCTATCTGGTAAGGATCCCACACCACGCAGCAGTATTCTAAAAGAGGGTGGACAAGCGTAGTGTAGGCAGTCTCCATAGTAGGTCTGTTACATTTTCTAAGTGTCCAGCCAATAAAACACAGCCTTTGGTTAGCCATCCCCACAACGTTTTCTATGTGTTCTTTTCAATTTAAGTTGTTCGTAAATTAGTACCTAGGTATTTAGATGAATTTACGACTTTTAGATTAGACTGATTTATCGTGTAACCGAAATTTAAAGAGATCCTTTTAGCACTCATGGTATGCCACAAAAGGTTTCAATCGAACCACCCCGTCAGATGGGTTTATGATTCCCAGACATGTCCCGATCGGAAACGACAGTTAGCAATGCTATGAGCGACAGGACGATGTTCTTGTTAACCTTTCACACTGCTGACGTCCTCCTGGACGATTGAACTCTTCTCTAAGGACATAAGAGGGGAGCAACCACAATGGATGTGACCGTACCCCTGTGGAGTGCTGCCTGTTTATTCTGGAGTACATTGTAAAACCACTAGAGACCGTTTAAACCCATTCGACATAATATGAACACGATATGAAGCATCGAAGGTTTCTTTTGTTTCTCAGCACTCTCAGTTCTCTACCCCTTGTGACATGATTATGGTGAGTAGCGACATCCAAACATACCAGTTCGGCAACATCCTCATTGTCAGCCGCCCAAGGTTTTTGGCCACTAAGAAAGGCACTGAAACGTCCCCTTAGAAAAATTATACATGACTGTGCTTAAATTGACACACAAAATTTTTTAGCGCAACGCAATCTGACTTTCAATAATCCCTACAAGAGAATGGCCCTCACTAAATTAACCTACACGTTTCACAAATCACTTACCTCACAAAAATCTTCGTTACTGGAACTACTCAATACAGCGAGCGCCACTACTGCCAGCTAAATAAAAGATTCAAACTACTGATAGGCATAGTTAGCAAAAGAAAGATTTTGATGGAAATCAAACACTGTATTTACCTTAATAGTGTTCAAAAGTCATAATACATATATCAGTCGATGATATCCAATATTACAAATTTACTCTTTCTGATGGACACACGTCCAGATCGTCCGCTCTCAAAATTCGGCGATCTCTCTCCCCCACATCCACCACTGCTGGCGGCTCACCTCCAACTGCGCAACGCTACGCGCTGTTAACAACCAGCTGCCCAACACTACAATAGCCAACAACAATGCAAATCAGCCACAGACTGCACTCAACACAACCAGTGATTTTCATACAGAGCGCTACGTGGCGTTACCAATAAAAGAACCTAAACAGCCTACTGGAGCGCTACGAGGCGGTGGCGTTACCAATATAAGAACCTAAACAGCCTACTTACAGCAGTGTACTGAGAAAAGCAGTGACGAGTCTTAGGTGCCAGCAGGCAGGTTCTAGCGCGTGCCACTAGGCATGCAGAATCGGAGGGGGTCGAGGGCTCGCCAGTCTGCAGTTGACTATAATTCAGTCATGGATTTTCTTCTAAGAAGTACAGTTTTAAATCTTATCTCTTTTTTTTTTTGGTGTTATGTCATTTGGAAAATGCAGCAAGAACTCTTCCTTTGTTTTGTCTTATACAATCACTCTGATAATTAAATGGTCGATATCGTTAGTAAAATTAAATTTTAATTGGTTAGGAGCTCACGCATCCAAAAATTGTATCACGCTTTTCAGGATGTTCTGGAAAACAACTGCATATACACGTCTGGGACATGTTTTATTAGATTCACCAGATCAATAGCAACAAAATAAATTGAAACCGTGCTTTGCTTTAACCTCGTACAATTTTGCGATTGCTTCATATTAGCGGCGTTGCTAAATTTCAGGCAAAATCTTTTAGTAACCGTAACTCCGTAACGAAACATTTGTGGACCTATGTTTATAAGAACTTTTTTCTTTAGTTTTACTTGTAGAAGAACTTAATAAAATATTTGCATTTCTTCATGTATTTATATTTTCAGATTTCTAGTAACATAATGACCTATTGATAACGTATAGACTCTCAAAGTGTTTAGGGAGGTAAACGTGTGATTGGGAAATTTATATTTTGCGAAGCAGGCGGAACCGATTCTTGAATTCTAGTGAATTCCGTTGTGGTACTCAAGAAAATTATCATCGGATATAAAGCCTTTTGTATTTCATATTTTGGAAACAGTTGTGTGTTACGTGTTATCAAAGTGAGACCTGGCCTTAAAACTGTGTGTTATGTTAAGTTTTATTTTGTTCTGAAATTCATTTGATAGATTTTTCAAGAACGTGCTCTACGTTCTTGACCATGTTTGCGCACCAAGCGAGTTGGCATATTGGTTAGCACACAGGACTCGCATTCGGGCGGACGACGGTTCAAATTGCTTCAGGCAAATGTCGGGATGGTTCCTTTGAAAGGGCACTGCCGATTTCCTTCTCCATCCTTCCATAGTCCGAGTTTGTGCTCCGTCCCTAATGACCTCACTGTCGACGGCACGTTAAACACTAATCTCCTCCTCCTCCTCATGTTTGCTTCTGGAACCATAGTCCATCATCATTGCCCCCAATTTAAAAGTCTCTTAAGTCAAACTGTCTGATATTTGCCCTGTTTATATTGTTTCATTGTCATACATATACAAATGGTTTCATTGGAAACGTAAGTGAAGGTTTTATGAAAAAAATTAACATTCAAGTAATTCAGAATAGCGGTTTCTGTTATTTGATTAACTATATAGCTCACTCAGATATTATGGTGCGAAACTCATGCGTTATTGTCGGTACTCCTGAAGGAACACGTTTTACTTCTTTAGATGCAACGAACAGAGCAGATACAGCCGAGACTTTGCTGAATGAGGGCCGTCCTTTTAATCACTGCCTTCTATTGTCAGGCCCTTTCCGCATGGGCTGGACCTTCATCGTGGCAGGGCCTTTCTTGTCGTCCCATTGTCACTCCAGTCAAAGGCTTCGTCTTAAGCCCATCTTCCCTCATCCCTCGGACATCCCTGTTTTAAAGCGGCAGCCGTCCCAATTAAGATGTAATTGGTTTAATTATCCTTTTCAAGGAACAATTCATTAGCACTGTAAAGAAGCACTACAAAACAAATAAGACTACTAAGTATGCAAACTGAAGTAGTTAAGCAGAGTTCGTCAACCTCAATACTTTTCATAATGAGTTTAATGTTGTGAAACCACAGTTGGGCAAGTATCGGCAGCGTCACATATGTAATGTGGTAGGAGACGAGATGTTGGCAGAACTAAAGCTGTGAGGACGGGGCGTGAGTCGTACCTGGGTAGCTCAGATGGTACAGCACCTGTCCGCGAAAGGCAAAGGTCCCGAGTTCGAGTCTCGGTCCGGCACACAGCTTTAATCTGCCAGGAAGTTTCGCATACGTTATGGGTTTAACGGTTTAATAGGGGGTCTAGTGAAATAACCATCAAAGGATGTAACTCAAACGCCATTCCTAACTATAGCGTATTCCCTCGTATGAAACATGAATATTACACTTCGAGCCATAGATCCATATTTAATAAAGGGTAGAAACAATTTAAACTATCTTAAT
Source organism: Schistocerca americana (assembly GCF_021461395.2). Classification (NCBI taxonomy): domain Eukaryota; kingdom Metazoa; phylum Arthropoda; class Insecta; order Orthoptera; family Acrididae; genus Schistocerca; species Schistocerca americana. The sequence continues at coordinate 187,639,757 of NC_060122.1, forward strand.
TAATATATTTACTGTGCGATCACATTCACGCAGAATTTTTTAAAGCAACATCATATTACTTATTGACAGTAGTAATTGCTACAGCTTCCACGATTGTATCTTAATGTAACTGAAAAGGACCTAAGGTCGACACTACAATCGTGAAAGCAGTAATAATATATATTAGATCTCATAATACGTTCGTGCTACAACTTTCGTTCCCTCAAATTAGCCAAGTAGTTACTCAGAATCAGCTGTAACTCCATTTGCTGGTGATCTGCTAGTTGTATCCCAAATGCGGATGTGATACCATTTAGAAATTATGTTAATTAGGTTATCTTGAAATAAGGTAAGATATATATGACTGACGCAGCATTGTATTTCGGCGTTTTGGACGGTGAGGCTCGTTGTATCAATATATTTTAACATAATATATACTCGTATTTTTGTATAGTACTATAAAAAGAGACATAAGCGTTTATATTACGATGTAACTTATTCAGGGCTAAGTAGGACTCTACCGACCTACATTTAGAACTGGTACTAGCGACCTAAATAAGAAAAAAATGTCTACATACGTACCTTAAGAAACATGAGCACTTGTTCGTCTTAGATACTGTGAAACATATCACTTATACTGCAGGCTATTTGTTTTCCATATTCTCGGAGTGCTTTTCATATTCTGGGAGGAGGTAGTATGTACCAATATAAGAACAAAAGTCCAGTAAGCAGGGGTAGTAAAATGAATACTTTAAGACCTATAACAACTTGTTCTGCAGAAAAGATATGTTTAATAGTTTCACATCAGCGAAGATAAGCAACAGCTCTTGAGGTACTTCCTTTAGTGCACAGTAGCCTGATATTTACTCTTGTTTTGGTCTGTACTTTCACCTCTCGAAATGTAATAAGCAAAAAGTTTTTAGTGGAAGTACCTCACAATGGAGAAGATAAAGAAACACTCATATTTCTTAAGGTATGTATTTTAGAGCCCATGTTTACTAGACTTTTTCTTGCATTGGACCATACTACCATCTCTCAAAATCTTTCGGAAGAAGATCTCTCAGTAGAATGGATGCCGAGCGGTCCTAGGCACTTCAGTGTGGAACCGCGCGACCGCTACGGTCACAGGTTCGAATCCTGCCTCGGGCATGGATGTGTGTGATGTCCTTATGTTAGTTAGGTTTAAGCAGTTCTAAGTTCTAGGGGATAGATGATCTCAGATGTTAAGTCCCATAGTGCTCAGAGCCATAGAAGGGATGTCTCTCACAAAAGTGACGATGGACAATTGCTCATGGTTCTTAAGATACGTGTTTTAGAGCGCACGGTAGTACACATACTTTACTTCTTTTGATTCATACTACCACCTCTCAAAATACGGTAAAGAAAGAGAGTGAAGATTACCAAATGTTCATAGTTCTTAAGGCTGGCATTTTAGAGCCCAGTTTACCACACATTTTTTCTTGTTTGAGTTCTGGGTTCCTTGTACATACTTCTGCAAGGATGGAGTTCACAAATTGTTGCACGTTAACACAAGCGGCTTTTAATTCATTGTCTATTATTATATGCCAGGACGGAGTCTATACTATCTCCAACTGTTACAGGATGGTTACAAGAGGAATTTAGTTTATCGTGTAGTGTTGAGTAGCTAGGCTGATGTTAACTTCAGAGTGAAATTTTTTTTGGGACTTCACTGTCAGTTCCCACTTCACCAGTTTGGGTACTGTAGCACTAATGTTAGCGATTTTATCATCAGGAACAACTCTTAAAGTAACATCTCAATATGTATTCGTTTATTTCCTTCAAATTAGCTACACAGATGCTCAAATTCACCTACGATTCCATTTGCTGCTGATCTAATTGTAATTTGCCAGATGAGCTTCATGACGCCCTATTATCAGTCGTTATCTATCGAACTGATGCTGTTAACTTATTTCATTGGATTGTAGGTCCCAAGTGTACTCAGTTCATTATTTTAAAGGTAGCACTTTTCCATCAAATACTCACTAAGTAATATATTGCAATCATTTGGAAGATATCTGACTGAAATAAACACCAAAAGAAGTAATAACAGACCAAAGCATCTTGAAACTCACCATTTATTTGAGCCACTGTGTTACAAATAGGTAAGCGCTTCTCTTTTTGGGACCACTAGGATCAATATGAACGTGATATCTTAAGTAAGCTTATTTTTAATAACACATACTAATCAAATCACTTTACCATATTTCAGCCACGTATGACTTCCACTGCCTAGTGCCAGTCATTCCTCTACAGGGTGGGCAAAGCAAAAGTGTTTGCCAAAATAATGACGTGGGATTGATCCTTGTTAATGAACAGTAGAACTGACGACTGAAGAAAATCCTAGATTCCGTGATTTCGATGCACAAATCGGTAGCTATCACGTGTTTGCATATGTGCATCTATTTCCCGCATGCTCTGTCCCCAGGACTTCGCTGCCAGCACATTTAATAGAGTGAGAAGAACAGTCGTGTCTGGTGAGAATTTGAAGTAACCCGAAATGGTGCTGACGACAAAACAGTGGGTGTTGATTCAAATGGCTCTGAGCACTATGGGACTCAACATCTATGGTCATCAGTCCCCTAGAACTTAGAACTACTTAAACCTAACTAACCTAAGGACATCACACACATCCATGCCCGAGGCAGGATTCGAGCCTGCGACCGTAGCGGTCACGCGGTTCCAGACTAAAGCGCCTAGAGCCGCACGGCCTCACCGGCCGGCTGGTGGGTGTTGATTTTCGAGTATTATGCGAAGCGCAATTCACGGAAAAGCGTATGCAGAACTGTTTGCGCAAGAGTTTTAGACCAAAAGCGTTTAGGATAAACCACCCGTAAGGTCTGCAATACTAATCTTAGTGGAGAAATGGCCCGGAAAGTGCTCTGTAGAGAATAAACACCAAAAATACCTGTAATAATTCGGACACTAATAAACATCGCTCAAGCGAAGTCACACCTGGAATAAAGTCCAACGAAATCTCGACGCGGCTAATCTGTGCAGGAGGGAATTATACTGAAGCGCCAAAGAAACTCATAGGCATGCATATTGAAATAAAGAGTTTTGTAAACAGAATACGGCGCTGCAGTCGGCAACGCCTATATAACACAAGTGTCTGGTGCAGTTGTTAGATAGGTTACTGCTACTACAATGGCAGGTTTTCAAGATTTAAGTGAGTATGAGAGTGTTGTTACAGTGGGTGCACGAGCGATGGGACACAGCATATCATAGGTAGCGATGAAGTAGGGATTTTACCATACGACCATTTCACGAGTGTACCGCGAATATCAAGAATCCAGGAAGACGTCAAATCTCCGGCATCGCTGCTGCTGGAAACATATCCTGCAAGAACGGGACGAACGACGACTGAAGAGAATCGTTCAACGTGAAGGAAGTGCAATCCTTTCGCAAGTTTCTGCAGATTTTAATGGTGGGCCATCATAAAGTGAAAGTGTGCGAAGCATTCAATGAAGCATCGTCGATATGGGCTTTCGGAGCCGAAGGCCCACTCGTGTACTCTTGATGACTGCCCGACGCAAAACTTTACGCCTCGCCTTGGCTCGTGAACACTGACAGTGGACTGCTGATGACTGAAGACGTGTGGCCTGGTTGGACGACTCTCATTTCAAATTGAATAGAGCGAAAGGTCGTGTGCGGGTATGGAGGCAAGATCATGAAACTATGGATCCTGCTTCTCAGCAGGGGACTCTTCAAGCTGGTGGACGCTCTGTATTGGTATGGGGCATTCGCTGATACGTCTACATACGACTCAGACAAGTGACACATACGTAAGCATCCTGTCTGATCCCCTGCATCCATTTATGTCCATTGTGCATTACGACGGACTTGGCCAATTACAACAGGACGATACAACACCCCACACGTTGAGAATTCCTACAGAGCAGCTACAGGATCACTCTTCTGAGTTTAAACACTTCTGCTGCCCACCAAAATCCCCAGACAAGAACATTTGGGAGTGTATCTGGGATGCCTAGCAACGTTCTGTTCAGAAGAGTTCTCCACCCCCTTACGGATTTATGGGCGGCCCTGGAGAAATCATGTTGTCAATTGCCCCCAGCGCTACTTCAGACATTAGACCAGTCCATGCGAAGTCGTGTTGCGGTAGTTCTGCGTGCTCGCGGGGGCCTACACGATATTAGGCAAGTTCTAACATCGAACATGAAGCTGAAATACTTTCTGCACAATCCAAAAATTTTCAGCGTTTGATATTCGTTGATAACTTGTGCTATACTTCTGATTCTGAACCTGCAAGCTGCTTTACAGACACTATATATAATAAGTAATCGATGTAATAGGGTATTTATATCTGACTGTATATAATTGACTGTAATTGTGGTGACAATATTGTAAATTGCTGGGTAAAAGCCAAGGGAATATTATTTAATGTATCGATAGCAACATCGAATTGGCAGTAGCTACGCCGTTCTTTACCTTTGCGTATGGTAAGTCGCTGCCGCATTGCGAGCAGATAGGAAACAGAGAGTTTGAGTGAAGAAAGAGTGCGGAAGTGTTTGTTGGGCGCCCTCGCCGACACGGTGTGCACCTATGCTCGCGGAAGTGTACACGTGCCTGATAAGTTAACCCGCGAGTATTGAAAGTAGGGTAGGAGTGGACAGGTGTAACAAGCTACGATTCTAACTATTGCCTGTCCCGTAACTATCCGTGGCTCTGGAGACGACTTGAGGATCTCAAACAGCAGCAGCAGCTACAATGGCAACTCAGCACTGTCGTCGTCTACATTGTATCGTCCGCACGCTACAACATGGTAAGACTGTTAACTGGCAGATATCGGAATGTAGACGCTTTACCCAGTTAGATTTCTTTCACAAAGTATGACTAACTTTAATAATAACTTGCAATAGTCAAAACATGTAGGACACCTGTGCTGTCATTGTCCTCAGAGATTATTACCAGGCAGGGTCCCTTTTCCTTTACATGCAATCACAGAGTGTCGTAAGAATATGAAAACTGATTAACTATTTACTAACAGCTATGTGTGTTTGCTGATGACCAGTCTCAGTCTCAATTTTCCGCCTCTCTAACTGTTCATTCTTGTGCTGGGTAGCACAGGTTAACTAATTTGCAAATTTTACTAATAACTTCATTTACGCAAAATGTTGCTGCCAAAACTAATTACTAAAGATGCAGCAATACAGCACACATTAAGAGTGAGCAATTCCATTTATTCTGTATTTGTCTTAGCGAGTAACATCTGCTGGCTTGGTATGTATTTTATTGTTGTTATTTTAAAAAGCAATCTCAGTGCTCAGTTGCTTAAAGTAAATTCAATTCAAGCTTTCATGAATCAAATGCAAACTGCTTGCCTTTTTCTAATTTTTGCATTACATTACACTGATGTTACTGAAAGTCATTTGTTACATCACAAATTTAATTTTGCCAATCACTCCATTTAACTAACTCAGGCTTACTGATTCATTTATTTTGCTTGAACTGTTGTGCTGTGGAAAAGTGGACAATCTTCTGCTGCCACGCCAGTGATTATTTGCTTGAATTTCTATGCCAATATCTCTCGTAAGATCCTGGAGTTTCCTTGCCCTAGCTGGCTGGCGTCGGTTTAATTATACCCTTTTTTACCAATCAGTGTATTTGAATTATGAGTAATTTTTCTCGTAAATATTACGTAATACCCTTTTCCCCCCCACTGTGTGATTCGTGAGTGGTGTATTTTCCACCCATTTCAAAATTATCATCAGGAATTACCTTAAATTTACAATAGATTCTTCCTTCACAAGAGTCTGTTGTACACTTTCCTTCAACTAACTGGTGTTATTTTCCTTCGGTAACGATAGCCTTACTTATTGTAAAATTTCATCAGCCGTATGCGATCACGGTTAACCCCTCCAGGGTAGCCTAGACCGCTAATGCGCTTCTTCCTGGACAAGGGTAGGCGCACCGGCCCCGGATCGAATCCACCCAGCGGATTAACGACGAAGTCCGGTATGTCCGCCAGCCTCCTTGTGGTTTTTAGGCAGTTTTCCTCATCGCTTTAGGTGAATACCAGGTTGGTTCCCACGTTCTGCCTCAGTTACACGACTCGCAGACATTTGAAAACGTTCGCACTACTCCATAGCTTACACTAGATGCAGACAGCTGGGGTACACTAATTCCGTCCTGGGGGATTTGGGGTGACGACAGAAAGGGCATCGCGCCACCCTCTGCAGCTAACTCTGCCAAATCGATAGTAACACGGCCGACCTCACGTGACGCGGGTCAAAGGCCCCAAGAAAAAAAGAAAATGTGATCACCGTCAGCTATATCGCAGTCCAGTAGGCCGATTAGGAAGGAGGAGGTTACAAGGTGTACCAATTTATTTGGCTCTTCATTGTAAGAGATAGCCGTGTCGATACATTACCAAACAGGACCTGTATCTGTATCTTTAAAAGTTTGCTGTTGTAGATATGCAGAGCACCCAGAAAACCTTTCGCTTTTTGAATTGTGCAGTTCGTTTCTGAATGACGTCCACTGTGGACTTCCCGATCCTCAGTTTTTCATTATTTCAGCTGAAGCTTGGTTCAGCCTGTCAGGGTATATGAACTCACAGAATATTCACCACTGCCCGCATCTCGTGGTCGTGCGGTAGCGTTCTCGCTTCCCACGCCCGGGTTCCCGGGTTCGATTCCCGGCGGGGTCAGGGATTTTCTCTGCCTCGTGATGGCTGGGTGTTGTGTGCTGTCCTTAGGTTAGTTAGGTTTAAGTAGTTCTAAGTTCTAGGGGACTTATGACCACAGCAGTTGAGTCCCATAGTGCTCAGAGCCATTTGCACCATTTGCAATATTCACCACTGTGCGTCATAAAATCCCCGTTAATACTCTGATGAACCATGGTATAATATCGAGATTAGTGTTTCATGCAAAATGTTTGGTGTCTCCATCCTAACACGTTCCTTTTACCAAACGGAAAATGCTAACGAATATGTCCGGAAATTGTTTAATCTACATGCGGATGAACTGACAGAAAACGAACGTCTATATGGATTTTATCAGCAGGACAGAGCTGCAACATACATGGACTTGTCACGAATCGTGTATATGTGGCGTCCATTGAGAAGTGGACAATCAGCAGAGGTAGCGAAAACTTCCGGTCGCCTCCATCATCCAATACCTCTTCCCGCTATTTTTACCAGTGGGGCAAATTTAAGGGGAGAGTAAACTCAAAAAGTAATGCTCAATTACTGGAAGAGTTGTAGCAGTATGTTGAAAACGCAATTGCTCTTATGCTTCAGGCAGAACTGCTACGTGTATCTCACAGTTCGATAAATCGATCACAGTGCCGCATCGACATCAACGGTGGCCAATTCCAGCATCTTATGAGATCACTAACAAGGATAAATGCCTAGGAGCTTAATTTTTATTTACTTTATTTTTTATTTTGTAGTCAATATTCCTCTGACTGCTTTGATGGTGCCCACCACGATTTCCTCTCCTGTGCCATCCCTTCCATCTCCTAGCAGCAATTACAACTTACGTCCTCAATTACACTCCTGGAAATTGAAATAAGAACACCGTGAATTCATTGTCCCAGGAAGGGGAAACTTTATTGACACATTCCTGGGGTCAGATACATCACTTGATCACACTGACAGAACCACAGGCACATAGACACAGGCAACAGAGCACGCACAATGTCGGCACTAGTACAGTGTATATTCACCTTTCGCAGCAGTCCGCCTGGTAGCTGAGTGGTCAGCGTGACAGACTGTCAATCCTAAGGGCCCGGGTTCGATTCCCGGCTGGGTCGGAGATTTTCTCCGCTCAGGGACTGGGTGTTGTGTTGTCCTAATCATCATCATTTCATCCCCATCGACGCGCAGGTCGCCGAAGTGGCGTCAAATCGAAAGACCTGCACCAGGCGAGCGGTCTACCCGACGGGAGGCCCTCGCCACACGACATTTCCATTTTTTTACATTTCGCAGCAATGCAGGCTGCTATTCTCCCATGGAGACGATCGTAGAGATGCTGGATGTAGTCCTGTGGAACGGCTTCCCATGCCATTTCCACCTGGCGCCTCAGTTGGACCAGCGTTCGTGCTGGACGTGCAGACTGCGTGAGACGACGCTTCATCCAGTCCCAAACATGCTCAATGGGAGACAGATCCGGAGATCTTGCTGGCCAGGGTAGTTGACTTACACCTTCTAGAGCACGTTGGGTGGCACGGGATACATGCGGACGTGCGTTGTCCTGTTGGAACAGCAAGTTCCCTTGCCGGTCTAGGAATGGTAGAACGATGGGCTCGATGACGGTTTGGATGTACCGTGCACTATTCAGTGTCCCCTCGACGATCACCAGTGGTGTACGGCCAGTGTAGGAGATCGCTCTCCACACCATGATGCCGGGTGTTGGCCCTGTGTGCCTCGGTCGTATGCAGTCCTGATTGTGGCGCTCACCTGCACGGCGCCAAACACGCATACGACCATCATTGGCACCAAGGCAGAAGCGACTCTCATCGCTGAAGACGACACGTCTCCATTCGTCCCTCCATTCACGCCTGTCGCGACACCACTGGAGGCGGGCTGCACGATGTTGGGGCGTGAGCGGAAGACGGCCTAACGGTGTGCGGGACCGTAGCCCAGCTTCATGGAGACGGTTGCGAATGGTCCTCGCCGATACCCCAGGAGCAACAGTGTCCCTAATTTGCTGGGAAGTGGCGGTGCGGTCCCCTACGGCACTGCGTAGGATCCTACGGTCTTGGCGTGCATCCGTGCGTCGCTGCGGTCCGGTCCCAGGTCGACGGGCACGTGCACCTTCCGCCGACCACTGGCGACAACATCGATGTACTGTGGAGACCTCACGCCCCACGTGTTGAGCAATTCGGCGGTACGTCCACCCGGCCTCCCGCATGCCAACTATACGCCCTCGCTCAAAGTCCGTCAACTGCACATACGGTTCACGTCCACGCTGTCGCGGCATGCTACCAGTGTTAAAGACTGCGATGGAGCTCCGTATGCCACGGCAAACTGGCTGACACTGACGGCGGCGGTGCACAAATGCTGCGCAGCTAGCGCCATTCGACGGCCAACACCGCGGTTCCTGGTGTGTCCGCTATGCCGTGCGTGTGATCATTGCTTGTACAGCCCTCTCGCAGTGTCCGGAGCAAGTATGGTGGGTCTGACACACCGGTGTCAATGTGTTCTTTTTTCCATTTCCAGGAGTGTATTTTCTGGATGTATTCCAATCTCTGTGTACAGTTTTTACCCTATGCAGCTCCCTCTAGCAGCATAGAAGATATTTGCTGATGTCTTAGCAGATGTCCAATCATCCTCTCCCTTCTTCTTCTAATTGTTTTCCATATATTCCCTTCCCCACCGATTCTGCGGAGAATCTTCTCATTCCTTACCTTAATAGTCCACCTAATCTCCAACATACTTCGATAGCACCACATAGCAAATGCTTCTGTCATTTTTATGTGCTCTTTGTTTCGTTGATATGGGTATTTTGGCATCCATGGTAGCAGAATACCTTAATTTCGTGATGACCGATGTTGATGTCGAATTTCTCTCTACTCGTATTTCTACTGCTTCTCCTTACTTTGGTCTTTTCCCGGTGTACTCTCAATCTATATTTTGTACTCATGAAACTGTTCACTCCACACAACATATCCTGCGGGTCTTCTTCACTTTCACTGAGTATTGCAATGTAATCAACGAATTCATTATTGATATCCTTTCACCATGAAATTTAATCACACGCTTGAGCTTTTATTTCCTTATTGCTTCTTCCAAGTATACATTGATCATAGAGGTGAAAGACTGCGCCTCTGCCTTTCAACGCTGTGAATCGAGAAGTTCGTTCTTAGTCATCGAATTTAATTATTCCTACTTCGCTCTTGTACATGCTGCACATTACCCGAGTTTCCCTACAGCTTCCTCCTATTTCTCCAAATTTTCGGAAAACTATCATTGCTCTTATCTTGACAGATGTCCTATCATCCTGTCCTATTTTGTCAGCGTTTTCCATCCATTCCTTTCCTTCCCAGTCATATTGTAATTATTTTCTGGGCCACTTTTATTTCACCCACACTGTAGTCGAAGATTTTAGGAGCGATTCACTCATACTGTTAGTCTCTGATGCAACCATTGAATAATAACTGGTATGGTATTATTTTTTATTAATATTATTTGTTATTAACGTAGTGCAATGATGTGTTTATTTAACATGTTACAGTAAAGTTGGCAGGTGTATTTTTGGTTTTGTTTCATAGGAATACTAAAAAAAAGTGGGTTTAGCTTAACTGAGTAAGCTCACGCACGCTCTATGTCAACCGCATGAAAATATAAAAGAATCACCTGTCTCACCCACTGTGGTATTTCTCTCTCTCTATCTCTCTCTCTCTCTCTCTCCCTTTCTCTTTCTGATCACTACTAAAAAGTCAGTGGCAAAAGTGTTATACGTCTACAAGCTACATCCGCAATGCGTGAACGGAGTCACTGGCCTACTCCTCGCACGTTCATCCACAGTTTTAACGTTTCGAGAGGACGGAACTGCCTACAGCTGGGAATCCAGCACTGGCAGAGGCCGGCCGACTGCCTTTTGGCGACCGCTCCCTTGGGACTGCTCCTGCTGATTCACTTTGCTGGCCGTGTCCTTCCACTTCCGCAGACAGAGGTATCCAGTAGGACGAAGCTGTCTATCGTGTTGTCCGCGTTGGTTTCCTCAGTGCGTCTCTAATCGATAGTGTCATCGCAGTAGTTGCGTCCCGCAGTCAACCTGTATATTAAGCTGGTTGTATCATACATGACGAATTAAAAATACACCAACCATGGTTAATGGGTTTAATGTGTTGTGCGTGACAGAAAAAAAAGGTCTTTGTACAAGAGGGAACCCTTGTACGGAAATAAAAGATCTGAGCGTTGTGGGCTGTGGAGGCTCCAACTTCGACAATCGAGGCGTCATTATGTCTTCGGATTGTATTTGATTGACTAGTTATACAGCCGGCCGGAGTGGCCGAGCGGTTCTAGGCGCTTCAGTCTGGCACCACGCGACCGCTACGGTCGCAGGTTCGAATCCTGATTCAGGCATGGGTGTGTGTGCTGTCCTTAGGTTGGTTAGGTTTAAGTAGTTCTAAGGTCTAGGGGACTGATGACCTCAGCTGTTAAGTCCCATAGTGCTCAGTGCTATTTGAGCCATTTGAACTAGTTATACATGCTACTAGCCATCAGCGTGCGACGTGGCGGTGATTATTCACCTCTCTGCCCAGGATCGCTACCGGTTGCAATATTGTGTAATAACTGAAGTTCCGTTAAATGATAAGTAATTGTTTACTTATCTTGATAATGAGCTCTGGAAAATTTCCATTTCGTGGTTGCAAAGCTCGTATTCGATTAATGTGCAAAGAAGCCAACTTTATAGATGAACAAGGTAGCCATGTTTTCTACAGTTCCAAAGGGTGCGAAGGGAAACGAACTGGCAAGAAGCGGCGACACTCTTGTGGATGGAAGCTGATTCACAAGAAGATGCCAACTCGGCTTCCTGAATCTTCTGAAAGGTTGGCATGTAGATAGATTTCCGATGGAAACAATTATGTTGAAGGAGTACCCGTTGGTCCGCAGGAAAGTGCTCTTCCATGTCGGTGGATGAGGGGAAGGCAAAATAATGCGTCAGTAATTGTAGTGTCTAGACGTTGCGGGTTTGGACGGTCGCCGCTTATTCCAAATATCGGACGTCGTAGTTCTCGGCATACTCATAAAACAGGAAAGACGGCGAACTCTGGCGGAACTAATGACAGACTTTAATGCTGGGTAAACTACATAATACATACGATAAACTCATGAAAAACAGGAAAGTATTATTGTGAGCGATATATAAAATGTATGGAACTAGGCCTCTCCAAAAACGGAAGTGTGATGGACGCTCTAAAAGCAAACGAAGGAATAGACTGACCAGTCAGACATAGTAAGGGTATAACCCCTTCCAAGCGATAGCAGCGTCATTTGGCGAGGAATGACTGCTAGTCAGAGACACGCAGAGTGCATGTAGTAATAGTGTGAGTTTGACAGCGCAAATTGTGATGGGCCGGAGGCTCGGTACGAGCACTTCGGAACCTGCACGACTTGTCGGGTGTTCGACAACTGCTGCGGTGAGTGTCTTCAAGACGTGACGATAGTAAGGTGAAACCGCGTCCAGGCATCGTGAATTGGGCAGCAAACCCTCATTACATTTGTCCGATTTCATAGATTGGGCAGACTAGTAAAACAGCACAAGCTGAGAATTGTGACAAATCTAACCTCAGACTTTAAAGCTGTGCATAGTTAGTCTGTCTGAACACACAGTGCATCGAACAGTCCTAACTACGAGCCTCGCCAGTCGATGACCCCAACTACGACTGATAGGGGAAAGTAACGTTGGCGTAGTGGTAGATGGGTGCATGATCTCATCAATCCGATACCTTCTTTATCATGCCCATGGGGGGGGGGGGAGGAGGGCGAATCCGTTGTCTCCCAGAGGAACAGCTCCTTCACAACTGCACTGTGGGACGGAGGTAAGGTGGCGGCGGCTCCATTATGCTCTGGGGAACATTCACGTGGACGTCAATGGGTCCAATAGAGGTCGTGCAAGGCACCATGATGGCCAAGGAGACACTGGTTGCAGACCATTTACACCCTGTCCTAATGGCTCTAAGCACTATGGGACTTAGCATCTGAGGTCATCAGTCCCCTAGACTTAGAACTACTTCAACCTAACTAACCTAAGGACATCGCATTCATCCATGCCCGAGGTATGTTTCGAACCTGCGACCGTAGCAGGAGCGCGGCTCCGGACTGAAGCGCCTATAACCGCTCGGCCACAGCGGTCGGCCTTTACATCCTGTCATGACGATCAAGTTCCCTGATGGCAGTGGCATTTTTCCACATGACAGTGCGCCGTGTCTCAAATCCAAGAGCGTGAGGGAGTAGTGGGAGGAACCGAATGGCGAGTTCGAGTTGATGTGCTGATCCCCCAGCTTGCCATTTCTGAGTCCAATCTGAGATATAAATGAATCTTGCATCAGAGCTTATCGTCGCCTTACCCGGATTTTAGGCCAATTAGGCGAGTTGTGTGTGCAGATGTGATGCCAACTCCCTTCACCGACCTACCAAGGCCTCATAGCTTCCATGCCACCATGTGTCGCTGCTGTTATCAGTGATAAAGATGTACACACTGGTAGATGGTCACAATGCTGTGGCTGATCAGCGTAAATGGACACCTTGTTCATTGTAAGCAAGGTTCAAAGGAAGAATTATTATAAATTACAATATAAGACCATAGCAAGAGTGTTAGCTGAAACTAGAAAATAACCAAAAAAAATAGGCTTCTCAGTGGAGGAAATACACACTACAATAAAAAACGTAGTAACAGATAATCTTGATTGCGAGATGGGAGATACAACCACTTAGTAAAAATGGGGAAAGTATTAAATCAACAAATTGGTACTTAATTTAACCTTTAAAGAAGGTAGGTAGAGTCCTACTGTTATCATCAGTGATTACGGACAGAATATAAAACGATACAGAAATAAAGGAGTGGCTAGGCTTCAGAAAAACCGGTACTAGTTACGCTCTCAGTTTGTGAAGGAATCCATAGCGTAGTGCCGCGACCCTGTCTTTGGTCGGAAAATTGTTAGTCTTTAACAGAAGTAAGGGAAAAACGTTAAATACACGTAATGTGCATCCACAGGACACGTGACCCGTAACTGAAAAAAAATTAATGATGACCTTTCCATTAGCAAAAGATTTAGGAATAGCAACTGCTAGATCTCTGGTAGAGGACTGTCAAGGGGGGAGATGACCCAGAGAAAGCCTGAATAACCATATCAAGGGTAACTATCGACGAATCGGGACGTGGAATGTCAGAAGTTTGAACGTGGTAGGGAAGCTAGATAATTATAAAAGCGAAATGCTAAGGTTCAATCTAGATAGGCAGGGATTTCTGGTCAGACGAGTATAGCAGGATAAAATGGCATAACGGGAGTAGGATTCGTTACGAATAGGAAGACAGTGAAGAAAGCGAGTTACTGAATAGTTCATTGTTATGGTTGTTGTCTTCAAAATCATCAGAAAACCAACGACGTCAACAAACGTTCAGATGGCGTACTTCCATAAGAGCGTGTAAAAATGTAACAGTACTTCGAGGATGCTTCGCTGAACAATTTGATGTAGGGATCCTGGGGTCGGAGATGCCAGCTTAAGGCGATAATAAGAGTAAAACCACATTGCTGTGTACTTTCATATTTTAATTAGTCGCAGTTAACAGCATATAGCGTCATTGACGGAATGAACATACCATTTGCACTGTATCTCACAAAATGTGCTGAAATTCACGGCCATTAACGTCAATGCAGGCATGACATCGGGGAATAGGATTCTGACGTACCCTGACACATTCTGGTGAGTTTCGAATCACATCACAGGCTCCTTCAATTCTGGCAACTAATTCCAGTTCTGTATCCACTGGGGTCTCATACACAAGTGACTTTAGATATTCCCATAGGAAATAATCAACGGTGAACTCGCTGGCCATGGAACAGAATAACCGCTTCCATTCCAGCGACTAGGAAATACAGTACTGAGTGGATTGCAGACATCCTCACCGAAGTGAGGCAGAGCATCCTCATGTTGTATCCACATCCTCTCACTAACAGCCAAGGGTGCGTTCTCCAACAACTCAGATAGAGCTCTTTGCACGAGCCTTAAGCACAGGTGGGCCATTCAGACGGCCAGGAAGTACGGCCCAATGAGATCGTGTCCTACAATTCCATCACAGATATTCACAGCAAAACGAACTTAATGGGGTGATTCTGTTACAGCGTTAGGATTTTCGTTATCCTCATTAGTAAACAGCAAGATCTTGACGAAATCTGATCGATCAATCCGTTGTTGGAGCAACCACTGATGCAATGTGACCCTGAGTGCAAAGTTGCATGGACTCGTTGTGGGTGTTATGGGTGTAATTGTTGTTAGTGGAGTACTCGCTAGTACGTGCAGCACCCATTTCAGTACTTGTAGTGGGAACCGCTGCAAAATGTTGGAGTACCTCCTCTTCAAAATCGAGTGTGCATAAGGTCCTCAAGTTGCCAGGTCCCTAGTTTCTTCTTTTCAGTGAATCAGTCTCCCGTATTAGTCGAAAGAGAGAAATAAACAATCGTCGCGGCGAATGATGCCTGTTACGAATCGTTCCCTGTAGAGACTTTCAGCAGCGAGAGCTTTGTAACGCACTTCACCATACTCAAGGTGCATGTCAGTGAGTTCTGTGAAACTGCACCGGTACTGCTCCATCGTATTGTAGTCAGTCGTTGATTCATAGCACTTTCTGTCTTGGGACATTGTAAATACGATACCACAGAGCCACATTATGGACAGGTAGAGAAAACATATGAGGCTCAACCTCCTTGTTTCCTTGCAGGAAATAAGGAATGTATATGTAAACAAACAGCACAGCCCTTATAAGTTTGTGTGCTAGTTAGTTGTAAATAATCTGGAAAACAGCAGTGTTAGACAAAGTGGAAGACAAGTTTACTTCCATATCTCTTTAAGCTGGCTTCTCCGACCCCAAGTTCCCTACCTCAAATTGTTCAGTGGCGCATTCTCTATGTCCCATTATATTTATGCACGCTCTTATGGAAACATTCTGTACATACCGACCTCACAAGAAGAAGACGAAGAGATGAAGTATAAGAGTATATTCAACGGGTAAATCATAACGTAAAGAGAGATGAAAATCTGATAGTCATGAGTAACAGGAAAGCAGTCGTAGCGGAGGGAGGGAAGAAAGGGTTACAGGAATAATGGCCTCTGTAGAAGGAACGATAGAGCTGGAAGACTAATTGAGCTCTGCAGTAAATTTCATCTCACAACAAAGAGTACTCTGTTCAACAATCACAGCGTGAGGAGGTATACTTAGAAAAGGACGCGAGATACCTATGAAGAGTACACTGAAGTTTAGCAGACAAGTCAGGAAGAATCAATGTGCAGAGAATTCGGATACGAAAGTACTAAGACATGAAGAGACACACGTCAAGTTCCCTGAAGCTATAGATAGTGTGATAATGAATAGCTCAGAAGGCAGTTCAGTTGAAGAGGAACGGATATCCCTAGGAAAGGGCAATGACAGGAATTGTAAAGAAAAACTTAAGTACAATAAAGGTAACTGCGAAGAAACCATGGCCAACGGAAGAACTGATGGAAGTAGGAAGTACAAAAATGTTCAGGTAAATTCAGGAATACCAGACTGGAAGTAACTTACGATTGAGATAAAGTAGGAAGTGCAGGTAAGTTAAGGCAAAATGGTTGCATGAAAAATGAGAAGAAAAAGAAAAAGAACCGATTGTCGGAAGGACTGATTCAGCATATACAAGAGCCAAAACAACCTTCAGCGAAATTAAAGGTAACGATGGTAATATTGAAAATTCAGTGTCATTTCCACTGTTAAATGCAGAGGACACAGCGGATATGTGGAAAGAGTACACTGAAGGCCTCTGTGATGGAGGAGACTTGTTCGACGACGTGATAGAAGAAGAAACAGGGGTAGACCGGGAAGATATAGATGAGCCAGAACTACAATCAAAATTTAAAAGAGCTTTGAACGTATTAAGATCAAATAAGGCATAGGGATAAATAACATTTCATCGGAATTTCTAAAACCGTTGGGCAAAGTCGCTACTATACGACTATTCACGTAGGTGTGTTTAATCCGTGAGACTGAAGACATACCATCAAACTTTCAGAGAAACATCATCCGAAGATAGCAAGAGCCCACAAGTGGGAGAATTATCCCACAATGAGCTTCCAAGTTGCTGACAAGTGTAATATATAGAAGAATCCAACAGATCCTTTGGGCAAGGTAAATGCAACAGAGAGACAGCTCTAACGTTGAGGCCCGTAATGGAAGAGAGACTGAAGAAAATCGAGTCACATTAGTACGATTTGACGAATCGGAAAAAAAACTTGCTACAGTGTTACATGGTGTAAGGTGTTCGAAATTCTGAGAATAATAGGGGTAAGGTGTATGGAAGGACAGGTAATATACACAATGAGTATAAGAACCAAGAGGGAACAACAAGATTGGCTGACCAAGAATGAAGTGCTCGGATTGAAAGGGGTTTAAGACAGGGATGTTGTCTTTCGCGCTTACAGTTCAATCTGGACATGGCATAAGCAATGACGACATAAAAGAAACGCTCAAGAGTGGGATTAGAATTCAAAGTGAAATTATATCTTTGATGAGGTTCGCTGATCGCTGTGGTTTCCTCAGTGAGAGTGAAGAAGAATTACAGAATCTTTTGAATGGAACGAACAGTTCAATGAGTATAGAGTATGAACTGAGAGTAAATCGAAGAAAGTCGGAAGTAATGACAAGTGGCAGAAATGGGAGCAGAGAGAAAATAACATCATTAATGGTGGCCAAAAAGTATATGAAGTTAAGGAATTTTCTACCTTATCAACAAAATAAACCATGACGGACGGGGCAAGCAGGACGTAAAAAGCAGACTAGCACTGGCAAAAAGGGCATTCCTGGCTAAGACAAGTCCACTAGTGTCAAACAAAGGTCTTAATGCGAAGAAGAATTTCTGAAAATATACGTTTGGAGCACAGCAGTGTAAGGAAGGGGGACATAAACTGTGGGAAAACTGAAACAGAAGAGAATAGATTATTTGAGAAGTGGTGCTACAGAAAAAGTTGGAAATTAGGCGGACTGCTAGGGTAAAGAATGAGGAGGTTTCCAGCAGAACCAGTGAGGAAAGGAGTAACTGACAATAATGAGTAAACGAAGGAAAGGAATTCGTAGCGACTCGCATCAAACCAGTAAGAAAATCGATGAGCATCATCTGGGCTTTTGACTCTTAGCTCTATGGGACAACATCTGAGGTCACCAGTCCCCTAGAACTGCTTAAACCAAACTAACCTAAGGACATCGCACACATCCATGCCCGAGGCAGGATTCAAACCTGCAAGCGTAGCAGTCGCGCGGTTCCGGACTGAAGCGCCTAGAACCGCTTGGCCATAGAAGCCAGCTCATCATTTTGTTCTTTTGTTGAAATAGTCACGAGGTTGGAGGTTAGGTACGTAACTATACGAGGATTACCTCTAACACCGAAGGAGCTGCCTGACTTGTCGGATTATAAGGGAGTTCTAGAGGTTAGTGTTAGGTACCCGTACGTTGAACAGCATGTAATTTGCTTCGGCCCTATGCCCCTGCGCCGTGTGTGTAGCAGTGAATTGATTCTCCTGTAACAGTTTCGAGCACAGAGCTGGGCAGTGTAGGGAGACCAAGTGGCTCATGATTGATAGAAGGAGTAAGTTGACTGAGTACTCCGCGACTACCTGTTCTGTTTATATTATCTTTTTATTCAACTGAGCTGTTCTGACTCGCGAAAATGAGTGAGGTCCAGGTAGAAACGAAGTCAGAGACACATGGTACCTCCGTGAAGGAGGCTTTGCAATCCTTAGCGCATCATGTAGTACAGAAGAGAGCGGATAATGTGGTTGTAAATAATGAATTATGGAGAATGATCACGAAATAGAATTGTGGAAATCTCTGGTTCTAGGAGTCTATGTGGCTATTCCTCGCCTTACATCTCCTTTCTCTGGCAAGTGGTAAGAGGATGTGGTAGCATTAGTAGCAGATTTTAAACAGGGAGTTGGTCGGACAAGAGGTTATTGCAGATTTAGAGGTTACGTTTGACAGGACGAACGAAGCTGTTCGTAAGATGCGCAGCAGCATTATCTAATGGATACAGGGGTTGGAACAACGATACGGGAAGGAGAACGGGGCAGTCTCTTCGTGAGCAGTCGGGTACTGTGTCCACAACGTGTAATGAAGCAGCGGCATTCTTCATAGATTAGAGAACAGAATGTTGGCGCTTGTGATGTACTGTAGAATGAAGAAGTGAGCAAGATGATGCTGGAGAAGGCCAAGTAGTGAGCACTCGATACTTTCCTGAGTGATTTGGCACCAGTGATATCTAGAAGGTTATGTTCGGAGGCGCGTAAGGATTTCCATGCTCGGGTTAAGTTAGCACTGGAAACCAGGAAACTAATAGAACAACAGGGGCGAGGGATCGAAGATATGTATTTACACCTAATGTGAGTTATTAATTGTGGACGAATAGCTCATATGCAAAGGCAGTGCTGCCAGCCACGAAGGAGTGCTGCAATTAATAGAGGTTGCCAGCAATTTTGTGGGAATGGTTGTACGGGAGGTGTAGGTAACCGACAGGGATATAGGGCGGTAGTAGATGTATTCCAAAGGGGAGGAAGCGTCCGTTAAACTCAGGAGGTAACCCCAGCGCCGCCGATGGACCAATTTGTACTATGTTTTGGTTGCTGTAGGTCTTATACCAAAATCTGCAGCATTCACACCACTGCAGAAAGCAATGGCGCTTCTTGTATAGGAGGAATTTTGCAGGGATTCCGTCACGCAGCTCGGCCATACAGACAACATTATTTCGGGTAACTTGTCTCTTGTTCAAGTTGGAACAGTGGAATCCTATTTTTATTTGATAGTACCACACATGCAGAATATTCTGAAGCATCAATATACCACATGACATGTGTTTCTGAAGGATTTCCTAGAAGTAATAATTGATATTCCACACAATATCTCGTTGCTAACCACAGAATCTTGCGACAAAGTAAGTGAAGTAGTAGAGTTTCCATCAATGAAGTGACAACAGCACAAAGAACAGGTCGATGAGACATTGCACAAAATAAAAGACGCAGGACGCAAGGGAAAGGAATATTCTAACAGAAAGGCTGGGTTGTGAGGGTATCATGTGGGCAAGAAAGTGCTAGTAAGATTGTCAAACAGCCTGCAGGGGCTTTGTCACAAATTCTTTTTTGTATATAACGGTCCAATGATTGATTATAAGGAGAATTACTAATTCAAATGCATTTCAGTTGGAAACTATTAGGCTAAACAAAACTGGTTAATAAGCCACATCGGAGCCTTCTTAGTGTAAGTACCAACTACCGACACGGAAAGATCAGTGTATGCGAATGAAAATGTTACTCAGATGGAAATGCACAGTGTAGTGATATGAACAAGTGACTGTGCACAGTATCTTGGACGGTGTACGGTTATGTTTAGTTCTCTGCGTGTGAGGAGTGGTGAACTGTCTTGGATAAGAAATAATCTGACGGAAGAAGAATGAACAATATCTGCAAATGCTAATGTTTTTATTAATTGAGGATTAGTTCACAATCATGAACAAGATATGTGAGTACTGGAACTTATCAAAATCAGCTAAAAGCATTTATGAAATCGAGATATCATAGATAAGCGAGTATCTTAGTATAGTAATACTAAGAATAAATTGATGATCTAGCCACTTGCTTTGTATTGGTTTGACTGTTGTATGGGAGATTGCATACTGCTACATGGTAGATAGTAGTAATATTTCGTGTGGTGTTATGTTTCTCTTTAGTTAGACGGTAGTCTTCTATAGGAGATGACGCGTATTTTCGCCTATGCCAGAGGATCGTTTTGAGATTACCTCATACAGAGATGTTACATTGTGGTTCTCAACAGTTACAGTTGGACAGTATGTGTGAGGAAGTCAAGTATGTTGAGAAGTTCATCGTCAGGGTACATTTGAACATGATGATAATTTGATGGGCACATTTTTAAACTTTTTATTTTGAGAGCAAAAACGTGTGGGTTATTGAGAGGTAAGCAAGATTTCTTGTCTTACGAGGAATGCAAAGCGCAACATGATATCGGAATAAATCAAGTGAATAGAATGAATCCAGACGAAGAAAGATCGACACAATCTGACTATCAGAAACATAATATTAAATTTGATAACGAGATTATTGCGTCAAATAATATTTTGTCAGTGTTGTTTAGAATACACCAGATTGGAGGTGAACGACAGAACTGAGACCATGAGGGACAATATGATCACAAAAACAAAAATAACAGACATAACATTGATATGAATGAAACGGAGATCATAAAGAAATATCTAAGTACACTAACAAAACAGTTTGTACTACCATAAATTACTTAAAAATTTTGAGCACTACCGAGTAAAGTGGACGACAATTTGCATGTACACTCAACAAATTTTAATGTTATACTCGCATTGTGTTTTGTGGAGATATTGGCCACAGCTGCAGACCTCGATGCAGAAACAATTAAGAAGGGTAACTGCGATGGAATTGGGAATAGAAGATAAATATGCGAGTCATGGTCTTCATCAGCTGAGGTGTGTGGATACTATAATAAAAAAGGCGAAAAAACAGCAACCATACCCAGATTGTATAAGTCATTGGTGAAAGTATTTTTCCACTTCATAAAAAGCTTAATTTGTTGAATGGTTGAGGATAAATAGGCGGAACACAGCGCGCATGCAGATCATTTCCGTTACATTGATCTTGTAAGATACCACGAGTACATCGGTTTAGTATAGTACTAACCGAGAAACAATAACAAAGGAACATTGTAAAAATCATAAATATATGTCCATAATGGACAACCTACGTAAATATAGAGATATGAGGTGACACTAAGGCGAAATTATAACAGGTGCTACAGCAATTTACGAATTTCTAACTGAATTTGGTTTGATATGTTAGTTGATTCAGAGGAAAATTAGTGTTATGCAAGGGACATGAAATTCATAATTTCCGTTATTGGAAAGGGAACACATTAAAGTGTCAAAATTCGTACATTATAATAGGACACATTAAAATATGTAAAGCAAACATGGAATTTCATAGTTGTTATTATGATCTTTGCATTAGGACGGTATTGTCATGTATTTTTTTAACGAGGAATGAGCAGAATCACGAACACAGACAGGGCCTGAAAAGGCCGCTTGGACAGCCTGCGCACAGAGATGGTCAGAAGTGTTACCAGCGTGTGCCAACCTGTCTGCTCATCGAGCAGCATGTCAAGAGGAAATAAGTTGGATTGTATCATTCACTTCCGCTGCTGACAGACTAGCGAAAGGAGAAATAATGGGACACTGCCTCACGGTGTAGGCTAGTCCCATGCAGCTGGAACTGGAGAAGAAGAACGAAGGAGGATCTCTCCATCAAAATGCGGCAATGCCGTAACTGGAGATGCCACAGGTGCGGTTGTTTACACTGCAAACCTGCTATGCTAAGAGCAAGACAGTATATATAATGATAAATTTTTGGAGAGTAAGACATGATTTTTTCCTATAGCAGTTTATACAATGAAAAACCGTGTAATATATGAGGAGTTCTTACACTTCCTCTCCTTGTGTGAAATTTAGATCATTCAGTAGATACCGATAAACAGTAACGTGCTGCCTGGCCACTATTTGTGCACAGTGTTCGTTCTCTTATGGAGAACCTTTTCCGTTGTGAAGTAGCATGAACAGGTAGTTCCTTGCTATCCAAGGGCTTAGAGGGAAGCTGATGTGCTTGTTAGTGCCATCTGATATGGGTGATAGCATATGGACGTTCTCCATAAGAGAACGAACTCTGTGCACAAAAAGTGGCCAGGCAGCACGTTACTGTTTATCGGTATCTACTGAATGATCTAAATTTCACATATATATATATATATATATATATATATTTCTCCCCAAAATTCAGCGAGTAATATATATATATATATATATATATATATATATATATATATATATATATATATATATATTACTCGCTGAATTTTGGGGAGAAAACGCAGAAAGTTTATGTTTCCAGGAACACAAAACACTTGCTACCTTCACACTGTTACTGAAGAGACAAGATACCTAAGTCATGTTCTCATCTGAGCACATCAATGACACGCCCGCTATCACCATGTTCCACAACATCACTGGTGGGAAGCGAAGACAATCTGTCTGCTGTATCCAGCCTGAGATGAGCTTGGCTGTAGCACAAAGCCCAGCCTAAGAGCCAGGAACAGACATATACTCTCAGTACTGGTCCACACCAGTCTCCAGAACGTTTAGTGACAATGTGGAAACCCGTTATTCTCATGTCAGAAAGTGATTACCCGTTTTTTCTATGACACACTGAGTGCCCCGCAGTTCGCCTGTGACAATGATGCATCTGCAATATCACATAAGATTCACAATTATTGTTGTGGGTAGTTTTCTTCGAGTAGACTCATATTTCCTGAGTCTGTTTTGCTTTTTGATTAATGTATCTGATTCATATAGCTTATTGTGTAGTAATAATAAAGTGTGCTGTTTCATTCTAAGAATAAATGTGCGCAAGTAATTACATCATACGCTCACTTGGTACCTATCTTTTGTGGTATCTTTACAAATAAATCCACATTCAAAGTTTTCAAAGAACATAATTTAGCTGTAGATATCTTATAACATATCATAGTTTCATGTTGGTACTTTTATAATGTCCAGTATATACAGTTCACATATGACAACAGGACTTGTCGCAAGAGTTCCAGGTACATTCGTAAAAGAAGTAGAATGTGTTAATGTACATTTTTGCTCTTCATTACTCTATGACAGATTTTGTACTTCATTTATTCATTTTGTTCATTTTACTTTGATGTGCTCATTGTAATAGTAACAAGTAAATGCCTTCAGCGCTAAAGCCAGCTCTAAGGGTGAATGGGAAAGATCGTTTCTGTTTCGATAAATATGTGTTCATTTTAATTTGTTCTAAGATACGAGGAAAGTCAGCATCAGACGTAAATTGTTAATCAGTTAAGTGCAGATCGATATCATCTAATGTGTAGCTATCTTCAGTCCATTTATACCCAAACCAGGATGAATCACCGTAAGTGAAATAGCATATGGTACCATGTTACCATTATAGAGAATAAACGTTTTCAGCTTTTGAGCTTTATGTGCTAGCTTTAGGAGTGAGGCATACTATGAAAATCAAATGGGTTATTTCCAGCAAGGCCCAGCAAAACGGGTTACCGGGAGTTGTGGGAACGTTGGCCTTTGCAGGACAATATGGAGGCGAAAAGTAGATGCAGGGACCTCACCATGTCTGGGGTAAAAGTCGCTTAGCTGAATTGTGAGCAGCCAGAGGGCAATACTCCGGTTTACAGCATGGTCTGAGGGGCCGTTGAGATAAAGGCTTTTATTCCTTAAAATGGACCTCTGTCTCTGTGTAGTAGGCGTTAAGAGCTTGTTAAAAGAAATGCTTGAGCACATAACAGTCTTATTGCTCTATTGAAAACATGGAAAAATAGCTGACCCACTTAATGATCAGAAGTTTCTGCAAAGCTGACGGCCAGCCACATGGATAGGTTTTTCACAATTTCAAAGGACCTGTAATACGAAGCAAGCTGGTGGCTAAATGAGCACCATTTGCTTTGTCCGAAGTGACATTAGTAGGATGTAACATTAGTGGGAAGTTGTTTAGAAAGAGGGTAAGAAATTAAATGAACTGTCTTGGTGACATGTCGCCCCTTCTAGAAGAAAAGTTTTCTCAAAGAAGCAATTAAGCCAATGTCTACTTTTGAGATACTTATATAATATCAGCTGTGGAATTGTCTGTGGTCCAGTATTCGAGTCCTGTGCTGCCCAATCGCATTGTAGAACTTCAGACCTGAGAGATGGGGTGTCTTCACTCTGCTCACATTACACTGAAGATCACAGTGATAGTCGCTTATGGCTTTGGGGTTTTAAGACAAGCAAGAGTAATATAGTTCGAATTCAAGATAGGCTTTGCTACCTAATAATGGTCAGTGGTTGCTGGATCCTTAGGACCCTTAGGTTTTTCTTACATACAATAAGTCACTGTGATCGTCGTAGTGAGGCTGAAAAACATTTCATATAGTCAGATGTAAGATTCGTAAGCAATCTCACTTCATTTAATAACTTTGCCAGTTGGGTGTTCTAATTTACAATTTTCATCAGATACTACATCATTGTAAAGATTATATTCACACAATTGTTTGTTAATGCTTTATAGCTCCTACTGTCTTTTGTAATAAACCACAGAGTGCACTTAAATCTTGAGTTTATTATTACATTTAATCCGAGTGAATGGTAACTATTATGTCAATATCCCCACCATCAGATTCACTGCTAGGACCTAAATAACTGACAGCGTTAGTAACTCTGTTATCGGCACTGAGTCTCAAGCGTGCGGCTGATTCATAATTAATTCAGTCAGTAAAATTTCACTTTCACGCGTGCGGGATTTTGCATGTGTAATGAACAGAGTAATGAATGGATTATCAGTTTTCATTCAGCACAAATCCAGGACAACCACATTAACATGGGTGCAGGTATTTCTACCTACTACTAGTTTAGAGGTTGAATAAACTGAAAAATTTAATTCAATAAAAGGTGGTATATGATGAATTAAGGGAGACGAAAAGTTTATTGTGCTGGGAGACTGGAACCCGTTAGTAGATAGGAGTCAATGTCCCGGGCAAAAAATGACAGGGGAGGAAGGCAGGCAGATTCATTTGTATACCACAATTTAATCATTGGTAAAAGTAGTTGTATGAGTCATAAATGATTGTGTACATGTGGAAGGTAGGTTTCACGTAGGTTTTACGCAGCATATATCGAAATAATCAGCAATCATAAAAGAATGGTAATTCATTGACTGCTTTCAGGCGCAGTTTTGAAATTAAATTTCTTTTTCTTTTTGCATCTGTTCGTTGGTTATTTCGATATATACACCTACAGTTGCTGAAAATGGATTACACACCTAATTGACTTATATATTACACTGTACATTATGTAATGTCACTTGATGATATATACCTATAATTAAAGTTATTACGACAATTGTTACAGGAATTTGTAATTAAAAAGAGAAGCAAAATATTTGAGATATATCATATACATGACGACCATTCCACTTAGGACCCATAAGACGAAAAGTTAATAGATGCACATGGATTTTTGTATGCAACATGTTTTCGTTTTAAGTATGACGTTTTCGTGATATGTTCCACTTACTTGGCCAAATCCGCACAGTCTATCTATGAGACATAAAATATATTTTACGGAGAGTGGCCAATTATGAACACCGAAATAAAACCAGTTCCCCATAATTTGTGTGTCTTTACACATGTCTCTTGATTACTGGATGGTTTGCAGCTTTGGAGTGTGTCATGAAAATCCTTTTTAATGCATATGTGTAGACAAAAGGTGCTTGCATTTTTTTAATTAATTCAGTTTTATTTTTCATGGACAAATTTCGATCAATACAGCTCCATACCCGCGGCTAAATAACAAAAGACTGACAAGTTTTGTAACCCTACGTCGCACCACATTAAAAAAAAAAATATAAGGGCAATATACTTTTGTCAGGTCACAAAAAATATTTATTGCATATACATTCATTGGATATTAAAATGGATCATCTATGGAGTGTCTTACCACAGCATAGAAGGAAAATGCAAATTGAGCTAGTAAGACAAATCAAACCCATGAAGAACAGTCACAACAAATAAACCTGTCGAGGTACCTGACATCTTAAGATATACCCTGAAACTTGTTACGTATGGAAAGCCAATTACAGATTTTGTAGGTGTGGGATGCAGAAAAAAGTATGATTATGTAAGGTAAGAATCTTTGTTATCTGAACAGGCAAATTTAAGTATCAGAAAAATTTGGATAATGTTAACTATCAATCTATCTGAATACTGGACAGTCAATTACCCCTCTGTTACAACTTCTTGCATGTTGGCACAGGAAATGTGGTGATCGTTCAGCGCATGTTATATGTGGCAAGTAGGAAAGTAAACATCGTCCTATGAATGGTAGACGGAGCCACCACTGTGTGCATGTGAGCATAGTCAACCTTCCAACAACACATGAAAAGTAGTAGCGTGGTAATGCATAGAAACCATCACTCCTGCTTTAAAAATGAATAATCGCAGTATTACAACATTGCAGCACTACGAAGCGTTTCGTAATGTAAATCACATAACATTATGTGACCAAAAGTACCCAGCCATTTACGCTCGAATTAGCAGACATTAAAATGATATACAACTATTCTTCGTCTGTATGATGGCTTGAATGCTGCGAACACTTTCAGGTAGGTGCTTGAATGTTTGTGAACGAATAGCAGCCCATTCTTCATCAACAGCCGAAACCTGAGAAAGCAGTGATGTATGACACTGGGATGTGGAGTGAATTCGCCGATCTGACTCACACCATAGGTGTTTCATTGGGTTCAGGTCGGGACTGTGCGTAGGCCGTCCTATTTCAGGAATGGTATTTCCCTCGGATAATTGCCTCGCAGATGCTGCTTTACGACAGGGTGCAATGTCTTGCTCATACAATCATCGTCTCCAAACTGTTCCTTTGCTGTATGCAGTACATAATGCCGTAAAATGTGTTAATGTCATTAAACATTTGGCCTTTCCTTAAGGATAATTGGAGGACTCCAGCTTAACCACGATAAACATCCCCATATTGTATTACAGCCTCGTCTGTACATCACTTTTGACACCACACATAATGGTGGTTAACGTTCTCCAAACACTCACCAAGCCGAAAACCCTACGGTCGGATTTTCATACGGTACAGCGTGATTCTTCACTCCATTTTTCTCGTTTCAAGTCATTCATTATCCAGTGGTGTTACTCTTTACCCGATTCGTTAACTAATCCTCCAATACGGAGTATATTGCTAGCTGGAGTGCTGGCGGTACATCCGAACTTACGTGTGATTCCTTCCGCTAATTTCATGTGATTTTCAATACCAAACTTCGTTACCTAAACGGCCTCTGCAGAGAGTACATGAGATCTGCCTCGTCTTCTGATTATGTGTGGTTGTTGATTCGCGCTTCCTCTTCACTTGGGCAGCTTAGAAAGGCTTAAATGTCCTTGATGGATTCGTTACTCACCTGACCTCCAATGAAGAGTCACGTTCTAAGTGAATCTGCTTTCCTCACTGACCACTTGAGGTCTTATTTTTTTTTTTTTTTTTTTTTATTTTTTTTTTTTAACGACAGCACAATACTCGTCGCCTCCATTTATGTCGTGTGTCCGACTCTCGCAAACTATTGAAGCAGGTTCGGAATTAGATAGTGTTCTCTTGATATGTCTGATCAGGCAGTGTATGTAAGTACTGTTGACAGCAAATCTTATGTCCACACAGGAATAATTATTGACTAGTAAGGTTTAGAATTGGTAAGCAGGGCACGTCGGCCGCCGGACTGGAATGCTGAACCCATTTGAGGACACATAATTATATTTTTACTACGGTAATTAAAACAGATCACTGGTAAAATCACAATGATTAATTATCATTGCAAAATTGTGGTGATCTACACCGATTATTCAATTGTGTAAAGGGAATGCGAATAATTCAAAAAAACTTTAAAAGGAAAACAGTCTTATGGCCCCAACTTTAAATTAATAAAAAATTAATTTACGCAGATATAACATTAACATAACTGCAGATCTGAGTTCACTAGTTGTAAAATTAAGTAATTATCAAATTTTGTGAATATAAAAATAACAATTTGTAAAGTGTAATAGATTGCACGAATACTCAAATTATGAAGATCTCATGAATACGTGAATGAACTGTTATGATAGCCTCAAAGTTCGACAAAGCAAATAGCACATTCTCGACTTTTGGCGTTCGCATCCGCAACGTGTCTGCATTCCGTGCATGAGAGCTCAAGTGACAACCGGCCTGCGCACACCAGTAACGGCTTCTAGAACACACAAACCCATTATTAATAAGTAGTTCACTAAAATACTACAACCAACAGCCAAGTGCTGGGTAGCGACAAATGCAGGGAGAGATGTTATATTGTGACAACGGCAGTTACTATTAAAGCAATAGTTCATTAAACGATCGACAATGACGTGAAATTTCACTTGATAAATTTACAAACTACAACTAGCTCACTGTGGTAATGACCAGACAATCCGCACACAGCCGGCCGCTGTTGTCGAGCGGTTCTAGGCGCTTCAGTCGGGAACCGTACTGCTGCTACGGTCGCTGATTCGAATCCTGCCTCTGTCATGGATGTGTGTGATGTCGTTAGGCTACTTAGGTTCAACTGGTTCTAAGTCTAGAGGACGGATGACCTCAGATGTTAAGTCCCATAGTGCTTAGAGCCATATGAAGCATTTCAATCCGCACGCAACCTTAAATGCCAAAGCACTATTCGACGACGCAAAATTATTACTATTGTAGTTGCCAACAAGGAAGAACTTTGCGGTTCAAGTTTAAATTAGTGGCTGAAGTTTTAGACAGAGAATAATATTTGATCTACAAAACTAACCACTGAACATATTTACAATAATAATAAAACAAGAACCGCCGAATATCGGCCACATTTCTAATTCAAAATAAATACGGCTCACCATTTAAAGGTAGTCCTGGAACTCGCGCCAGCCAGAGTGGCCGTGCGGTTCTAGGCGCTACAGTCTGGAACCGAGCGACCGCTACGGTCGCAGGTTCGAATCCTGCCTCGGGAATTGATGTATGTGATGTCCTTAGGTCAGTTAGGTTTCATTAGTTCTAAGTTCTACGCGACTGATGGCCTCAGATGTTAAATCGCACATTGCTCAGAGCCATTTGAATTTTGAACCTCGAACTCGCTTAAACATGCACGCCAGGATAAACTGTTTCGCTCTCCTCGGGATTCGAGATAGACACGACTCTTAACCAGAGCCTATGTTGACCGGTGGCTGCTTCCGCACTCCAGTTACGCTTGACGCCAGACCGAGCCGCCGGAGTGTTAACACCATGCGTCCTCGCAGTACACCAAGCGCCGACTGACTACTCTTGATGCTCCGTGTGCTGTCCTCCCTGTCACTGCCCCCGACCCTGCCACGGCCATCCTAAATAGAAGGCTCTAGCCAATTAGGACGCCGCAAAGCGCGTAACTTCGACACAGAAACTATCCTGCCAAGAGCATCGCAGGAAGTCAAGGCTCACTGATCAATGTACAGTCGTGCTCAAAAGTATCAGAACCACCTGAATTTCATTTCTGTTATCAGGTAACGTCTTCATCAATTACTTTAGTTTTAATGTAATCTAGAGGCATTTGGTGATATTTGATATTAACATGAAAAGTATTCCGTAGACAGGGAAAGAATCTCTTCCTGGGCAACGACGTCTATAATGACCAAAAGGCACTAAATGCTCTTCAAACACATGTGTTCAAGCAGCGGTATGAAGAAAATGATAGTAATAATGACGGTAGTAATCGAATTATCCGGTAACTTCACACTTCACAGTGGATAGTCTCGAACTAAGAAATTTCCTTAATTAGCGAAAATTTCAAAATGGCTTCACATCGAGGCTATGATGCCTAGAAGAGTCTTTACATCCTGCTGACATGAGAATAGCATAATCTCCGAGTCAGAAGCTTGCTTCTACTTAACCATTTAATAGATTCGCATTTTTTCCACCGTGACTAATTTTGTCGGCTAAGCACATCATCCGTTACAGCACACTCCTGGGGCTGAGAAATGTGGTCACAATGGTCTGGTGGAACGAACTGTCACAGGTGCAATGTGTGGGTTCAGGCATTTACTTTTAAGAGGCACAAACAGATTTACTTTACCTCTGGTAACCTCAAAAGAAAGATGTTATAACCCAGCATCCACATTAAACATCACGATCCTTCATTACCAACTGGGCACAGCCGGTTTACGTTGGGAAATGACATAGGCAGAAGTCATGGTAAACAGAAATACTGTCTCCACTAAACATACATACTTTAGAAAATTTTATTCTATTTGATGAACTGATAGCAATTTAAGAGAATAGGGCTCTTATTTTACTTGTGCTTGATTGAACTCGAGACGTTGAAAAATTTGGTTCTGGACTGAGATTCGAATTCGTATCTCCTCTTTCGAGGACCTGAATCTCTCGGAATAGTATAGTTCAATCGGAATAGTATAGTTCATTTTCTCAAGACTGAAATCTTCTCTAGGTCTCCTCCAAAGGTCTAAAGGTCCGAATCCTGATTCAGTACTAACAGATTCATAATTTCATTTCAAGCCCTATCATGTGCACTAAGGCCTGCTTTAAATGCATACACATTTTGTTATTTCTGAATGGAGGTACATCAGATATCTTTCATGGTTAGTTAACAGGGACGAAAGGGTCTTGATAGGAGTCGCGGTTTATTACAAAAAGTGTCCTCTTTTATTTTCAAGTTTAGATGTGGTTATTGATATTGTCGAAAATTTCGGTAATTCATGCCTCGTCATGGCTAGTCAGCAATATGATTAGATTAGATTTTATTATATTTGATTAATACTTGTTACATAGATCATGAATATGACATTTCGTAATGATGTGGAATGTGTCATTTTCATGAAAGTTTTCTTTACATACCATGATTCAATTTCTTTACAACAACTGATCACTCTCTCTCTATCATTCTTTTTTATTTTGTCCCCCTCCCCCTCCCCCTCTCTCTCGCTCCCCCCCTCTCTCTCCTCCCCCTCTCACTCACTCTCTCTCTCCCTCTCTCTCTCTCTCTCTCTCTCTCTCACACACACACACACACACACACACATTCACACATACACACACACACATTCTTATTTTATTTTTATCGGTTTTTTGTGCTCGACTACCGGCGAGGCTCGAAAATGTCCATCAATAAGTTTCTTAGTTTTGAGTACACTTTCGAAAGAAATATAAAAACAACTATGGGAGTTACTGATTCATGATGCTTAGTTGCAGCCAGCTCTGAGTATTATTAGTAACTACGTTCCTGTCCCTAAACTTAGTTACAGAAATGTGAATCAGATGGATTACGTATTCCAGGCGTAGCAGTCGAATCTTTGAGACGCCAGCTACGGTCACTTCCCAGCCCGATGCAGGAACATATCGGTTCGTCTTCTTCCTGCTGGTAATGTAACTGAGATTTGACAACAAGGAAAGGTATGTCTGCAACTCTGTGATCGACGAGTTACTTCCTGGTATGCACGGAATTAAGCCTCAAAGTTCGCTTGATTTTTCCTGTCATTTGCATTGAATAATCTGAGTTATTATCGCATGAGGTGTACCAAAATATCGTAAATTTACTGTTTTCAGCCCAGGAAAGTTGTTGTATGTGGAAATCGCAACTAATATCGTCCTTTAAATAGGGTTTACGAGTTCTAGCAACTATAGCCCTCGTAAGATGAAGCCAAGACACATCCCTCTTCCCTAGCTCTGTGATAACGTGCTGACATGTGACAAATCGTCTATTATTGTTTGCGCTTCCGATCTTCATGAATGTAACGTTTTTATCCCTTCTCTGAAAGAGCTACAAGCAGTCAGAACAAACATCTATAAGGAAATCGCAAGAAAATACTTGCGGCTCATACTGCAATGGTGAAAACATTACAAAGCTGCACAACAGGTAACGCCTCTTTCCGCCACTGACAAGCAAATTTTGGGTCTCTAGGATTACATTCATCTATTTATGAAATGCCACATTTGAATACCACTAGAGTATGACACAGCATACAATTCAAACTCAGAACCAAACATAATTTAAGTGTGTAGTATTTTACTAATTCATGCAGATAGAGGCCCGCTTGTGTACAGTATTATTGAAACAGATTTTCGTCGTAAGGTTATCATAGGTAATTTTACTTCATTTCTCACTATACAGTGCACTATTTTCGTAAGGTTTCTTTTAGTGTTGTTAAAACAATATTAAACACGAGAGCGAAATTAATCATCAATGATATATGCGAATTCTCTGATGTTATCTATAACAGTCTGATAATGCACATGCAGTTTATTGATTACATACATGTAGAAAACTTGTTCTGAGTTAAAGCTGTCAAACAAGCTTTGATGAAGAATAAAATACCACTACCACACGACAGATAATGTAGGAAATACTTTTCTGACGTATTTTGGCACGATGCGCTCTCCCCATACATAATACAAAAGTTTCGAGATGCATCTGCCGCTTGGCCATCTATTGAACCTGAAAAGAACAAAATGCCGCGGAAGTTAGCCCTTTTTCCACGTGCGACTATTATGTGTTGAGAAGTGAAGGGAATTATGTTCAAAGTTCCATTAGATTGATAACTGCAGCAGACAGCAGAATTGCATTTTATAAAATTTATCAGTGAATGTACTCCATCACGCGTCGTCTTATCTACAGTGCGCGACACTTACCGTTACTTTACTAGCTGACACATAGATACGTCAGCTCCAGAAGTCATAAACAATTCCTCCAGAACTTCCGCTTTCCACAGTGCTGTGAGATAATGCATATGGCTGTATTTAGACTTCTGAGAGACAGTTACAACTTTTCTTTTGCACTGCACGACGTTTTCAACAAACAGATAGCGCGATAGAGTAGCTCAAGTGGAAAGAAACACTCTCTATTTAAATTTCTGCATCCTGCACTGTTGGCAGTTCTGTGTAGGTGGCAGTTACGTTAATTTATTTCGGTGATCACATAACAGTGTCGAATATATGCACTGGGTAGCCGAGGCAGCTAGTTCATGGAGATTCGGTCAACCAAGTAAATGAATGTACTGAACACTCTGAAAACCACTACGGGGAGCCTGTGTGTCAGAATTCTCATCCAGTGTGGCGCAACGTTGTTATGATAGAAAAAACTGTTGCAGAGATCAGAGTTTGGTGGTCTATTGGATTGATGATAGTTACATATATTTGCGATCTGGGTTCCATTTAAACTTCTACTAATAATTTTTGAGAAGAAGAGACAGATTCTATCCTCTTCTGTCGTTAAGTAAAGAAGGTGCAATGGAATTGTGGTCGAAAATTCACATTAAACGTGATAATCGTTCTCTACCAAGTAGACGTGAGATTGAATCACAGTAACGTCAGGAGTCACGAGGCGTAGAAAATGTATCAGCAGTAACCTTTTTTGTAGGAGTTGTTTATTTCTAATGACGAAACTAACGCATTGTATGTTCACAGAACACCTAATCTATCTTTTATTTGAGCTTCTTTATGTCGATAAGATTGGTTCTGAACTGGGAATGCAACTCAGGCGGCCCTTAACGCGGAATTTGATCCCTTAGTGACAATACAGCTCGACTACAATTTGTTGTTTGTTCTAAACTGCAGATTCCTCAACATCTACACATATTGCGCGTGAATGGGTTCGAATCCTGGCCCGGCACTAAAGTTTTCATCATGTATTATCAGGCTCTAGCATGAGAACACCTATCTGCTGGTGGATAATGATTTTGATCTTTAATGTATTTTCATTCGTTGTCAACACTAACGGTATCTGACGTTTTTGACGCCCAGTGAGACACTGAACTATTTGTGAGATCACTGTAAGTTCAAGGCTATTATTCCGAGCTGCTGGTGGAGAAAAATTCGATATATGACGTCTCTTTGTGTAGTCAACAACGATATGTGTGGGGTTCGATTCCCAGTCAGCACTGAACTCTTCGTCATATTAATTCTAGGTGAAACATGCTCACATGTCGCTATTGATGTAACAAACCCATATTTAAAGTTCGTTTTCTCTAGAATATAACAGCGATAGGTGCCAGGCAGGAGTCCTGAGAAGGAAAATATTAATGTTTCGTCTCGTCATTTCAGTTAAAACATCTAGTTACTGCCGAAAAATTCGATATGTCACAGTTTATTGTGCTTCGATAACAATGGGATTAGGTTTTGGGTTCGAATCCCTGTCCAACACAAAGCTTTACCTCACGGCATTTTAAGTATGTTCCTTGTGAAGAAGCAATATATAACCTCTCTCGTAATTCGTTAACAAGGGTAATAGATGCTGGGTAGGAATTCGCGTCCGTTAAAAATGTTTACGTTATGTAATATAAAGTTGATATTAGCTGATACTGTCTAAAATGGAGGTATATCACTCTGTGTATGCTTAGGCAGGAATGACTGTTAGTTTCCGGTCAGTCACGGAATCTTTGCTTAGTATGCATGACCTGTGTTTGAATCCATATGCAGAACGATACGGTTCATCATATCATTTGATGTTCATACATATTCTCAAGTAGCTGCTCGAGAATAACTTAAATTTTTAATGTCATTTTGTGTTAAATAATAAGTACGATATGTTACTTTGAAGAGGAAACCATGAATACGACGAACGTACTACGTGCATTACCTATCTGAAATAATAATGAGAGTGGTAACATTTCAGGTATATCATTTATTGTAATAAATGTGAGCTTACAAGCTTTAAGGACAGTCTTATCTGTGACTAGGTGTTCCCTTATATTTTTAGTACGTTGGTACTACTTTACATCTTGAGTTATTGCGATACAGAGCAGTGTTTTCTATTGGTGACTTGTTGGAAACATTTTCAATATTCAAACGACTGTACCTAGGAGCGATTAGACGACCTGCTAGACAGCTGCCTTATGTGGGTTGCATGCGAATAAGGCGAAACGTAATTCAGGTCACTCGGTTACTTTTGATCACGACTGTACATAAAAATTCAATAACATACATTTAATGTGTATTATCCAGTAGTCGCTCATGCCAGAGTTCATCATTAGATTGGGCAAATCACACTAAGTGAAAGAACTGTCAAGCAGATATCTTATACATCAGAGAATGTACACTGTATGGAACCGAATTGTGCCCATAACACTAATGTCGTATGAAATTTGTCAGCGGCATTCCATACACGTGGAAAGGCTCCAGCCCACAAAACAAACAAATATCTAACTTACATACAAATGACATATTAACTGTGGAATAATTGTGTTTATCAGAGGAAATTTGCGTACTGTGTTTCAACTAACATAAAATAACAGGCCAAATTAAGGCACAAATAATTTCTCAGTTGAATTACATATCAATCGTGCAATGAAGTTGACACGTGTAATGTATATATACATATATATATATATATATATATATATTCCTGGAAATGGAAAAAAAGAACTCATTGACACCGGTGTGTCAGACCCACCATACTTGCTCCGGACACTGCGAGAGGGCTGTACAAGCAATGATCACACGCACGGCACAGCGGACACACCAGGAACCGCGGTGTTGGCCGTCGAATGGCGCTAGCTGCGCAGCATTTGTGCACCGCCGCCGTCAGTGTCAGCCAGTTTGCCGTGGCATACGGAGCTCCATCGCAGTCTTTAACACTGGTAGCATGCCGCGACAGCGTGGACGTGAACCGTATGTGCAGTTGACGGACTTTGAGCGAGGGCGTATAGTGGGCATGCGGGAGGCCGGGTGGACGTACCGCCGAATTGCTCAACACGTGGGGCGTGAGGTCTCCACAGTACATCGATGTTGTCGCCAGTGGTCGGCGGAAGGTGCACGTGCCCGTCGACCTGGGACCGGACCGCAGCGACGCACGGATGCACGCCAAGACCGTAGGATCCTACGCAGTGCCGTAGGGGACCGCACCGCCACTTCCCAGCAAATTAGGGACACTGTTGCTCCTGGGGTATCGGCGAGGACCATTCGCAACCGTCTCCATGAAGCTGGGCTACGGTCCCGCACACCGTTAGGCCGTCTTCCGCTCACGCCCCAACATCGTGCAGCCCGCCTCCAGTGGGGTCGCGACAGGCGTGAATGGAGGGACGAATGGAGACGTGTCGTCTTCAGCGATGAGAGTCGCTTCTGCCTTGGTGCCAATGATGGTCGTATGCGTGTTTGGCGCCGTGCAGGTGAGCGCCACAATCAGGACTGCATACGACCGAGGCACACAGGGCCAACACCCGGCATCGTGGCGTGGGGAGCGATCTCCTACACTGGCCGTACACCACTGGTGATCGTCGAGGGGACACTGAATAGTACACGGTACATCCAAACCGTCATCGAACCCATCGTTCTACCATTCCTAGACCGGCAAGGGAACTTGCTGTTCCAACAGGACAATGCACGTCCGCATGTATCCCGTGCCACCCAACGTGCTCTAGAAGGTGTAAGTCAACTACCCTGGCCAGCAAGATCTCCGGATCTGTCCCCCATTGAGCATGTTTGGGACTGGATGAAGCGTCGTCTCACGCGGTCTGCACGCCCAGCACGAACGCTGGTCCAACTGAGGCGCCAGGTGGAAATGGCATGGCAAGCCGTTCCACACGACTACATCCAGCATCTCTACGATCGTCTCCATGGGAGAATAGCAGCCTGCATTGCTGCGAAAGGTGGATATACACTGTACTAGTGCCGACATTGTGCATGCTCTGTTGCCTGTGTCTATGTGCCTGTGGTTCTGTCAGTGTGATCATGTGATGTATCTGACCCCAGGAATGTGTCAATAAAGTTTCCCCTTCCTGGGACAATGAATTCACGGTGTTCTTATTTCAATTTCCAGGAGGGTATATATATATATATATATATATATATATATATAT
This sequence comes from Schistocerca americana, assembly GCF_021461395.2. Lineage (NCBI taxonomy): Eukaryota > Metazoa > Arthropoda > Insecta > Orthoptera > Acrididae > Schistocerca > Schistocerca americana. The sequence goes on from NC_060122.1 coordinate 187,676,959, forward strand.
ATATATATATATATATACGAAGGCGGTTCAGAAAGTAACCTCCGATTGGTCACAGTGCGGGTTGTGGGGGGAGTAGCGACGCCATCTGTACGTTCACGCACTCAATAGGTCAGTCGGCATCAAGCCATGGTCGAGTGAACGTCGTACCTGCGCTAGTTTAGTTTTTGTGGCAGTTTGAAATGTGTGCTGCAATAGAAAACCCCGCCAAATGTGAAGTGCGTGCTGTCATAAGGTTTTTTACAGCCAAAGGATATTCTGCAGCAGCTATTCATCGTGAGCTTTGTGCCGTGTACGGACCAAGAGTTATGAGTGAAGGAGTTGTCCGTGAATGGGTACGTTTATTTAAAAGTGGACGAGAAAACGTTCATGATGAAGAGAGGAGTGGTAGACCATCATTGGTGAGTGACGAACTCGTTCAGACAGTTGATGCAAAAGTTCGTGAAAATCGACGTTTCTCAATGTCGGAGTTGTCTACTGGTTTTTCACAGATTTCTAAGACTCTCTTGTACGAGATAGTGACAGCAAGATTGGGTTACCGTAAGTTCTGTGCACGATGGGTGCCCAAAATTCTTACCGACCACCACAAAACTCAAAGAATGGCCTCTGCCTTAGACTTTCTGTCACGTTATGAGGACGAAGGAGAACCATTGTTAAACAGAATCGTGACCGGTGACGAAACCTGGATTAAGTACGTGAACCCTGAGACAAAAGAACAATCAAAGATGTGGGCACATTCAAATTCGCCTACCAAACCAAGAAAAGCCTCGCAAGATTTTTCTGCCAGAAAACTGATGGCAACGGTGTTTTGGGATGCCAAAGGGGTGTTGTTGGTTGAATTCATGGAACGTGGTACGACCATTAATCAAGACGTGTACTGTGAAACAATAAAAATGTTACGACGGGCTATACAGAACAAACGCCGTGGTATGCTGACTTCCGGTATCGTTTTTTTGCACGATAACGCCCGTCCTCACTCTGCTCGCAGAACAACGGCCCTTCTTGAGTCCTTCAAGTGGGACGTTATCACCCATCCACCTTACAGCCCAGACCTGGCGCCAAGTGATTATCACCTCTTCATGCATTTGAAGAAATGGCTCGGGTCACAGCGGTTTGATGACGACGAAGAGCTCAAAGATGCGGTCACAGGCTGGCTCCAGGCACAAGCGGGTGATTTTTATGCAGAAGGAATTTCAAAGCTTGTGAAGAGATACGATAAGTGCCTCAATCGCTATGGAGACTATGTAGAAAAGTAGTGCAAAGATGTACTTGTAAGATGTATATATTAAAATATTTTTATTTAACTTGGTGTATTTTCTAATTAACCGGAGGTTACTTTCTGAACGGACCTCGTGTATAGAAGATACAAAGGAATGTCAATTACGAATGTTGATTAAATAAGATATGTGTACTTAACCGTCCAAAACATGAGCAGAGAATCCAAAAGTAAACCGAGTGGTGTATCCACGTATGTTTCACGTAAGATAACATCAGTGTACGTGGATGTGAGACAGTAATATCTTTCCATACACGATTGAAATTTACGTTTGGGCATTTCATTGTCTCAGACAAAGGAGATTTGCAAATAATGTACACGGAATGTGTACTGAGAGTCGTAGGAGATAGGTGGGACGGGATCCAAGGAGTCATCTTCAAGGAGAGAACCTAACTTTGCACTATATTGTCTGTTCAGGAATTATGTTTGCTCACTACGCGTTCTAACATAAAAAAGTACCAATATGGCAAATATTTCAGTTTATTCTAAGATATTTAACAAAGTACTCGTATCTGCACCACATAATACCGGTGGACTTGTTGACGAATCCGCATCTATTTAAGGTGAGCTGCAAAGCAGGAAGATGTGTTTATGTCACTAATGATCACATATTGCTCCCATCCTACTCCAAAACGTCTCCCCTTCTGTTGAGTATACGGCATTTCACATCCAACACGCAAGTTTAAAGACAGCAGATAGGTAAAAAATAGACGATTCCTGGAGAGAGCAACGACGTTACAGTCGAAATGGTGTGGCAAAGATGTTTGAATGAAAATGGAAGGGGACTTTGTTGAGACTTTCTTGTCAAAGATAGCCATCACATTCAATGCATCTCCTTCAATGAAGGACATGACATAACGGTACCCTTATTTCTATATATGCAGCGGATATTTGCAGTTTCGTTTTTGCAATGTGTAGCTAGAGTCCCGTCCTAAATTTCTTGTCTATTCCGATTTACTAAGTGTCCTTCACTCATTGAAACGTGTGTATCCAGCAGATAAAATAGGCCAGAACATTCAGGATGCCCTCCTTCAACTACAACGACTGGGGAAGGAGGTGGGTTTCTTCTGGGTTCCAGGGCACGTCGACATTGCTTGGAACGAAACGGCAGATCTCGCAGCCAAGGAGGCGTGTCTCGATCTGCAGGTATTTCAGTGTGCCATCCCTCATCACCCACTCACCTCGCCATTGAGTCCACGAGCCATGCGTCGGTGAGAGGGCGACTGCATGGAAATGACTGACAATAAACTCCGTTTAATCAGGCCCACAACACGTGTGCGGTGTACGTCTTCGCAGCCACGCAGACGGGACGAGGTCCTCCTCACTCGGCTTCAGATAGGCCACAGTCCTATGACGCATGGCTTCCTGCTCCGGAGAGAGGACCCTCCAATGTTTGGTAGTTGTGACGTCCAGATCACTGTGCGCCACGTTTTATTGTATCGCGTTTAATTTTCCGACCAGCGGGCAGCGGCTGATTTGCCGGGGGATCTGCGATCTCTTTTACGAAATACTCAAACGAATGTGGTTAAAGTTATAAAGTTCTGTGACTTGTTCAATGTTTTTACCAAGATTTTAGGGAGAGAGTCTAAATTTGTTCACAGGATGACTGGCTCGCCCATGTTTTACGTTGACGGCCAGCCAGTGACAATTTGTTGTGGCATCTTTGACGCTCCTTTCTCGTTTTCCTTATGTTTTATTTTCCTATATAGGATTTTGCATCTTTTCCCGCTTTCTTTGCTTGTATCCTTCCATTATACTAAATTTGTCCACATTCGTTTCTTTTAATGTGTGTCAGGGCGTTGATAACCTCGGCGGCAAGCCCAAACACACACACACACACACACACACACACACACACACACACACACACACACCGCTAGAGTCAGCCCAAACACACACAGCTCATCACTTATTTCATACGACGTCGTCTATACGTGGGCCAGTACCGGCAGAAGGCGTTGGTTTGTTACACGTTAAAACCAAAATGATTCTTAAAGCTGAATTGCACGCGCTTATTCGATAGAACCGTCCCTCATTACTCAATCTCGACACATTTTTTGTCGATGAGAATTAACAGGTATAATAAAACACGGAGAATAACCAATACTCCAAGAGCGACTAAGCTCCAACGCTCCTGCGTGGCGGCAGCACTCAGTGCGGGCCAGGGCGGTGCTGTCGCTGATGGAGTAGTGAGTATAGTGATTATACTTCCTATTTTACTGATCCTGTTAATGACACCATTCAATCAAATGGGCACCTCAAATTCCGCTTTAAAAGTCATTTTATTGGTACAGGGAACAAATCGACCCTCTCGTATGGTCTGGCACGTCGCATGAAAAACGTGGTGAGCAGTGTTTGTTTGGGCTTAATGCAGCTACACCACCCAAAACCGAAACCATAAATATCTGCGAAACACCAGATAAAATGCACCTGATGATTCTCTGGAGCGACCTCCTGTGTCTATATGAAGCCCAACAGACTTAACACACAGAATACACACACACACAACACCAAGATACACACACACACACACACACACACACACACACACACACACACACAGAATATGGGCAATTACAGGCCACTCAGAACCTAAGACTATGGTACACTACTTCTCTTCTTATCTTCCCAGAACTCGTCCAGGCACTGGCCGATGGCCTGTCTCTGTTCATTTGACGTGACGCTCCTAGGTTGCTGGATAGGAAATTTTACCGTGTTGATCAATAGCCGGAAAATGTCCCTGTCCTGTATGGTGTCATCTGTGACGCTGAGTTTTCCAAAATCACTTCTTGTCTGCTCTTCCGGCCATCCCGAAGTGATTTCTGATTTGGAAATTACACTTTGAATTTTCAGTTTTAGCCTATTGTCACCCATTCTGTGTATATTATCGTAAAAGTTTAAGCTTTTATGATTTATTTTAGCTATGCTAGTTTCTATGTTTGTGTATAGATCTTCTTTTATCCTCTTCGTCTAGTTGTTATCTTTATTCTTTTGTGGTCCTAAATTCTTTTCATTCTCTTCCAGTACTTCTAGTCCGCAAGTTCTATTCAGTGCAGGTCATTCAGATTGTTATAGTGGTTCAAGTTTAATTACTTTCGTGCAGTTTTTAATTTTTACCCCGAACTATAGTGATCTTTTGTTATATCGTTTTGAATGAACTGATATGTTATTTCCATCTACTTCGTTCTTTCTGTACTTGTGGTGTTTTCTAATCCATTTCATCGTAACCAATCTTACAAATACTTGAACTTATACTCTGTTTTGATGTTTCTGTGTTGTGCTTGGATATATTATTCTCTGTTGTGTTTATGATACAAGTATTCCGTTGTCGCTCAAGATATAGGTAATCCGGTAGCAGCTGCAATATCGCCAAGTGTTTCTATCATTACCTTTGCGTCTTTTTTGTCCTTAGAAATTATTGCAAAATAATCAGCAAAACCGAGATATTTCTCCTAAAATCTTTCTCTTCTTTGCTAGATAGAGGCCTTCCATGTTTCTTTTTTTTTTTCTTGTACCTCTTTATCCCACGCTCTCAGGCCTTATATAAGACCAGCTTCAGGAGAATCGTATTGGCCCATCACCCTGACGAATAAGTTTGTTACTTTTGAAGGGCCCATAAACCAGGCGTTGCCTAAGTATATATTTATTCAGATCTTCTGTTAGTCCATCTCCTCTTCTCCCCCTCTCTGATCCACTCCCCCATCTCTCTAATCACCTCCTCCTTCTCAGTCTCCATGCTTCCCCCTCCTCTTTATTATGCTATCCTCTCTCTATCCATACCCCTCTCCCAGTCCATCACCAGTAACCCATCCACTCTCACTGTCCATTTCTCCCACCTCCTTTCTCTGTCCACCTCCTTCCCTTTCATGTCCATTTCCTTTTACCCTCTGTCTGTTCACCTCCTCCTCCTCCATCTGTATCTCTTCATACACCTACCTCAGTACATCTCCCCTCTCTTTCCATTATCTATCCATCTCCCCCTCACTCCTCTATATTTCCTTTAAATCTCCCCTTCCCATATCTCTGATTAACTTCTCCTTCTACTTGTGCCTCCTCTCTCCTTCCGGCTCACTGTCTGTCGACCTTCTGATGCTCCCTCCTCTCTCCTCGTTATCAAACTCATCCCAACAGGATGGTGGTGGTCTTTACCCCTACAATGTTCTACACTTATTTAATATTCTACGCTTATTTGTGCACACTTGCGTGTCTAGCGAGTTTCGCTATGCAGTTTCATTTTCAAACACCTTAATGTTTACGTCGTATCTCCTGAACTACGCGCTCTGAACCGTTGTAATTTTACTTGGACATCCACAGATATACGTGCCTTCCGTCCGCGAAACATGTGAACATAGTTAGCAGCAGCAATAGAATAAAACGTCATGGAAATTGCCGTAGATTCACACGCCTCTTATTATTTATGGCGTCAGTCTCTTGAACTGTGTGTCATATATTTTTGTGGATCCATTCAGCGTCAAATGTAGATACTGTCTGCAGAAAGTGTTGCGAATAGAGTTCATAACAACGAAGTAATAATTTTAAATGTCTTGCACAATTCGGCAGTTTTTCACGCCTTTAGGTTTTATGACATCGTGTCTCCAGAAATAAGTGTGGTACAATGGTGTAATTTTTCTGGTACATTCAACTGTACATCTGAACATCTTCTGCAAAACGTCTCATGAATAAAGTTGGCAGTAAAGAGGTGATAAATTAAAACGTCATGCATCATGTAGCTGTTTTGTTCTATAAAATGTAGTAAGCGGCAACAATTTACCCTCAAACGATTTTGTGGGTGTCGTCAAGAAGAAAAATACAAGCCATAGTAATGTAAGCCATAGTAAATAATTAGTTATCAGTGTGAAGAGTGATGGAAAGTGAACACGGACTGATGGCGATCCAGATGAAATACATAAGAAATAGACGATTGCTGTATTTTTGACGTGCTGGAGCTAGAGAAAGAATGGAAATGTTTGGAAAATATGTAATTAGTGCTGTGGAAAGAGATGTATGTAGATAAAATGCATGTGGTTAATCGTTTAATGAGATTAAACAATCACAAACTCCACTAAATATAAACTGAGTATGCGATGTAATATGGAAGACGCCAGTGTCTGGGCATTTAACCTTCACCCTGACTGAATACCTCATTTAACCTATTCTACAAAAAATGCGTTTCTAGGAACTGCTACATCATTACAATTCATCAGTTATTTGGATCTCTCAATATTTTTAAAGACGAATTATATAATATTCAAGAATGAGGAGTCGGGCTAATGGATACATCTTCAGAGAGTACAGGGTCAATCTCAGTCTCTTAACGACACGAGGTAGGGGCAATTTACATCCATATATCAAGAACACAAAGAGCAGAAGGGAACTAAAGGTAAACTGTGTCACATGCCAGTAAAAAGTGTAATACGAATTAACGTTTTAAGTTTACAAGCAGATTAACCCCCCCCATGATCCATGGACCTTGCCGTTGGTGGGGAGGCTTGCGTGTCTCAGCGATACAGATACCGTAGGTGCAACCACAACGGAGGGGTATCTGTTGAGAAGCCAGACAAATGTGTGGTTCCCGAAGAGGGGCAGCAGCCTTTTCAGTAGTTGCCGGGGCAACAGTCTGGATGATTGACTGATCTGGCCTTGTAACACTAACCAAAACGGCCTAGCTGTGTTGGTACTGCGAACGGCTGACAGCAAGGGGAAACTATAGCCGTAATTTTTCACGAGGGTATGCAGCTTTAGTATATGTTTAAATGATGATGGCGTCCTCTTGGGTAAAATATCCCGAAGGTAAAATAGTCCCCCATTCGGATCTCCGGGTGGGGAATACTCAAGAGGATGTCATTATCAGGAGAAAGAAAACTGGCGTTCTACAGATCGGAGCGTGGAATGTCAGATCCCTGAATCCGGCAGATAGGTTAGAAAATTTAAAAAAGGGAAATGGATAGGCTAAAGTTATATATAGTTGGAATTAGTGAAGTTCGGTGGCAGGAGGAACAAGACTTCTGGTCTGGTGACTACACGGCTATAAACACAAAATCAAATAGTGGTAATGCAGTAGTAGGTTTAATAATGAATAGGAAAATAGGATTGCGGCTAAGCTACTACAAACAGCATAGTGAACGCATTATTGTGGCCAAGATAGATATGAAGCCCACACCTACGACAGTAGTACAAGTTTATATGCCAACTAGCTCTGCAGATGACGAAGAAATTGAAGAAATGTATGATGAAATAAAAGAAATTATTCAGATAGTGAAGGGAGACGAAAATTTAATAGTCATGAGCGACTGGAAAAGGGAGAGAAGGAAACGTAGTAGCTGAATATGGATTGGGGCTAAGAAATGAAAGAGGAAGCCGCCTGGTAGAATTTTGCACAGAGCATAACTTAATCATAGCTAACTCTTGGTTCAAGAATCATGAAAGAAGGCTGTATACATGGAAGAAGCCTGGAGATACTGACAGGTTTCAGATAGATTATATAATGGTAAGACAGAGATTTAGGAATCAGGCTTTAAATTGTAAGACATTTCCAGGGGTAGATGTGGACTCTGACCACAATCTGTTGGTTATGAACTGTAGATTAAAACTGAAAAAACTACAAAAAGGTGGTAATTTAAGGAGATGGGACCTGGATAAACTGAAAGAACTAGAGGTTGTACAGAGTTTCAGGGCGAGCATAAGGGAACAATTGACAGGAATTAGGGAAAGAAATACAGTAGAAGAAGAATGGGTAGCTTTGAGGGGTGAAATAGTGAAGGCAGCAGAGGATCAAGTAAAAAGACGAGTGCTAGTAGAAATCCTTCGGTAACAGAAGAAATATTGAATTAAATTGATGAAAGGAGAAAATATAAAAATGCAGTAAATGAAACAGGCAAAAAGGAATACAAACGTCTCAAAAATGACATCGACAGGAAGTGCAAAATGGCTAAGCAGGGATGGCTAGAGGACAAATGTAAGGATGTTGAGGCTTATCTCACTAGGGATAAAATAGATACTGCCTACAGGAATATTAAAGAGACCTTTGGAGAAAAGAGAACCACTTGTATGAATATCAAGAGCTCAGATGGAAACCCAGTTCTAAGCAAAGAAGGGAAAGCAGAAAAGTGGAAGGAGTATATAGAGGGTCTATACAAGGGCGATGTACTTGAGGACAATATTATGGAAATGGAAGAGGATGAAGATGAAGATGAAATGGGAGATATGATACTGCGTGAAGAGTTTGACAGATCACTGAAAGACCTGAGTCGAAATAAGGCCCCGAGAGTAGACAACATTCCATTAGAACTACTGACAGCCTTGGGAGAGCCAGTACTGACAAAACTCTACCATCTGGTGAGCAAGATGCATGAGACAGACGAAATACGCTGAGACCTCAAGAAGAATATAATAATTCCAATCCCAAAGAAAGCAGGTGTTGATCGATGTGAAAATTACCGAACTATCAGTTTAATAAGCCACAGCTGCAAAATACTTACGCGAATTCTTTACAGACAAATGGAAATACTAGTGGAAGCCGACCTCGGGGAAGATCAGTTTGGATTCCGTAGAAATATCGGAACACGTGAGGCAATACTGACCCTACGACTTATCTTAGAAGCTAGATTAAGGAAAGGCAAACCTACGTTTCTAGCATTTGTAGACTTAGAGAAAGCTTTTGAAAATGTTGACAAGAATACTTTCTTTCAAATTCTGAAGGTGGCAGGGGTAAAATACAGGGAGCGAAAAGCTATTTACAATTTGTGCAGAAAGCAGATGGCAAATATAAGAGTTGCGGGACATCAAAGAGAAGCAGTGGTTGGGAAGGGAGTGAGACAGGGTTGTAGGGTCTCCCCGATGTTATTCAATCTCTATATTGAACAAGCAGTTAAGGAATCAAAAGAAAATTTCGGAGTAGGTATTAAAATCCATGGAGAAGAAATAAAAACTTTGAGGTTCGCCGATGACATTGTAATTCTGTCACAGACAGCAAAGGACTAGGAAAAGCGACTGAACGGAATGGACAGTGTCTTGAAAGGAGGGTATAAGACGAACATCAACAAAAGCTAAACGAGGGTAATGGAATGTAGTCCAAATAAGTCGGGTGGTGCTGAGGGAATTAGATTAGGAAATGAGACACTTAAAGTAGTAAAGGAGTTTAGCTATTTGGGGGCAAAATAACTGATGATGGTCGAAGTAGAGAAGATATAAAATGTAGACTGGCAATGGCAAGGAAAGCGTTTCTGAAGAAGAGAAATTTGTTAACATCGAGTACAGATTTAAGTGTCAGGAAGTCGTTTCTGAAAGTATTTATATGGAGTGTAGCCATGTGTGGAAGTGAAACATGGACAGTAAATAGTTTGGACAAGAAGAGAATAGAAGCTTTTGAAATGTGGTGCTACAGAAGAATGCTGAAGATTAGATGGGTAGATCACATAACTAATGAGGAAGTACTGAATAGGATTGGGGAGAAGAGAAGTTTGTGGCACAACTTGGTAAGAATAAGGGATCGATTGGTAGGACATGTTCTGAGGCATCAAGGGATCACCAATTTGGTACTGGAGGGCAGCGTGGAGGGTAAAAATCGTAGAGGGAGACCAAGAGATGAATGCATCAAACAGATACAGAAGGATGTAGGTTGCAGTAGGTGCTGGGAGATGAAGAAGCTTGCACAGGATAGAGTAGCATGGAGAGCTGCATCAAACCAGTCTCAGGACTGAAAACCAGAACAACAACAACAAGCAGATTAAATGCTTCTGCTTCATAGCAACGAAAAATATCATTTAAAATATTTTCCTACAGGCGATATTGCTTGAACAGTTGATATATACACTTAGTGGCGTCCATAAGTGTGCGCTTTCAAAACGCGATTCGTTGTTACAAGTGCCATTGTACATGGTTGGAAGTAATTATTAGTATTTTATCGCCAGTAACTCATTTACCACAAATAGCACATTTCCCATTGAAAGAAACCAAGTAGTAATTAGGAAAATGCTTCAGGTGTCCAACGTAGAGCATAAGCATGAAATTTTGTGTGTGACAGCATTTTTGCCACTGTAGTAGGTTTACATATTCCCGATAAATTGCCGGTGGGAACAATGGCCAACAGAATCAGCAAAAAGATTTGTTCTGATCTACAGTCGCAATTCTTTATTCTTCCTATAAGTACCGTGTCCACTTTATAAGAGCAAATCTATGGTACAGAATAAAATTTGATATAAAATGACTAGCCATTATTACACAATTTTTTATTTAGTTGTCCTGGTCCCAAAGTTTATTGAACAGAATTATTGGATTTGGCTTTGTAACAGCCATCTTCAGAATTTACAACAGATATCGATGAAGAAAGTATTACGGGCTACTACGTTAACAAGTCAAAAAACAAAGCATATTGTAACATAAATGTAACCTACAATTATGGATAAACGGATGTAAGGCGAAAGGTTTGGGTCCATGTGCCATCTTGTATGATTTCCTGTTACTACCTTATTGGCCTACATACCTCTGAGAGTAGGCCTTTGGCAATCACAATTTCACTTAATTGTAACACAGATTCAGTCCGAATTCAGATCTCTATAAGATGGCAATAGAACATGCATGCCTTGATTAATAACATTATGAAATAGTCCTTCAATTAATTAACAGGAAACAGGCAGGTGTTCAATAATCACAGCTTCAGTTAAGTAAAATTAAAAAATACCAACAGGCAGGCCTTTAATGAGAGCTTGAGTTAAGTGAAATCACCAACTGGAAAACAAGCAGGCCTTCTTTAGTAAAGTCTTCAGTTAAGTAAATTACCAAACAGAACACAGGCAGTCCGTCTATAATAACAGCTTCAGTTAAGTAAAATAACCAAATAGGAAACAGACAAGCCTTCAGTGATAACAAGTCCACTTAAGTAAAATTAACAAACAGAAAATAGACAGGTCTTGTGATATTCACTATTTTAGCCTTCATTAAAACAGCAAATAGTTAACACATTCAGCCAGAAGGCGAATACTTGTTTATAAAGAATTATTAATGTATAATAAGGCGTCGCACTGCATGTATAAAACGTGTTTCGTTTGAGTGAAGTGCAAAAAGAAGAACTGTTATAACTTATTGTGACGACGCACCGGTGACATAAAAGACTATGGCTACATAAAATAGAACTCAATGGACATGAAACGGACATAAAAATCTACCGTCATTTTTGTACTAAGCACGAGGTATATGTTTTAGTTATAATAAATATTTGGTATAGAAACAATGAAACATTGAGCAGTGCTCATTCCTATCATCTCCCCAGTATTATTTTCTTTTTAATTACGCATTTTGCTAAGATTACAGACACCTAGATCAGCAGTCTAATGCGCGTGTTACATTGAAAAAAAAAAACTATTTTATCGTCTTCTTGCATCAGTTTGAATACTGAATTCCCTTTTGGTGCGATGTTACAGCTGTTTTTGCGCCCTTAAGAACTTTCTGGTCCCTTAGGAAATTATTTTGTCATGACAATAGCTTCGTAACAGGGTATGATCGTATCTACGATCATGAAGTAATTGTTGTTGTTGTTGTGGTCTTCAGTCCTGAGACTGGTTTGATGCAGCTCTCCATGCTACTCTATCCTGTGCAAGCTTCTTCATCTCCCAGTACCTACTGCAACCTACATCCTTCTGAATCTGCTTAGTGTATTCATCTCTTGGTCTCCCTCTACGATTTTTACCATCCATGCTGCCCTCCAATGCTAAATTTGTGATCCCTTGATGCCTCAAAACATGTCCTACCAACCGATCCCTTCTGCTAGTCAAGTTGTGCCACAAACTTCTCTTCTCCCCAATCCTATTCAATACCTCCTCATTAGTTACGTGATCTACACACCTTATCTTCAGCTGAATTATCTGAAGTAATTAGAAAGACGATAACGCAATTTCTTAATCAAGCCACGCGAAACTGCAAGTAAAAACTATTCACATTTCATAATGCTATATCTTTTGACAATGGTCTATCCATGATTCTTACCCCAGTTGTGGTTGATAAAACAGTAAACGAAATATCAGAGTCCAAATTTTCCATTGTATAACAACATTACTTTTATTTTATTACATCACACTTGGTACCCGAACAGGGCCTTGAACAAAAATTAGTTCAAATACTTGGAAAGTTTTCTACATGCTTGTGTTGATAAATGTTCTGTCGTTTCATGTACACATTATTCCTCTGAGAGCAAGACGGAAAATATGCTAGTCGATAACGCAGTTTAACTACCGGAGGAAGGAAAAGAAAAGAGACGCGACTTTGCTGAGACTACATAGCGGTAATCAAGCCATCAAAAAGTAAGTCAGAATTTTTCATAAGCAATATAGTGCTTCCGTAGCGACGTTGCTTTTCCAAGTCGATCCACATACTTTCTATCTCCTTACCGCTATAGAAAATCTGCTTTATTTTATCTTTCAAAGTAATATTCTTCGTAGTCTGATAATATAATTTTTCCCCAATGTTAGAATAGCTGTATTACATTTCAACATGGTGGATATTGAGTGCAATTTGCAGTGAAGAGCACCTTCATTCATTTGTCTGAAACGTTTAGGTGGTTCCACTTGTCTTCTCGCCAGATAGAATTTCATTTGTTGCTCTGCGAGAGCGGTGCTATTAGCGGACCCCCAGCAAGAGATGCACCACGTCACTGACAGACGTCGAAAGCCTTGCGTAGTGGATCAGTAGCACGTGACTTACTGACGAAAATGGCAGATAGTAAACTGAGACAGGTGAGAACAGGAGACGGGAGTCAAGACGTTAACAGTATTCCGTACTCTTTACGATCGCGAGCGGTCGGTTCCCGTGTGGAAACTGAACTGTGTCTGTAACAGGGGAAAGTGACCTTAAAGTCAAACTCTTCCTGCTGCAGCTACAACTGACTTCGGTGCGTTAATGGAAATGCTGAAACAACAGTTTCACGCACTAAATGAGACTGTAAAAACACAAAATGAGACTGTTAACACCCGATTAGATGCTGTAAGCGAATCAATAAAAACCACAGCTTGGCACAATGAAAACAGATCTGCATAAAGAAATTACGGCTGAATTAAATACCCAGCCGGGTGAGGCTCAAAGTAAGATCAGCGATCAAGTTCAGAAAATGCAGAAACAGGTGAAAGGTGAAATACCTGAAGTATCTGGTATATTAAACACAAAAATTCAAGCAGCTACCAAAGAAATAAACTCAGTTAGAAATACGGTAACTGACATAGTGTAGTAGAGGATCTGTCGAGGCAGATAGAATCAATCAATATCGAAGAACAGGTTAAGAACACCGTGAAAGCACACGCGGAGGCATTGTCGGAACACTACGGTGAATGGACAAAGTTTAAAGATATTTTTATCGAAAAGAAGGTCAGGGAGGAGCTTAGAGAGACTGTCAAGGATGTAACATGCGAAATCTTAGCTGCTCCTGGTAAGTCGGGAGACGAGGACCCTTACACGGGATCTTCCTCAGTGCAAGCAGCAAGTAGTGGACGAAGTCAGAATGCTGAGAAACTGGGTAGAAAATCGGCACACGCATGCGCAAACTATCGGTAACAACTCCTTGGACGGTGACGAATGTCAGTCAACTCCTTATGGTTCACCGCCTAATTACATGAAAAACAACAATCCTGCTCAGCCCCAAGTGGGGAAAATAAATGATCCGCCCACAATTATGGGTTTAATGCAAGAGGAAAATCGGATTAAGCATCGCGCATTTCCAGGTTTCCATCCGCAAATATCAGAAATACACGCGATCGTGTTCCAAAAGATTTGTTCCGGCATATTTCCCAGGAGCTGGACAGACAGACAGCGTATTCAGTACGTCACTGGATTTATTTCCTGTGATGCAGCATTATGGGGAACGGAAATGGTAGACACGTGTAGGAATTATAAAGGGTTAGAAAAAATGTCCTTGGCAAAATTTTGGAATAATGGGGTACAGCAGAGATTAAGGAAGGAGGTGAATTGTGCGGAAATTTTCGAAGCGAAGCTTGGAAGTCTTTGAGAAGTATCTAACAAAAATTAAATTCTGGGATTCTCCAATTACTTCCAAGGACGTAATTATGATTCTCAAATGCAAACTCCCAGCGTCTATCAGAGAGAAACTTGTAAATGTGCCCGAAGAAGACACAGATGCATTCCTTTCTGTGCTGGATTCCTTAGATTTAATTAACGAGGATGTGCACTCCAAGGTTGTCAGCGGCAAATTCTTCCCTGACTGCCAGCAGAATGCATCGCACGCGGACAACAATGCGCCGGAGAGAGCGTGTTACCGCGATCGCTGGTACCACCAACCTGCAGGTCGTTAGGAAAACACAAACGGAAATAGCTTTAAACAGGAGTAGAAAACCAATTACAGTAATCAGCAGAGACCCCACCCAATTTATAACCACCGAGTACAACATTAGTATGGAAACCGGCCATTTAATTTTTTGTCTTAGCAGTGTGGAAATTCACCACAAACGTTGGTAATTTTTCAGATTGGCCAGTGTACATTCAAAGCTACAGATCAGAACAACTTTTCACAGGGTAGAGGACCGCGGAACAATGTTCAAACGGCACCAAATGCGAACTTCCCTTCACAAGGAAATGGTTTTGCCGGCAACCAAAAGATGGGGCGACAGCAGCCGTCTCAAGTATTCTACTCACAAGTGAATGCACCCGGGGAATTTGACCCCTATACACCGGCATTTGTACAACATAACTAGCACCAATATGAAACGGAACAAACGCTTAAGGCCATGAATGACAAACAGACTAAACATCCTGCGGAAAATCGGAGGAAGCGCCTTTCAGCCTCCTAGAGGTCGCTGCAGGTTTGAGTGTGGGCACTAACGAATCCTTTGGTTCTGAATATATTAATGCAATTCTGAAATTTATGATGAACGCTTTCAGGCTTCGATTAAGATTTCTATTGCCAACATTCCTGTCAGAGCCATTGTTGGTACAGGAGCAATCATCACTGTCATGTCATCATGTCTCTTCAAACAGGTGTCTTCCGTTTCAAAAGTTTTATCATTGCCGATTCAGGGTTACCCCATATCGGGAGCGATTGGTCCATTGAAACAGAGAGTTAGTTTACAGACGCCGCTTCAACTTGAGGATAGAATCTGTTTTGGTTTCTTGCCACTTTGTGATGGTGAAGAACTTGTCAGTTCCATGTCTCTTGGGAATGCAGCATCTTCGACAAACAAAGCAGTGATAGATGTTGAATCTGGAGTGATTACCTTAATCGTAAATCAACAACCAGTTGTTGTTAACATGTTAAGGAGTAAAGTGAAGGCGGTGTTGATATTGCATCAGGTTTGAAGACGACGCAGGACAGACAAACCGTGGTCTGATCAGACAAATGACCTGGCTAAATGGGATGACATTAATGAAAGTGAGTATGAAGACTTACTTCCCGACAAAGACGTGATCGATGCTAAATCCAAGGAATCGACTGAACTCAGGGAGGAGCAGAAAGATGAGTTGTTCTACTTATTACTAAGTTACATGAATATCTTTTAAGGAAACCAGGAATAATAAAAGGTTTCGAGTATATAATGGAAGTGCTTCTCCACTGAACGTTCTACAAAGCAAGCTATTCAGTACCCTACGCCCGACGGCGAGCTGTAAAGCATGAGATTAGGAAGATGCTGTGTTAGGATCTTATCGAGTTATCAAATACGCCCTTGTTGTCCGTGCTTAAACAGGACGGTAGCGCCAGACTAGTAATGCACGCCAGATCAATAAATAAAATAATTGAACCGATAAGGACTCGGCCTGAAGCGCTTGAGGAGCACTTAGAGAAATTTCATGTCATTAGATTTTTGAGCGCACTTGATTTAAGAAGTAGCTACTGGTAGAAATTGGCCAAGGAATCCAGGAAATATACTGATTTTGTATTTGCCGACCGCTCATGTCAGTTTAAGGTCATGGCCTTTGTTTTAAATGTAAGCTCGGAATTTTTATTTCTGCTCTTGATTTTATGTTAGGACCTGAACTTATGGATAACTATTTATGTAGATGACGTATTGATAGCCACTAAGAACTGGGAAGATCATTTAGCTATTCTACGAAAAGTGTTTCAGAGATTTCAAGAACATAGTGTCAATATTTGGAAAAGGTCAGGTAAAGTGTTTCGGTCATGTGATTACACCTGAAGGGATTAAACCTGACACGGGAAAGTTCTCTGCGATTAAAAATAAACCTGCACCGGCAAGTAAGAGGCACCTAAGAGGATATCTAGGTCTTTGGTCTTTCTTTCATCGTTTTCTCGCTGGTCAAATAACGAATAATCATGTTTTGCATTATCTTCTGAAGAAAAGTATGCCGCGCGGGATTAGCCGAGCGATCTAAGGAGCTGCAGTCATGGACTGTGCGTCTGGTCCCGGCGGAAGTTCGAGTCCTCCCTCGGGCATGGGTGTGTGTGTTTGTCCTTAGGATAATTTAGGTTAAGTAGTGTGTAAGCTTAGGGACTGATGACCTTAGAAGTTAAGTCCCATAGGATTTCACACACATTTGAACATTTTTAAAAGAAAAATACGCATTAGAATTGGACACCAGAGTGTCACAAATCTTCTCAGGCAATTAAAGATGGTCTTTTAAAAAGTAACATTCTCTGCCATCCTTAAATGGATAAAGAATTTTGAATCATCTCAGACGCTTCGTTTGTTGGAATTGGGTCGTATTTAACGTAGAATGAATTAGTAGACGAAACACAGCAAATCAGAGTGATTAGTTTTGCGAATAGGGTCTTACCAGAATGTGAAAATTCCTGTTCAGTTACTGAGCTGGAGGCACTTGCAGTTATCTGGGCCTTCAAGAGGTTTAATTATTATATATTTGGTAGAGAGGTAAAATTATTTACGGACCATCAAGCACTTTCGTATCTTCTGACCTGTAAATTACAACATCCGCCACTGACCGGATGGTGTATATTTTTGCAAGAATACGACTCTGGTATTGTGCATTTAAAGGGCAAGGATAATATTATTGCAGACGCACTTTCTCGTTCAGCAGGAGGTCTTTCAGAGAAAAGTGAGTTGGTAGAACAGATGTCGAATTACAAAGTTATGCTGGATCCCATTGATAGGAAATGTTTCTTGCAACTGTGCAAGCAAATCCTGACTCTACAGAGGACAGATCCTAAGTCAGGAAAAGTAATAAGGCTTATTCAAGAAAATCAGAACGATAAGTTGTCTAAATTCTTCAAGATTCATAATCAGGAATTATTTCATCGCACCTCTGTGTCCTCAGACAACTGGCTTGTTTGTATACCTAGCAGTTTTGTCGAACACCTTTTGTGGTATACCCACATTTCTTAGTGCCACTATGGTCCAGAGAAGTGTAAAAAGAAGATGGCTACTTACTGTTAAGTTCCCAACCTACATAGGCGGATACACAAGTTGCTAAAGTACTGTCATCTGCCAAAAGGCGAACCTCTGAATATTCCTACTTTAATTCCCTCGAATCCGATCATCGCACAAAGATCTAATCAGCTCATTATCATTGACCTGGCTGGCCCTCTACAGATGGGTAGGGGAGGTGTCAAATACGAGTACCTCGTTGCTGTTCTCGACAACTTCACAAAATATGTTCGAATGTATGTTATAAAGACATCTAGTGCTCCACCTATAACACGCCGTTTTGAAAATGACTATTTCCCTGGATTTGGAGTCCCTGAATCTATACTTTCAAATAATGCATCCAACTTTACTTTCCGCAAATGGCGTGAATTTTTGGCCCATCACAATGTCAAACATATCTTAATATCATGTTTTAGGCCTCAGTCGAATCCGACTAGGCGGATCTTCAAAGAGTTTAACAGATTTATTCGGACGTACATTCACGACAAGCAAACACATTGGATTGATTTCGTGACGCCTTTTGAGGAGATAGTCAATAATTTGCCACACACTTCAATAGGTTTTACTCCACACGAGTTGATATCTCGAAGGAAGGAACAGATTGAGTCGGTTGATCCTCTTCCCAAAATACCTAACCCTGAGGTAGATCTAGACGTCAAAATTCGACAAGTTTTAAGTTCAATTACAACCAATGCTCAATTATGGAAGAAAGGGTATGATCAAAAAGTGAACAAAGTTGTAAATTACCATGTAGGTGAAAAGATATTACTTAAGACTTCCTTAATATGTAAGAAAAATCGCAAGTGGCAACATATGTACCAAGGTCCTCACCTTACATTAAGGAAACAGCATATATGGAGTTATTTGTTAACTGATCCTGCTACGAAGAGATTAAAAACCTTATTTCATCAAGAAGATTTAAAGAAATTTTATAATGGTAATGGTTAAGTACTGTCGCGGAAATGAATTCTTGCGTACTGGAAATTTCCTTGTGTGAACTGTTAATAATAAGTATTGTGTTGAACAGCGCCTGGACAACATGGTAACGGCTGCTACATGGACACTTTAAGTACTAAATGTCAAGTATGGAAAAATTGTTTACATTGATGAACATGAACTGATATTTCTTCAGCAAGCTGAAGCAGGAATTGAAAGTTGCTAAAAGAGTTTCAATTTAACTTTAAGTAACTATACAAAAAAAAAGCTTCCGAGATGATTTGCCGGAGCTATATAAATACGTAAAGGTGAGAAATGGAGGAGGGTGCGTAAGTAAGAACTTATCTCAAGGTACTAGATGATTTATAGATTTATATTTAGTAATGCAAGTATTTGAACTTCTGTGGAGAACGCCCAAATAACCCGCTTAAAAAAGACATGTTGAAAGCGTTCTGAGTGGAGGAAATATCTTAGCTTGAAGTTCAGTTAAAACGTGCTGTTAAATGAGGAAACAAGTGGTGACCCACATGTGTTTACGCAAGTAGACAATAAGCTGTCGTAAACTAAGTTAGTTGAAATACAGTACAAAGAGAGGCAAACCATGTAGCATGAATAATGTAGCGTAAGTACACCCCGAGGCCATAAATTGCCATAAAAGTAAACTGTTTCCCTGTGATCTGAGCCCAATCTCAGTAGTATATGAGGAATGTTAGCTGGCAAATTGATTTCAGTAGAACGAAGGTACTAGTTAACCACACAGCAAGCCCCCTGTATCATAAAAAAGTCTAAGTATAGATCTTCAGATGCTTTGTAGTGTAATATAGCGACCATTCAATACCATAGTTGAAGGCTACTCTAAAGAACAAGCAATGCAGTGATGTTTAAACTAAATATTAACTATAACGAGAGTAAGAGTTAGAAGTAGCAAGGTATGCTGCAATGAAAGAGGTTAAAATGTATATATGTGTCTTTGTTTATAATGATAATTTTATTTACATGCAGATTTTATTGTAAATAGTATCTGCTAAGACACTCTTCTTATGAAATCTATTTGCCTTGTGCCTGTTCCTTTTGGTCCTGGTTTATTAACCCAGACCAGCGGTCGACTTGTAAAAGGTACGTGTGCTTGGAGGTAAAGCAGTGCTAATGAGAAATGAGACACGTAGCGCGATGAAATTCGCCAACTTTGGTAAAGTTTGTTATGGGCAGGTTGCGTAAACCCAGTGGCATGTGGGTAATTCCATTCATGCGAAAAATAGTAGACACGCGTTAGCATATTTGTTTGTTTTTTTACAGAGAACGATTGCTGAGTACATGAAGCGAAGAAGGAGACCTATTGTTATCCGGTCTGCCCTCAAATACAAAAATTTTGGCAAGCACAAAGGAAAGCACAAAAGAAAAGGTTCAGCGTTAAATGCGTACTCGTTAAGTAGGAGATATGCTACGTGGCAGTAGAAAATGATCTCTGGTGCACTAAAGAATAAATGCAACGAGTGTTGTGAAATCTGTAGTTTTCATAATGAGGAGATGAGCCCTTTTTTTAAAAGATTTGGTATAGTATATATAGGTTCACTAGTGAAAGTAAATCTTGAGATACAAAGAGTCCATTCATAAAGCAGTTGTTCACTGGACTTAACCAGAGCAGTGACCATTAATTGTAAATATTAGCTCGTAAGTGATCTATTGTAAATAGTAGAATGTATGTCTTTCTGTACCAATGGAGGAAACCTGCAAATTTTACTGTTTTGTAAATGAACGCTACCGACGAAGGAAGTGAGTACTAACGCTGTGCGAAGATACACACTACAGTGTGACGTGCATAATAAGAATAACTGCTAAGAGTGTATTAGTGAACTGTTATACTGCAAGTGTACATAGAAGTCAAGGCTACGATAATAAGAACAACGCAAAGTTCATGTTGTTTTAAGTGCAGCGACAGCTAAAATATTCGTCGTCACTTACCTGTGAGCATCATGGGAGGCAGCTGACAGAAAAGTGTGGAGGCAGATTCAGTGTCCGGCTCCTCCGATGGAAAACACGCGCAGGGTGTGTGTATCGATGCACTCGCGTGATACGAAATCCACAGTTTAAAAAAAAAATGTAAAATAAAGAAGAAAGCGCTATTGACAACCGTCAGCTCTGTTACAGCCTGAGTACGAACGGATACTGAGTACTGGAGCTCACGCAACACCGTGCAGCCCTGTGAGTGGCTGACGTGTGGGTGACGAAACAAACCAAACATTATATTGCTTACCGCCATGACTACAGTCGTATATACTGGAGGAAGGACCTTTGCACATTTGTGTGACTACTTTTTCATACGTAAATTAAGCAATTTTCTTGGGTTGAAGTCGAGTGAGAAGTAAATTGTCACATTACTTAGAACTTAAAGCCATTAATATCGGCACTCCTGAACGCTGCTAAAATGAATTATAATCCTGTCTCTTGACGGACAAAGAAAATGAATGAGCACTATAGGAAGACTGAATTCCAGACCATCCTGGTCCTAATGGGGAGGTTTACTATCTTTTGATTCAAAAAATCGATTTTTTAAAAATTGTATTTTTGGATCCCTGAAACGGTTTTCCCGAATACGGAACGGAAATGTTTGTTATTCGCGGTTGAACAAAAAAATGCACGTGCCTTTTTCACGCACCAGTTTTTTTTTTCTTCCTGAAGACGAGTTATTGTACCGGTGCTTGGGAGGGAACACACAAAATTCAAGTAAAATTTTGAACGCATGTGTTTGGAAGTTAGTTCCCAAGCACTTGCATTCAGGTGCGAAGACCGTGGAGATTGCGACTTTCCTGGCAGTGAGCAGCTTCACCGAAGGGTATTCAGCAATTCTGAAGACCATGACAAAGATGGACGTCACCCTGGGACTCTATTCGACGCAGTTCGACAAGCATTGGGACGACCACCGGAATCAAACGGGCGAAAACCGCTTGTCACTAGCCGTACGAGTGGCTCTTGAGCAGCGCAGGATGGCCCAGATCGAGCAGAACGCCCTCTGCGAGGAAAAGTAAGGACTAGTTTATGGACCCGGAATAGCAGATTGAACGTACGTTGCATAATATTGCATTTATATGTAGTCAAAAGTTCAAACGCGTTTTTCTCGAAACGACTGTTTTTGTTTTTTGTTTTATCGCGCGGTATGGTAACTTCAAATCTACTGAACCGATTGGCATGATCCTTTGTTTCCGACGAAGCTAACTAAACTATCTAGGAGTTGTACCATTTTTATTAGGATCCATCAACTATAAATAATTTTACTTGGCCGAAATCTATGAAAAAACACTATTTTTTTCAAATGGCGCCAATTTGTTTCCTATGGTCCAAATAGCTTAAGCGAGGTGAAACTCCTTAAGAATCTTATATACACTACTGGCCATTAAATTGCTACACCATGAAGATGACTGCTACAGACGAGAAATTTAACCGACAGGGAGAAGATGCTGTGATATGCAAATGATTAGCTTTTTAGAGCATTCACATAAGGTTGGCGCCGGTGGTGACACCTACAACGTGCTGATATGAGGAAAGTTTCCAACCGAATTCTCATACACAAACAGCAGTTGACCGGCGTTGCCTGGTGAAACGTTGCTGTGATGCCTCGTGTAAGGAGGAGAAATCACGTTTCCGACTCTGATAAAGGTCGGAATGGAGCCTATCGCGATTACGGTTTATCGTATTGCGACATTGCTGCTCGCGTTGGTCGAGATCCAATGACTGTTAGCAGAATATGGAACCGGTGGGTTCAGGAGGGTAATACGGAACGCCGTGCTGGATCCCAACGGCCTCGTATCACTAGCAGTCGAGATGAAAGGCATCTTGGCATCATTGCTGTAACGGATCGTGTAGCCACGTCTCGATCCCTGGGTCAACAAATGAGAAGGTTTGCAAGACAAAAACCATCTGCACGAACCGTTCGACGACGTTTGCAGCAGCATGGACTGTCAGCTCGGGGACCATGGCTGACGTTACCGTTGCCGCTGCATTACAGACACGAGCGCCTGCGATGGTGTACTCAACGACGAACCTGGGTGCACGAATGGCAAAACGTCATTTTTTCGGATGAATCCAGGTTCTGTTTACAGCATCATGATGGTCGCATCCGTGTTTGGTGACATCTCGGTGAACGCACATTGGAAGCGTGTATTCGTCATCGCCATACTGGCGTATCACCCGGCATGGTTGTATGGAGTGCCATTTGTTACACGTTTCGGTCACCTGTTGTTCGCATTGACGGCACTTGAACAGTGGACGTTACATTTCAGATGTGTTACGACCCGTGGCTCTACCCTTCATTCAATCCCTGCGAAACCCAACAATTCAGCAGGATAATGCACGACCGCATGTTGCACGTCCTCTACGATCCTTTATGGATACAGAAAAAGTTCGATTTCTGCCCTGGCCAGCACATTCTCCAGATCTCTCACCAATTGGAAACGTCTGCCAGACGTTTGGCAGAGAGGTCGGCTAAGGCCTAACCATCTAGGTACTGCATGGTGACGGGTTGGTTGGGGGGGGGGCGGGGGGGGGGGGGAGGGAAGTTAATGGAAGTTTCCAGCCACTGCATAAAAGAAACACGTTATCGCTCCAGCTCAGGAACTTCATCGGCTCACATAGGTTAAGATGGTGTGTTAACAAACAACCGAGGCCAGTATCGACTCAGGAAAAGCAAACAAGAACCACAATTCAAGGAACCGACTATCAGTGAAATATATCACCCAAGAAATCGCAATGATTTGCAACAAACCTATAGGTACCGATAAGAAAATAACTGTTAAGACTTCAAAAGCCTAAACTCAACTGAAGTTCACGAATCGAAGGTGAAGCTCGCCATTTACAAAGTGGGCCCAGAATTCTGCACAGTGAAACTGACTTACACTCTCTTTTCTGTGTGTCAAGTCCAAGAGCTAGCTGGCCAGGCTACGTAGGAATACGGCACTCTAAGTCAGCTACGAGGTCAAATCGGCCCACAAATATGCCCAGCAGCCACTCACCGGACTCCGTGGCCTAGACGCTTGCGCAAATGCTCGCCTTACTCTCCGGGCGAAACTTTTACACAGTCCTCCTCGCTCCGTTACCGCTACCTAACTCATCACGCCACAACATGCCTCGTACCCATCAACAGCATAGAGCAAAGATCGTTTTTGGCTTCAAACCAGAGGGACACCATACGACAAATGGAGCTAGAGGCGCCAGGAGTTCTAATGGCGTCGCTAGAAACACCGCTAAGGCTCAATAAACACAACATGCGTCTCAGTATGCTGCATGCCAACAAGTCAACACCATTTAAGAATAACTCAGTTAGCCACGCATGATTTAACAAGTATATGGAAGGTGGAAATACTGTCATACAGGTCGTTGCTGCTCGCATAACTACTAGTAATTGAACAAAGTAATTAAAGAAGGTTCTTTTGTAGGTATAGTTCTTGAAAACATTCTCCATTGTAAGTAAATTATAAAAAAAATAATTGTATGTAACTAGCAATATAGAAAAGACAATTAGTAATGTGACATTTTACAACTGAACAGTTTTAACAAACTGTTCAAAAACAAAATTTGACTACGAAATTCATGCTAAAATCCAGCGTTGTGTTGGTTTGCTTTTCGTTATTGTTACTTATGTTCCCCACTAAGGGAAGGGGCTGAATTTGGATGAAAATCGCTCTTTTGCCAAAGTTACACAAATTTAGAAGTTGTTTACAGTGTATAGAAAAAGTGACACTAACAGATGATATTTGTAAAAAACCGTTTTCTGGATAATAAATGTTGTATACATAAAAAATGATGACATTGAAAGAAGTTCTTGTAAAAAACACATTGACGAAAAATACTGATCGTTTTTAAAATCAGTGTAAGATGTCATGGTCTCCTGACCTTCATTGCTTACATATTCCGCCCTCATAATTATATTCTGCACATCAAGACGCTTCATTCGAACCCAAACTCGATAAGATAAAGTCAATGCTATATGAATTCATGTAAACGATATGCAATTAACAAGTAAGCGCACCGTGGTTGAAATACTCAACGCTGGCATACACACATACATTCCAGACACAACGGTCACAGAAGCTTTTAGTTTGGGAGACAAATCACACAACGGGATGCTGGTCCCTTCAGAGGACGACCCAGCCTGTGCCGGCCGGTGACCGCCCATGTAGCGGACAGCATAGACCCGAGTGAAAGGGGGGAACAACCCCATGTATGGCTTAAAAGCAAATTCTGCTACATCGTGTGGGAGTGGCCAGTCTATGCATTCTTTACACAGAGCACGCAGGTTCAGAGATTTTCACGGGGAGACAGCAAACGCCAAACGCCAATGCTACAAGTTTCCAGATTGGTCCACTTAAACGAAACGTCATTCTCCCGTTTTAGAAGAGCAATGCTGATTGGCAGACAATATTTCTGACGCCTTGAGCTGAAGGAATAATGGAAGAGACTGAAAGATATACCCCTTCACGTGTAGCATGGAAAGGCGCAGTTCCGTTGTCGCTCTTGGAGCGAAGGAACAAGTCTCTCCTCAGTACTTCACTGGGAGAGCACCCCTGTCGAGAGTCAATCGAAGTGCTACTCTATATTGAGTCCCTGCGATTAAGCATTGTTCACAGTGTTGGCCAACACACTTATTGTTGGGTGTGAATGGACAGAGTTATAGTTAAACGCCTGCGAGCGAGTTTTGAGTGGCATCACAGTGGACTGGTTATCTGACCGATGTACTACACGAATAGTTAGACTAGGAGTGAATAAGAATCCTTGACTTCATCAAGGCACAGGGAGAGTTTGATTGGCGAAGGTCAATCCAGATAGAATGAGAGTTATCTTATTTGTCAGCAGTGTGCGGTGGAGACAGCAGTCATCGCAGCTTACGGTATTGTGCACTACAGCTATTGCGAGCTCCATATTTCCTCCACAAAAGTGCACTTCACAGCATTTCACACGCGACAGCCTCGACCATACCTAGCAACATTCTAAAGGATAATAATACAAGTTGAGTAGGCGTGCCTCTCATCCATTCTGCCAAGTCAACAACCATCTTAAACTTTGTATAGAAATTTCATTAGCGAAACCTATCGTTGAGAGGTAACTTCACAGTTCGAAAATAACCAGGATATAACTTGTTCAATTCATAACTAAAAGCGCCATTGTGATTTCTCAGAATTTTTGCAAAATAACTTTCGTCAGTTTCATGTTTTTCTTACCCTAACTAGCACTACTCCAGTACCCAAGTATGCCACTAGTTACGTAAGAAATTTTGTGAATTTTTGTGTCATTTCCTTACAGTGGATGACTCCAGAAGATATTTATGGCTGAAAGTTTTTCAGGCATTTCTCTTTAGAACGTTAGTAGTGTCTGTCTGACTTCTGTAGTAGTGTGGGGGTGGAAATTGCATCTTGCAGGAGCCACAGGGTAAAGGCTACATCTCAGATTGATCCATTGCGCAGCATGACAGAATAACAGATCAACCCCACACCACAGATAATGGCGACCCTGCCAGGATAGGTAAAATAGGTAAGCTACTAGGATAGGAATGTGTCAGTATAGTTAGGTACGGCAGGTCGCAGCAGTAGCACTTTGAAGAACTTTCTTTCATGTATTAAACATCTATTTGCAAAGATTGGGATCAGAATAGATATAGATAGTAAAGAAAGCAGAATTGTAGGGATAAGGGCGTGTGTTATTGTGTTTAAAATTTTGCATTTTTTACCATTTTTGTCTAGCTGTTAGGGCATAGAATTTTCAGGTGATAGGCACAGACGCAGAGTGACGCAGAGACGCAGTGTGACGCAGCATCATGTAAATTAGAATTAAGAAATATAATTTTTCTCCCATTGCAAGCGCACAGATAGAGATTGGAGACTGTAGCAGAGCAGACAGAACATTATCCGAGAAGTCACGACGTTGTTGTTGTTGTTGGTTCAACCAACTGGTAAGTGGTCGTACCGTTTTGTAGACAGGGCTGTGGTGTGTTGAAAGAATTTCCATGTTAACGAGAGCACAAGCCAAAAGGTTACGTGAGAGACAGCAAGTAGTCAAGATGTGGGAGTATCAACCAGATAGACAGCAAGTAAACGAGCCTATTGAGAATAGGACAGAAGATGAACCTGAAAATAGGACAGACGGTGAATCTGAGAATAGGACCGTCGGGGAGATGCAGAATCAGCAGGCTCAGTTAGACTGGGATAAAATTGAGACAGATCAGACAGAAGGGCATCGAAGGGATCAGAACATCGAATATCTAGAACATGAAATTCCAGGTAGGGCACATTCTGAGCCAGGAATAGACAGCCCACGAAGGAAATGGCAAAGATTAGAAGCGAAACGAGCACAGGAAACGCGTTTCTTTGCCGCATATTCAGGGACAGAATACGCGTCAATACAGTCAGTGAACCGGCAGTTAGCTAACATTCAACGAGAAATAGACAGTGAAGAAGAGGGGAGACATTTAGAACACGTTGAACCTATCGTACACATTCGAAATATATCCCAACAGCAGACACAGAATTTTGCGGAATTACGAGCGCCACGAAAAGGTTCCGTAACAGACGCAAGTGTACCTGCAAACACAAGACATACACAACAGAGAGGGCAGAATGCGGAGTTGTTTGCGCCACATAGTGGTTCAATGACAAACGCAACTAGTCCTCAACACAGACAGCACGGGGTATTGCAGTTATCAAACTTAGAAACGCCACAGCATAGCCCAGTAAAAGACGTAACTGACCGAGTAGAAAAAATAGATCGAGAATACATAGTTCAGCAGAAGGTAGTGCTACAGGTCAGGATGCGATCATAGAGATGTTACAAAAAATGAACGCTAGTATGGCGAAACAGAATACACAGATAACAAAACAGTATAAGGAATTGAAACAGGATTATCAGTAATTGAAACAGTACAATCAGGCTATCAAGACACAGATCCAACTGTTTAAAATCCAGATGGAAGAAGGGATCGCCAGAATTGATAGATCACTCAAATAAACAATGATGCGAAAGAATCTAGAGAAAGAATTCAGGTGTTAACCCAAGGACAGCAGCAATTACGCAGTGACGTGGACAAGGTCCAGTTGTACATCGTAAACGTTGACAAAAAGGAGGAACGTTTTACGAAAAAAGCCACCCGAACAGCAATACAAATTTCTGAAGAACAAGCAATTCAAAGCAAGGTCGCAAAGGTTGCACTGTAAAAGTATGATTAGCGGGTTAATAAAATAGAACTTAAAAACAAAGATCAGTTTGAAAAGATTCGAACAAAGTTGTTAACAACTATCAAAGGAAAGATCGAGACCGATTACATCTGTAGAACCAAGGCAATACTTAACACTCGCGCAGAAATCGAAAGAGAAAGCCCCGACTAAAGTAATACATGACATGCCACAGGATCAGGCACAGTACCCAGAAAAACGGAACACATACATTCAGCCGATACCAATCGAAAGACAGGCAACTGAATCAGTAAATCCAATGACACAGCATAACAGCAGCACAGGTACTATACCACGAACGACGAGAGTAGAATCACACGAATAACACTTTTGTTCACCAATGATACGATATGACGCGGATATGAGTCAGGAAATTAAGAAAAGGCATAAATACAGTAGAGTACCACAGAATAAACACGACGGCACAAGCAATGGCTGATTATTTGATTCCATGAATCAGCCACAAACCGGATTTATTAGTAGATACGATACAGACCACTTCCTTACAGTTAGAAAATTTCAACATTTCAAGGAAGAAGGCGGTAGCTTGCATGCACGCACATACATCGACCAGTTTCAAGGAGCCTTACCGAACCACTGGAGCGTAGCTCACAAACTTGACTTCATTTGTACACATATGTCAGGGACAGTAGCAGAGGTGATGCAAAAGATCGCGGCTACCTGTACGTCTTACCTACAGTTCAGAACAGCATTTCTCGAAAGAAATTGCTCCAAGGAGGCGCAATACATACGAGTTACTTCAGATGACACCATATGAAAACTCAGGAGAGAAAAGCGTGGTAAAATTCTTTGATACAATGGACAAAAATAATCAATGCCTAGACAAACCACACAGTAACGGAGAGCTGATACGTCTATGTAGAATGAAATTACCAGTAAAGTATCAACACGCAACAGTAGGAAAAATGAAAATAATGAAGAATTTAAAAAGGTTCTAAGGGAACTTGAATTCATATTTAATGAAGACGAGGTGAAAGAAAAAAGAAAGGAAAGGGAACAGCAAAAGGAAAGGACTAGGAACGAATATTCCAATAATAATAATAATAATCGTAATCCTAACACCAATAATTTCAGGCAATTTAACAGACAAGGATAGTGGCACAATTGAGACAGTTGGCATAGAAACGATAACCAGAATAATTGGTATCGAAATAGGAACGGTAATAGACCCTCATACAGTGACGGATATGGATTTAGGAATCATAATGCCAACGGTCAAGGGTACTTTGAAAGAGTTCACGATATTAGAAACAGCAACTGGCGAGACCAGAGCGCGAATAATTACCGAGGAAATTATGGTCCACAAAGACAAGAACAACACACAAAGAGAAACCAGATGTAGAAGTTAGGCCTCCGAACGTAAAGATTGAATTGAAAAATGCGGAAGAGGTTAGGCAAACTAACGTCCACCCTATCGTGTACTAACCTCTAAATCAAAAAAATAAATTAAGAATCAACAAAATAACACATTAATTATAAGAAAAAGAGATACAATACACACTAACAATATCTTGTAGTATCAAATACGCTACAACATGC
Source organism: Schistocerca americana (assembly GCF_021461395.2). Classification (NCBI taxonomy): domain Eukaryota; kingdom Metazoa; phylum Arthropoda; class Insecta; order Orthoptera; family Acrididae; genus Schistocerca; species Schistocerca americana. Next base: position 187,706,277 of record NC_060122.1, read on the forward strand.
ACACAAACAATAAATGGTACACAACAATTAAAAGGATGAAGAAGTGGTAGGATATAATTAAAGAATATATATATATATATATATATATATATATATATATATTATAATTTTTGCCACTATCAGAAAATTTTTGCATTATATAAAATCAGAGATTTTTGTGAAAAACAAATATTTGTAAAACAAAAATTGTAAATATTTCTACGCGACAGGGGGACATCGCCAACAACACCAATCACCAGCTCCCTTTACACCAGATGCTTCGAGATAGCGACGGAGAGGGTACAGACATGTTGAGAAAGCACTTAGGGCAATAACAACAACATGAAGAGCAACGCCACACTGGAAATGCAGGTTGCAACCAGGTTGGACTTCAGGAGGACAACGTGCAGCATGGACATTTCATATGTCACGACACTGCTACACAGCAGAAGAGTGTGGGGAGAACCACAATAAGTCGAGACGACAATGAAGGTACAAAAAATTACTAAGATTTACAAACTCATCAAGTAACAGTTGGAAAGACAGTCAGATCCTACAAATCCTATATGACTCCTACAGTAAAATTCACATATTCCTAGCCCAAGAAGAACAGAAGAATGCAAGAAAGAAGAGAAGAAGATTCAAGATGAAGAAGGGCAGAAGACAGCAAGATACCTTTCTTTCCCATCCTACAAAGCAAATTGCTGCAAACGTCTTTCCCTGAACTTTGAGGCATAGCAACTACTACAACCACCTCTCCCAAAATAAACCTTGAATCATCAAACAAATACAAGCGAACGGCAAACGGAATATTAATTAGTACCAACCAACATTATCTAGAAATAGATTCCGCAAAATGAACAGTATTCTCCCAACTACATCATCAAATTGCCATAAGGAATCAGTTGTGAAGTACCAAGACGTCACATCACAATATTGGGTGACGATCGTCAGTAGTCAACTACAATCATCGAACTGCACACCGTCCCAGGTGTGACAGCAAAGGAGTACAAAGACATCACTGTTTATGCAGCAATTCACAGTCATCATCATCGGTTAAAAGTACCACTCCATGTTGGCAATGTCAACAAGTAAGAACCGGCAGTGCATGCTAGAGTGCTTCTCTCATGATTTGTGACACTCATACAAATCAGTCGACGACTTGCAGAATTTCAGTGGGAATCATCGAGCACAGATCTGAAGCAGCAAAAAAAAAAAAAAAAAAAAAAAAAAAAAAAAAAAAAAGCTGCGTCATACGATAGGTCATCGAATTAAAGAAGGCTTTCTTGTATCGTTGAGGATTATGCTATCTGTGGTGGTAGGTTTTCTGCAAATGTCAAAAGAAAACTTATTGCACTTTCCTGTTATTTTCAGGCATTGGAAATTTATAGTATTAACTTTTTCTTTATTGACTGTGAAATTAATCGTAGAACATATGGAACTTACCATTTAGCTAAAATTGTTCATGTCTTTTTCCTATCCTTTATACAAATAAATACATGTCATTCACTCATTTTTAAGATAGATTGTGTTTTGTTTAAAAGTAGCACGATAAAGTCATTATACAAGTGATTAACAAAAATTTCGTGCCATGGTGCCGGCCACGCAGTTTCCAATGCCTATGCCTGTTTACTTTTGGTACATTTTATTTTATGGTTTCGCTTTTGTTTTTTTTAAACCTTCTAATGCGGTAGACTGTATTGATAACTTCTTTTGACTTCTAGTTTAGATTCTGAAGAAAGCTATTGTATAGGAGAAACCGCTAATTCGGTTCTAACAACGTATAGTTCGTGCCACATTGATCATAAAATAAACTTTTACGTCAATCATTTGGTTCTTCATAAACAGTGGTGTAAGTAAGACTAAGTACCATACATTTACTTATAAGAGTCGGGGAGCATGAAAGAGAAGCAGTTGTTGGAAAGGGAGTGAGACAGGGCTGTAGCCTATTACCGATGTTATTCAATCTGTATATTGAGCAAGCAGTGAAGCAAAGAAATGAAGAGTTCCGAGTAGTAATTAAAATCCATGGAGAAGAAATAAAAACTTTGGGGTTCGCCGATGACATTGTAATTCTGTCAGAGACAGCAAAAGACTTGTAAGAGCGGTTGAATGGAATGGACAGTGTCTTGAAAGGAGGATATAAGATGAACATCAACAAAAGCAAAACGAAGATAATGGAATGTACTCGAATTAAATCGGGTGATGCTGCGGGAATTAGATTAGGAAACGAGACGTTTAAAGTAGTAAATGAGTTTTGCTATTTGGGGAGCAAAATGACTGATGAAGGTCGAGGTAGAGAGGATGTAAAATGTAGACTGGCAATTGCAAGGAAAGCGTTTCTGATGAAGAGAATTTTGTTAACATCGAGTATAGATTTAAATGTCAGGAGGTCGCTTCTGAAAGTATTTGTATGGAGTGTAGCCTCGTGTGGAAGTGAAACGTGGACGATAAATAGTTCAGACAAGAAGAGAATAGAAGCTTTTGAAATGTGGTGTTACAGAAGAATGCTGAAGATTAGATGGGTGGATCACATAACTAATGAGGAGGTATTGAATGGAATTGGAGAGGAGTTTGTGGCATAACTCGACTAGAGGAAGGGATCGTTTGGTAGGGCATATTCTGAGGCATCAAGGGATGATCAATTTAGTATTGGAGGGAAGCGTGGAGGGTAAAAATCGTGGAGAGAGACCAAGAGATGAATAAACTAAACAGATTCAGAAGAGTGTAGGTTACAGTAGGTACTGGGAGATGAAGAAGCTTGCACGGGATAGAATAGCATGGACTGAAGACCACAACAGCAACAACAATACTGTATAGATCAAGGCAAGGCGGGGTTGGCATTGTAGGAAAGGGGGGGGGGGGGGGGAGGGAGGATGTAAGGGAGCGGCAAAAAGGGTTTCAGGTTGTGGGAGACATATTAGTAGTAATTAAAGGAAAGTCTAAGAATACCGTAACACGTTACAGCCTGGAAGGCTGACTCAGTAATATGTCCTAGGGTTAACCAATTAACTGCACAACGTATAATTTATCGCTGAAATTTCGTATTTAATACTAGCAAAATTAGCAGAAATATTCATGTTGTCAGTGGTTTTTTATCTGCACAATTTGAATGTTTTCCAGAGAGACCCTTTCCTCAGCGGGTAGGGACGGTGGAAGGAGACAGGCGTGGATCCGAAGATGCATGCCGGCCATTTCGCTTTCGCCTTTTTGGCGCCCTCGTTGTCTCCGAATTCTGGCGATTGCGACAGCAGATCAGAAAGCCTCGCGCCGCTGCAGAGGCGGTTCGGAGCTGCCACGGGCCCGCGGGTCATTCGTCAGGCTTCTGCCGCCTGCTGCGCATACATCGCTGCATCGCATTCAATATTTGTTCGCCCTCCGGAGAGCTGTAAGGCGAAACTGTTTCTGGATGGGTTCGCTGCCCTGCGGGAATGGCACACAGCCCCGCGGCAGCGATGACGGCTTCCAGCCGTTCCCGTATTCAATGGCGAGACGGCGGCGCTGCCTTGTAGTTTCTTATCACCTCGCCCTTGTGTTCCCACGTAATTCGTTTTGCTGTCGCTCCCGAGGTAGTCAACCAGCGCCTTCCTTCACAACAGATACGAGAAAGAAAAAGGAAATCGGAGCCGCTTTTGTAACCTTATCCGCAGCGGGAACTGAATAGCAACACTTTGAAATAGAATGGTTTTGTTCGTTGTATTTACACGATCCTTTAATTGTACTAGTACATGAAAAGTAGGAAGTAGTCAGGAAGTGTGTGTGGCAGTGTTCTATCCTAACCGCAGAAGTGTTTACTTTCTAAGAGATTGAAAGTGGTTTAGTTGATCTATCTACATCAACATCTACATCTACATTTATACTCAGTTATACAACGATAATGGAATGCAAAATGAAATTACGCTATGCCAAGGGAGTTATATGAAGAAATGAGACACAAAAGCAAGTGGATAAGTTTTGCTATTTGGGCAGCAGTCTAAGGTATGACGGTCAAAGTAGTGAGGATATGATCGGCCGACTGTCAACGTAGAAACGTTTGGAACACTTTTCTGGAGATATCTGTTACGAACTGCAACGTGGTCGATAAACAGTTCAGACAAGAAGCGAATATAAGCTTGACAATTGTAATAATATGGGAGAATACTGTATATTCTATTGGTACATCAGATAAATAACGAATAATTGGGGAGAACATTAATCTGGGGTACAACTTGACCATAAGAAAGTATCGGTTAATGAAATAGTACAGTAGAAGAAAAATCTGGATTACCTAAGAAATACAATTGGGGGAGATCTTGAAATTGGTGTGATGAATGTTGGAAGATAATGTCACTGCTTTCCGCTGCTGTTATGTGTATGAAACAGAAACGGTAAAACGAGAAAATAACAAGTCTTACAGTACAAGAGGAGATGATAGACTCCTTCGATACACTGCCTTTCTGATTCGGAATTCGGAAGAATGGGAATAACTAGTGAATGGGATGACAGCATTTTTAATAGCGATTGTTCAAGGCTGAGAAAAGATGGAAATGTAACAGAAATTAGGTATACTCTCCCCTCCATTCCCATACAGGCTATACGCTAGTTTATGTAAGCGTTACTACCAGGAATGTAGTAAACATTATTAACCATCTTACTTGGTACAAAACATTCTGATCAAAATACTCAAGACTCGTATTCAAATAAAAGGAATGTTATTGATTTAGCTCTGGAGATCTGACTGCAAATCGTTATTTAACATTGACACCAAAACTGTAAAAATTAATTAACTTCCCATTTCCACACGGTACTGTAATGAACGTCTGGACGGACAAAGGCTACAAATTTTAATATAAATGGCATATACATATATACACTCCTGGAAATGGAAAAAAGAACACATTGACACCGGTGTGTCAGACCCACCACACTTGCTCTGGACACTGCGAGAGGGCTGTACAAGCAATAATCACACGCACGGCACAGCGGACACACCAGGAACCGCGGTGTTGGCCGTCGAATGGCGCTAGCTGCGCAGCATTTGTGCACCGCCGCCGTCAGTGTCAGCCAGTTTGCCGTGGCATACGGAGCTCCATCGCAGTCTTTAACACTGGTAGCATGCCGCGACAGCGTGGACGTGAACCGTATGTGCAGTTGACGGACTTTGAGCGAGGGCGTATAGTGGGCATGCGGGAGGCCGGGTGGACGTACCGCCGAATTGCTCAACACGTGGGGCGTGAGGTCTCCACAGTACATCGATGTTGTCGCCAGTGGTCGGCGGAAGGTGCACGTGCCCGTCGACCTGGGACCGGACCGCAGCGACGCACGGATGCACGCCAAGACCGTAGGATCCTACGCAGTGCCGTAGGGGACCGCACCGCCACTCCCCAGCAAATTAGGGACACTGTTGCTCCTGGGGTATCGGCGACGACCATTCGCAACCGTCTCCATGAAGCTGGGCTACGGTCCCGCACACCGTTAGGCCGTCTTCCGCTCACGCCCCAACGTCGTGCAGCCCGCCTCCAGTGGTGTCGCGACAGGCGTGAATGGAGGGACGAATGGAGACGTGTCGTCTTCAGCGATGAGAGTCGCTTCTGCCTTGGTGCCAATGATGGTCGTATGCGTGTTTGGCGCCGTGCAGGTGAGCGCCACAATCAGGACTGCATACGACCGAGGCACACAGGGCCAACACCCGGCATCATGGTGTGGGGAGCGATCTCCTACACTGGCCGTACACCACTGGTGATCGTCGAGGGGACACTGAATAGTGCACGGTACATCCAAACCGTCATCGAGCCCATCGTTCTACCATTCCTAGACCGGCAAGGGAACTTGCTGTTCCAACAGGACAATGCACGTCCGCATGTATCCCGTGCCACCCAACGTGCTCTAGAAGGTGTAAGTCAACTACCCTGGCCAGCAAGATCTCCGGATCTGTCCCCCATTGAGCATGTTTGGGACTGGATGAAGCGTCGTCTCACGCGGTCTGCACGTCCAGCACGAACGCTGGTCCAACTGAGGCGCCAGGTGGAAATGGCATGGCAAGCCGTTCCACAGGACTACATCCAGCATCTCTACGATCGTCTCCATGGGAGAATAGCAGCCTGCATTGCTGCGAAAGGTGGATATACACTGTACTAGTGCCGACATTGTGCATGCTCTGTTGCCTGTGTCTATGTGCCTGTGGTTCTGTCAGTGTGATCATGTGATGTATCTGACCCCAGGAATGTGTCAATAAAGTTTCCCCTTCCTGGGACAATGAATTCACGGTGTTCTTATTTCAATTTACAGGAGTGTATTACATAAATTTGTAAGGTTGTTAGCAAGAATCTCCACAAATACGAGACCGATTTACTTCGGACTTTTACTTGCTGCTCTGATAAACCATCAGGCAGACAAAGACGACATTTTTTTAAATATATGTAGTACATAAATAAATAATTAAAATATACAGCACTTTATAAAAATAAGTCGATGTTTAACTTTGTTAGAAGAACTCTCGGAAAGTTCTTGACCGATTTACTTCAGATTTTCAGAGTGACATTGCAGGCAGAAAAAGAAGAAAGTGTATGAGGATATTGCGTGTGTAGTTGAGTACGTAAAAGGAAATGAAAATCTAGAAGTCAGGCGGGTTTGGAATGCGGTTGTAGGCGATGGAACAGAAGAAAGTGTTGCGGAAGAGCGTGGGGTTGGCAGTAGGAATGAGAGAAAAGAAAGACTAATTGGTTTCTGCATAAATTTCGGCTACTAATAGCGAGTGCTCTGCTCAACAGGCACAAGAGGAAGAGGTATGTTTGAAAAAGGCCTGGACATAGGGGAAGATTGGAAGGTTCCAGCTTATTACACCCTGGTCGGGCATATATTCCAAAATCATATATAGAATTGTAAGGCGTACACTGGCATAGATTCCAAAATCATATATAGGATTGTAAGGCGTACTAGGAGCAGATATAGACTCGGATCACCATGTAGTAGTGATGAAGAGTAGGCTGAAGTTTAAGAGACTGATCTCGAAGAATCATTGCACAATGATGTGGGATGTGGAAGTACTACTGAATCAAGAGATACGCTTGAAGTTTTCTGTGGCTATAGACACAGCAATAAGGAATAACTCAGCAGGCATTTCGGTTGAAGAGGAATAGACATCGCTAAAAAAGAGCAATAACAGAAGTTGCCAAAGAAAAATATGGGTACAAAGAAGGTACCCATGGATACCAGAAGAAATACTTCAGTTACTCGATGAAAGAAGTACAGAAAAGTGCAGGGAAATCCGGAATACAGAGATACGAGTCTTTGGGAATGAAATAAATAGGGAGTACCGGAAAGATAATTCGAAATGGCTGTACGAAAAATGTGAAGAAATCGAAAAAGAAATAACTGCAAGCAGGGCTGAATAAGAATGTAGAAAAGTCAAAACACCTTTCGGTGTAGTTAAAAAGCAAGGGTGGAGCCGGACCAAGTGGCCGAGCGGTTCTAGTCCCTACAGTCTGGAACCGCGCGACCGCTATGGTCGCAGGTTCGAATCCTGCCTCGGGCATTGGTGTGTGTGATGTCCTTAGGTTGGTTAGGTTTAAGTAGTTCTAAGTTCTAGGGGACTGGTGACCACAGAAGTTAGGTCCCATAGTGCTCAGAGCTATTTGAACCCAAACAAGGGTGGTAACATTATGAGTGCAATGGGAGTTCCACTGCTAGATGCAGAGAAGAGAGCGGATTGATGGAAAAATTTTTCTAATGGAAGAAGAGGCAGGAGTCGACAGGGAAGACATAGTGGATCCAGTATTAGAATCAGAATTTAAAAGAGCCTTGGATCATATAAGGCAGAAAATAACATTCCATTGGAATTTCTAAATTATTGCGAGAAGCGGCAACAAAACGTCTTATCAAGTTGATTTCTAGGATTTTTGAGGCGGGACAGATATCACCAGACCTTCTGAAGAAGATTATACACGACTTCGAAGACAGCAGCAGCCGACAAGTGTGAGAATTATTACACAATCAGCTGAACAGCTCACGTATTCAAGCTGCTGACAAGAGTAATATACACATGAGTGGAAAAGAGAATATCTGTTCGAAGGCCTTCAGTTTGACTTTAAGCAAAGATAAAGGCGCTAGAGGGGTATATCTGACTTTGCGGTTGATAATGTAACCAACATAAAAAAAATAAAGACATGTTCACTATATTTCTCGAGCCGATAAAATCGTTCGACAGTGTGGCATAATGCAAGATGTGCAGTATTCTCAGATAAATGGGCGTAAGCTATAGGGGATGACGGGTAATACATGGGAACCAAATGGGAAGAGTAAGACTGGAAGACCAAGAACTAAGTGCTCTGTATAAAGAAAGTTTATGTCAGACGTGTAGTCTTTCGTCGCTACTACTCCATCCATACATCGAAGAGGCAATTATGGAAATAAAAGTGGGATTAAAATTCACGTTGAAAAGATATGAATTACAAGATTTGATGGTAGTGCTATCGTCATTCAAAAAGAAGAAGAATTACAGAATCTGCTGAATGGAATGCACAGGCTAATGAGTACAGAATATGGACTGAGAGTAAATCGAAGACAGACGAAAGTAATGAGAAGTAGCAGAAGTTAGAGCTGCGATACACTTAACACGAAGTATATGAAGTTAAGAAATTTTGTTATGTAGGCAACAGTATAACCCCTGACATACGGAGGAAGGAGGACATGTAAAGCAGATTAGCACTGGCAAAATAGGCATTCCTTGCCAGGTTAATTCTACTGGAATCTAACATAGGTATCAGTTTGAGAAGGAAACTTCTCTGAACGTGAGTTTGGAGCATAGCATTCTATGGTAGTTGAAAACGGATTGTGACCATGCGAGGTGGTGCAATGGTTAGCACAGTAGACTCGCTTTCATGAGGACGACGATTCAGAACTCGCGTCTGGCCATCCTGATTTAGATTTTCAGTCATTTCCCTACATCGCTTCAAGCAAACGCCGGGATGGTTCGTTTGAAAGGCCACGGCCGACTTCCTTCCCCATCCTTCTTTACTCCGATGGTGCCAGTGACATCGCTATTTGGCTCCCTACCCCAAATCAACCAACCAACCACAGACTCTGGCAAAACCGGAGCAGAAGAGACTAGAAGATTTTGACATTGGAGAATACCGACAATAAGAAGGGGTAGGATGAGAGGACGTTTGCCACAAAATCAGAGAATTATTTCTGCAGTACTGGACGAAGCTGCAGAGTGCGGTTCCAGACTGAAGCGCCTAGAACCGCTCGGCTACAGCGGCCGGCTGAGTGTGCCTCAGTACTAAATACTGTGACTTCTTTGTCAGTGCGAATACGTTCACAGTAAAATCTGGCCCCTTTGGAATACTCTTACGCGATGCTGGATACGTGGAATACTCTCCAAGTCAACCACAGAGTCTGAAGATAAGTAACGTTATTTGTGCAGCACCTCGCCTTACAGACTGCAGTCCACTGAATAAAATTTATGAACACTAAATTTAAGGTTCTTGTGAAGAGAAAGGAGGTGAGAAGAGGTATCTTATTAGTTACAGCAAGAGACGGAAATTTCTCGTTACTCGGAATTACGAAATGTTTCATATAAAAAGGTGTTTAATACGTTTCATTCCACAACTCTGTCACCATGACAACAGGGTGGATTTATATCACTCCCTCCTTTGGTCTACGTCTAAGTTTCCTCTAGATATCAATGTGTCACTAGTAGTGACACCATAATGTGACGCATCTCATTTCGAATTTGCTGTTTCGACTAATGTTTACCAAACACGTTTTCAAGAACTACATTGCCGTTTGACATTTTTCTTACTTTTTAAGCTGTATAAATCATGCATTAAGGTGCACAGTTGTGGCGTTGGTAAACGTGATGGATAATATTTCGCTTGGTTTTATGATTCCTGTTGAGACTGCAGTTATAATAAGTGCAGTCGAATTACACTGTACCGTATGTTTCCATGCCAACGGCCTTGGCACAGTGGTAATACCGATTTTCATCAGATCAACGAAGTGAAGCGCTGTCGGGTTGGTCTAGCACTTGAGTGGGTGACTATCAGGTCTGCCGAGAGCTGTTGGCAAGCGGGGTGCACTCAGCCCTTGTGAGGCAAACTGAGTAGCTGCTTGACTGAGATGTAGCGGGGAGAGTGGTGTTCTAACCGCATGCCTCTCCGTATCCGCATCCGGTGACGCCTGTGAGCTGAGGATGACACGGCGGCTGGTAGGTACCACTGGGCCTTCCTAGGCCTATTTCGACAGAGTATGTCACCATAGTGAAAATCATACCTGATTAAGGATACGAAGTTTTGACTTAAGAAGCTCTGCTGAAGATGTTTCGTTGAGCAAGAGGATGCAAGTGCTCCTTTTCTAAACAGACTGTTGAAAATAGAAATGAAGGATCCTCAGGTGAGTGACCACTAAAGATAATATTAACTATGATCTACCGACAGAGGGAAGGCGACTGGAGCTGGTAGAGTAGCACCGTGATTCTACACTGCGTGACAGAGATATGAGGTACCGCGAAAGTTTGGTCGATTGTTAGTGTAATTTCGTACACCTGCACACCATCAGCAGATATGTAAATGATCAGAGTTACAATTATCTGTGACAGGTAGTACGACCACCAAAGTGAAATACTGTTGATCGTGTGTAGTGTTACTACCACGCCTGGTAGTGAATATAAGAAATGTGAACAGCATCAGATATTGGGTGAAGCACACGGAAAGAACGCATATCTGTTTGAGACAAGGTTATCAGGGCCTGACAGAGTTTATAACTAGCCCCATTTTGGGTGTCTATTGGGTGCGCGAGTCAAATACTGCAATATCCCCGTTTGTGCGTCATTCTAATGTGACAGTAATGCCGTGTTTAACTGCATGGCAACGTGAGTACAGGGATATCGTTGCCAAGACTCTAGTCGAGTCCGTCAGACCACTACAAGGGAGTCCAACGTTGTACACCAAGTAAATCGTAACCTTTTCACATCTGGATCTGTCACCTGACATCATGTACAAGGTGCGCCGAAGTAACGACTCATTCTAATGAAAAACATGTTTAATGTGGAAAACACAAATCTGCAAAAATAAATGGTACAGGATGTTACACTATGTTTTGACGCACGCTAAAAGCAAGATAGAGTGATGATGACACCGTCTGTTAGTAGTGCGAAACGTCATCTTTCATTCTATGTACAGGTCAGTGATCATGTGTCACTGGTCAACTAACATCGTGTGTTGGCGGTGCAGTGCCATTTTCGCTATGGCGAGTCTGTCTTCACGTGCAACGTGCCTTTCGTAGGCATTTCAAGTCTTAGCCGCGATATGCAATTCCTGCTCTTGGAAAAATACTGCATTGGGTAAGGAACTCTTGTGCAACAGCCAGTGCATCGAATCGAAAGTCATGAGGCCGTCGGAAAACCGTCCGAACTCTGTAGCAGACCTGTGTCGTTATTTGAGTACGGGACTGTACTGCAACCGCCCAGAAAGCTTCCGACAGTCAAAAGAGCGAATTCAAGATAAAATTCCCACAATTCCTCCAGTAATTAAGAAACTGTCGAGTAAAATGGTTGTCGTTTGTTTGGTGCAGTAATTCGTTAATCAATAAGAATAAAATTGTACCTCGCGTAAAATTCCGATTAGTGTTATTCAAATTTGAAATCGTCATAGCGTTATGAAAAACCCTGTAAATATGAGGCATTAGAAATAATTAAAATTCAATTTGGCCAATGTGACTTTCACCCCAGGAGATCTTGACTCCACAGTAGCCCGTAACACATTCGGTAGTCGATCAGGGCCAGTGCTGCTAACCGCTGTAGCGGCACCACCGTTTATGACAGGGAAAGCTAGTTTTGTGCGATTTTCTCAGCACAAGTTACAGCCAGATGCGGGCCAGATTGCAGTAAGTTACGCTGACCAGCGGTTGTAAAGTGGAATGGAGGTAACAGGGCCGTCGAACTGCTGAAAAGAGTAAACGCAGTGGCATGCATGGCACAAGTTTCAGGCAGAAGGGCCCACTGGCGCAACACAGGTATTGTGTGTACATTATTCAGAGCGGCACATTAGCAAAACAGGGGAGCACAGCAGAGTATAAATAGGTACCGTTTTCTAACGAGAGTCATTCATGTGTGGCAGCTCTCCTGGGAAGCAGGGCATGTCACAACACTGGCTACACACAGCAGCAGATGGGGCACCAGTGTTCCAGTCCACGGCAGGGTTCGTACCCATCCAGCTAGTGGCGGGCCACTCAACAACTCGCTGCCGCCAGCTACGCCAGCGAGGAAGGACGCTGCAGGCCGCTTGGTGGCTCTAAATCGAGCAGCGCTGAGTCAGTGGGGAAGAAGACGGCTAGACAAGCTGCTGGCGCAGCCCTGACAATGCAACACTGCAAGGCCAACACACAGCAGTGCATTGCACTGGGTCGCTGGGGCGGTGGCCTCAACATTGCCGGACCCTGTGATGTGGACTGAGGTGAACGGGGCACTGTAGTGGAACCAAATAAATCATTTGGAGAGCTCGGATGAGTCTTAATACGGTTCCGTCTACATTTTCCCGCTACATTTGGTCATCCGTAGACACTGCATCCCAATTCCAATCAAGCAGCGGACACAGGGTGCTATTGATGTCAGCCTTTTACAAGGAGACTTTATGTAATTCCATATGAAAAAGTCTAAACGGCTAAGATTGGGCTAGTCTCGATCATAGAGAGCAAAATGGAGCAAAGCCCTGTTATACTGGTACAAAGAGGAATTTAGCTCCAGTAAAAACCAAGCATGTCAAGGTAATTAGTAACTGAAATCGTTTGCTCTGAAAAAAAGAGTGGGAGTTCGTACTATGTTGCAAGATTTTCTCTCTCATTCTTCCAACTCATGGGGATTGTGTCGACCCATATTCGGCAATTGTGACGACTCACTCATATATACAGAGGTAGGTTATCTACCAGGGTTTCATTTTTCATGGCCTCCAAAGGGTCAGCACACAATTCCATATGGCCGGTATAATCTTCCTCCTACATGTTATCCATTAGCTGCATGTGGTAAGCTGTCTTCTCCAGCGTAAAGTAAAGAGGACTTCAGTGGATTGTGAAATGTTCAGCTCACTTTATTCGACGACCCGGAAGTGCGTGGGTGCCTTACAAAGGTCTCATCAATGCTCCTGTCACGTCGTCAGATATGTGCTCAGATACGTTGGTCATTAAGCACACTTCCTCTTCATCTGATTTACCTGACAAGACGCCTGATATTGGTGCTCATTGGTGACTTTTGCTTTCGGGGCATCCTGTAATGGGCTTTCTTGCAACATTCTGTGCTATATCTCACCACTAGTTGGGGACTAGCAGCAGCTGTAAGAAGGAATTACTGTCCCATGCATAGACTGTCGTTAACACTAAACAAATGGCTGCGTTTGGAGGGGTGTTGTGACTGAGAAACACGGACTGTTGATGAACGACATAGCATTGTGTTCAGTGTTGAATGGCTCTACCTCGGATTTCTTTCGTCTGCGACTACGGCGGCGACATGAGCGAGAGTCCATTCTTCCAAGTGGTGTTACTCCTGGCGTTATGCTAAAGGGAGGCATCGCGTATAACTTCAGGTCACGGTTGGTAGTGACTGAGGCCACTCTGATGGGTAGACGGTTGTTCACGGACACCTTAGATTCTCCTTTTTCATGTGAAAGCATTGTGGAGCCTTTTCTCAACAGGACAATGATCGTCCACACATGGCATGTGTCTTTGTGAACTGACAATGTGATGACAAATGTTTTATCTCTCCAGAAGGGGTGCACTGATATGAACCCTGCTGGCAAATTAGAACTGTGTGCCAGAGCGGGACTCCTACTCGGGACCTTAGCTTTTTGCGGTCAAGTGCCCTACCGACAGAGCTACTGAAGCACAGGACCCACTACTCAGTATCACCGCTTTAGCCAGTACTTCATCTCCTACTGTCCATACTTCTGTTTCAAGCTGAGGTACAACTGTGCCTAGCAAGATCCCCAGATCAGCCCCATTTAGAATGTGTGTGGGAAGACCTCTAACGTTAACACCGCCCCAGGGTCAGCATACAGGATATCAAGGACCAATTACAACAGCTGTGGGTCATTTGGACTCAGGAGAAACCACAACAGCTTCATGGCACCCTTCACAGCATATATCCAGGACAGAGGGGAAGAGAGGGAGAGAGAGAGACGAGTGGGGCAGGTAATCCTGACACATTGACTCATATTGCCAAGTTATTTATAAATTGAACCCGATTTATTAGTAACTGAAATAACACCACATTCTCTCGCTACCCTTGAAGCTTCTATTGGTTTCCTCCTCCCTGCACCCCTTCTGGGTGCTTCGATTTTTTGTCAGGCAGTACATATAAGTCATTCAGAAGAACCTTCACTACTTGTGAGAGTGGTCAATCGTAGACAGCTGGAGCATTGAAACATTCCAAGCATTTGGGAAAAAGCGAAATGCATTATCGTTTTCACAAGGAGACATCAAAAAATACCATAAACTTAAATCGATCACGACAGTTTGTCGCATATTTTGGCGGTTATGTATTACCATTTTCGTATGAAAGTAACGAAATGCACGAAAATCGACACTTCGTTGAGCAACCGACAATAGACTCTCAATGCATACGAATGCTACATTTTGTGCATAAAAAGGTCTAAAAGCACATATTTCTTTATTAAAACTAAACTTCATCCTAACAGGTCTCGGGTGATCGTAACGGTACTGGCCGACCGCCGTGTCATCTTCAGCCTTTAGGCGTCACTGGATGCGGGTATGGAGGTGGCATGTGTTCAGCACACCGCTTTTCCAACGTTGTCAGTTTTAGTGAACGGAGCCGCTACTTCTCAATCAAGTAGCTTTCAGTTTGCCTCACAAGTGCACCCCGCTTCCTAACAGCACTTGGCGGACCAAACGGTCAGCGCTTAAATTCGGCGATCGGGAACCAGCGTTATCACTGCAGTAAGGTCGTCGGTATAATTCATTATTACATTTGTGATAAGTCAAAATAAAACAGCCACAATAATCATATGTTTTGAGCTACGCAGCGAAGCTATTTTCGTTGAAAGACATTTGAAAGTATTTTTACAGGCACACGCCGCTCTGACCTTCATCAGAAGCATAATAAGGAAATTTAGTTCTCCTAGCGAGGCAGCTTCCACAATACTTTTTTCTTCAATTCTGTAGTACTGTTTGTAAGTCACCAGTTGAGATTGATAGATGAAACACAGCATGCGTGAGAAGGTCAAGAGAGCTGCCAGTCAATCTCTAGTGGCAGTCGCTACAACAATTGCATTATGGATCACCTATTGTTGAAATTACGACGGGAAACGTTTCAAAATGAATTAGTCAACATATTGCTTCCACTGTCATATATCTCCGGAAATGTTTAAAGTGGAAAAATCTAGCTTATAAATGGTGTCATTACTCTTGCGTTCCTTTTGTATTTAGAGTGGGAAAACGGGCAGAAACGTTGAAGGAAAGCCCTATACCAAACATGGAAAGGGGATTTGTGGAATGCCAAGCTACACGTAGACGTAGACTACAGCTGCCCATTCACCACCGTCCACGGCTGTCCTTAACAGTACACTGCTGTTTTTTGGGTAGAGTCCGCCGTGTAAACTGCAGATTCAGGAAGGCGAACCACATTTTGTAATTTATGATATCAGCTACTGGAAGCCATGACGTTCACCGTGTTACTCGTTAAATATGCCTACCTTCTAGTATAAATCTTTCCTTTCCGATGTGACTCCCACGTTGCTAGAAGAATATATTAGCTCTTCACTTTCCCTGTTGCTCCCGACTTTTTTGTTGCTATTTAGCTATTTCTCATAGGAATCATCAGAATCTTTGACAGATAAACTATGCTTGTTGATCAGTGACGAAAAACATACCAATTAAAGCAGAGATCATATGGACCGACTCTTGTTACAGCATACTCCATTGCATCGTCATCCACTGTACTGTACTGAATATAACGAAAAAATGTTGCGTTCCTTACACAGGAGTACCGTTTTAAATCGTTTTAAGTGCAAAAATCAAATTTTGAAGAAGAAGCACAACACCAATCAGTGCTTTGCTAGGAAATCTTTCAAAAATTTTAAGAAGTGAGGTTGTGTTTGAAACGTATTCCTCGAAAAATAAAAAGTGAAATCAGTTTGCAAGTGTGTCCTTGAAATTTATGGGGAATGTGTTGGACTTAATATGCTTTGATCCAGTACTTCGTAAGATATACAAATAAAAGATTATTAATAAGGTACTTAAATATCTAATCTTTCACTTTGGCTATTATTATGGAATTAAATTATCTCATAATACCAAAATTAAGTTTTCACAAAAAATTCTGGTGTATAGTCTGTCACTAACTCATGTATATTCTGTCACAACTAACAATGAAAACCATTGGAATAAACGATAAATATATTCAAATTAATCATTTACATCTAATACAAAACGTGTTTCTGGAAAAATCTTCGATTTATAGAGCCTTCAGAATGGCAACAGTGTTTTTTTCTTCAAATTTGACACAGTCCTCCTTCTTATTTCAAGCAACCACAAGTTGGCTTAAAAACTCCTTTCACATTGTCAGTCACAACGGGAATGGCATTAAAGACGTTAGCATAAACATTTAAGTATCCTACGTTCTTCCAGTCATCCAAAAACCGTTTGCAGCATGAGTCGTCTTTGCTTCACTCACTCTAACGTATGTTGAAATTACTGATGATTGAGAAACAGGGCACATTGTTTTCACTTTCTTAGCATGGGGCTGAACATCTTGGATGGATGATTACAGTGGTGTGTTGGCACCATTTTTGTTCTGACCATGTCATTTTCATCTTTCGTTGACTTCTGTAACATAATTCGTGTCATGTCTTTGATACTACCCATCTTCTTAAAATGTTCACAGAATGCTTTGTAATCATCCACACGCCAACCTCCATATAAGGCGTTAACTAAACCTACAAATTTATAAATACGAGGCCTGTTCAGAAAGTAAGCTCCGATTGATTGCCAAATTGAAACCACAGTGAACATCAGAAATGTTTTACTTGTAACAATTAGCTACACCTTTCAGCTACTTCTCTACGTAGTCGCCGTTCTGACTTAGACTTTTGTCATAGCGTTGTACCAACTTTTCAAGAGCCTCATCATAGAAGGCAGCCGCCAGTGCTTTCCGCCAATTCTCCACGCTGGCCTACACCTCGTTGTCTGTGTCAAAATGTTGTCTTCAAAGACAGCGGTTCATATGACCAGAGATGAAACTCAGGGGGAGACAATTGCGGACTGTATTGTGGGTAATCTCACATTTCCATTTGAAAACGATGCAGGAGCATCTTCATTGCCCCTGCAGAATGCGGCTGAGAATTGTCTTGAAGAAGAAACAGCACGACAGTTATGTAATGTTAGCTGCATAGCTTCAGGCGAAATTTCTCACGAGGCCCTCGTACTTGGCGGCAGACACTATTTTCTAAACATCTTTACGCACTCACTGCGAGCTCAGAAATGAGAAGAGCGACGTGATGCTAACTGGGGCTATACTAGAGACACTACCCAACACATCTGTGCAAAGCTTTATCGGATTTTCATAGTCGTTTCCATTTCGCGACCGATCGGAGCTTACTTTCTGAACGCCCCTCGTACTATGGTAATTGATTGCGCGTTAGTATCTCAGAATTTTTCCGAAGGCTTTTTCTAAAACTCCAAAGACTCTGACAGCAGGAAAAAATGAGAGACCTTTTATTGGAAGAAACATGTTCTTAATCCGCTGAGGACCTCTTTTTTAATTAGAAAGAAAGTCGAAGCATGCGCCATTAGGAAGTCCTATTTTGCCCTCCACAGCCAACTACAAATATCCTCAAGATATCATTCTCAATAGACTAGTCAAATTTTTACACAAAATCGCTGAGACGTGGAGCAATCTTAACAGAACCTCTGTCAACTTAATTTTTTTTGGAGACAGGCAAGTGTGGATTTTTATTGTCCCTGTCTTTTACACAGAGAGTGTTATAGTATATTTGACGTGAATAATATGCCTCAATGACTAATTGATTTGGGAGGACCTGTATCTGTTGGATATCAAAGCGTAAGGTTGTTGATTTATGGGGCTTCTCTTTCGTAAGTTGATGAAAAGTTGTTGCCCTTAACCGATGAGCACCCAAGTAAGAATTTTTCCAGCTGTAGACAATCTATGAGACATTTTGAAGTAGTAGGTAGATGTAAATAAGGCAGGAGTTCCAACAACTCAGTTAAAATTTCAGCTGAATATTTTCTCAAAGAACAACTTTTTTACTTTTACTTCACTAGATACACTTGGATGGTACATTTTGAGCAACTTACTGATTGTCAGTTCTGAAGAAAGGTATTCTTCCCTGAATAAAGGCTTTCCCTACCATTTAGGCTCAACATAAAACTGTTAACCTTCCATCCCTTTGCTAAAAATTTCTTTATCTTGTGATCACACCCTCTGCATTCTTTACATCCTTCACAACCCATAACTGGTTTAGCTGTAGTATTTAGACGACTCAACCTGAATCCAAACCGATTTGCAAAAAATTTTGCACATGCTGTGGGATTAAGTGTGAGTGAGTAGTAACGACTCATTATAGCAGAGACCTGCATTATGTATTGCGGTTGCGGAGCTATAGATTCATAGTATAGCATAATTGGTTCGAGAATGTGTCAAAATGTTTAGCTTTCTTCTTGCATTGTTTGGATAAGGAAAGGATCCATTAAGGTTAGCCAAGAACAATACTATTAATCACTTAAAAGAAAAACCCGAATCGAGTGTCCGAAGTGTTGAACTGTTCCTGGGATAACGGGTTAGTCAGGACCCAAAGCCTGAAGTGACTGACATTCTGCTTACCAGGGTTAAATACACTGAAGCTCCAAAGAAACTAATATGGGCGTAAGTATTCAAATACGGAGATACGTTGACAAGCAGAATATCCCGCTGCCAAGGGTAACGCCAATAGAAGAAAACAAATCTCTGAGACTGTCGTTAGATCTGTTACAGCTGCTACAATGGCATGTTATCAAGAATTAAGTGAGTTTAAACGAGGTGTTATAGTCGCCGCACGAGCGATGGGACACATCATCTCCTAGGTAACGATGAAGTGGGAACTTTCAAAATGACTCAAAGGCTCTGAGCACTGTGGGACTTAACATTTGAGGACATCAGTCCCCTAGAACTTAGAATTACTTAAACCTAACTAACCTAAGCACATCACACACATCCATGCCCGTGGCAGGAATCGACCCTGCGACCTTAGCAGTGTCGCGGTTCCGGACTGAAGCGCCTAGAACCGCTCGTCCACCATGGCCAGCTGTGGGGACTTTCCCGTCAACTATTTCACGAGTCTACCTAGAATATCAGGGATCCGGTAGAAGATCAAATCTCCGACGTAGCTGTTGCCGGAAAAAGATACCACAAGAACAGGAACTACAGTTAACCGTTAACCGCAGCAGAAGTGCAATTCTTCCCAAATTGTAGCAGTTTTCGATGCTGGGCCATCAGGAAGTGCCAGCATGCGAGCCATTCAACGAAACATCATCGATATGGGCTTTCGGAGCCGAAGACCCACTCGTGTAACCTTGGTAACTGCACGACACAAAGCTTTGCGCCTCACCTGGGCCCGTCAACACTGCAATTGGACTGTTGATGACTGGAAACATATTTTCCGCTAGAACGAGTCTCGTTTCAAATTGTATCGAGCATATGCACGTGTACGGAAGTGGAGACAATTTCATGAATCCAATGACCCTGCTTGCCAGCAGGGGACTGTTCAAGCTGGTGGAGGCACTGTTATGGTGTGGAACGTGTGCAGTTGGAGTTATATGACACCCTTGATACGTCTAGATACAACTGTGATAGGTCATATGTACGAAAGCATCCTTGCTAATCACCTGCATCCATTTAGGTCCACTGTGAATTCTGACGGACTTGGGCAACTTCAGGAGGACAATGCGACACCCCACACGTCTCGAATCGGTACAGAATGGCTCCCGGAATACTCTTCTGACTATAAGCCCTTCCCCTGGCCACCAAATTCCCCAGACATGAATATACTGAGTATATGTGGGATGCCTCGCATCTTGCTGTTTTATACGAAAGTGATTTTTGTGGTTTGAAGTGAGGCCGGGTATAGGATATAAAAAGTTTATTTTAGGGGTTCTACCGGAGAGGCCGAGCGGTTCTAGGTGCTACAGTCTGGAGCCGCGCGACAGCTACGGTCGCAGATTCGATTCCTGTGTCGGGCCTGGATGTCTGTGATGTCCTTAGCTTAGTTAGGTTTAAGTAGTTCTAAGATGTAGGGGACTGATGACAGCAGTTAAGTACCATAGTGCTCAGAGAAATTTAAGGGGTTCTAGGACCCAGGATCTAGCGGAAAGAAAAAACAGGAAGAATTAAAGAATAATAATAAGGAGGTGAATATGAAAGAGAAAATATTAGAAAAGATAAAAAGACGGTAAGGGAAGATTTAAAGATTGAGCTAAACAAGGGACACGAACAGGCGAAAAGTATAGAGAAGTTTAATAATAAATATGACGAAGTTGATAGTAAAATTTAGCAGTAAAAGGAACAGTGGGTGAGTTGTGAGCACTTTCTGGTCAAATGAAAAGGATATAAGGGTCTCAAGAAATGTACATTAATGTAATGCTGCAAGACATTAAAGTAATTCCGTTCAATGATTGTAATAAGCAAATTAAAAATACAAATAACGACTTAGGGAATGTTCTAGGATCACGAGCACATAAGACCCAAACTCGGCCGTAAAGAAAATGAAACAAGTTAATCTCCGTGGTTCTAAGGTTAGTTTCTCAGAAAATAAAAGTAGTTGTCAGTGTGAGAATAGTTCTTGTAATGGAACTAATGTAACTTGAGGTCTGTGTAGTAAGGAAATGCTCGCGACAGTGGTGTAAATAATTCACCCGAGGGATAGATCTTATAATGAGAAAGTAGGTGAGAATTCTTCTGAAGACTATACGGAAAACGTAACTCTAAAATCGATTGAGAATTTCTGATGGTTACACAAATAGCTATAAACATTCTTTTGTGTTACTCAAAATTAGATGGTAAAGAGGTAATAATGAGTAAAAATAACAACCAAAGGGCCTTACGTGTATTATGAAAGTGTGAATATCATAGCAGATCCGCAAAAGCTATGCTTTTGTATAGAGTTAAGAGAAGGAGTAGGCTAGAGGTTATGGTTGTAGGTTCAGTGAAGTGTAGAGCTAGAATATATTTGAGCATTGGTATGACAGAATCCTCGTAGAAAGTTCATGGATGGTAGCAAAGCAAAGGGCCAGAGCAAAAGTCTTAGGTGTAGGGACGATCAGTTGTGGTTCGATGAAGAAAGCAGCAAATGTTTTTAGGATCTTCGTCAAAGACACGTGGCTCAGGCGAATAGAATCGTGCCAAATCTTAGTTATATAAGTTAATATATTATTTAGGATCATTATGTTATGAGCTTGAGCACTGTATGACAATTACGTAAACGTTTAAGCGACATTACTATACTTGACACAGTATGAATATATAGTGTAAAGAAGTCTGTAGATAGATATTATGATGCTTTCCTTTGTGGGCTTATAGTTTTCCTTTGAGTGTCAGTCTGAGATACGTAGTGGTGTCAGTTAAAATGGGCTTGATACGGATATATTAGTGGGAAGATTAATTAATCTAAATAACATAATAGGTTTGTTACCTATTGGAATTTGGGTTTTTTGGGGAAGGAGACCATACAGCGAGGTCATCGGTCTCATCGGATTACGGGAGCATGGGGAAGGAAGTCGGGAAATCGGCCATGCCCTTTCAAAGGCACCATCCCGGCATTTGCCTGGAGCGATTTTGGGAAAGCACGGAAAACCTAAATCATGATGGCCGGACGCGGGATTGAACCGTCGTCCTCCCGAATGCGAGTCCAGTGTTTAACCACTGCGCTAGCTCGCTCGGTTGTTACCTATTGGAGTGTGAGACTGAATAGTTCATGATCACTAATATAATTTACCTTTTTAGTCAATTCAAAAGGAACAAATAATGGTAATTAGTTAATGCATTTCAGCTATTTTAGAGGAGGCTTAGTAACTTAGCCCCATGCCGGCTTTCCCCCTCAATCATTTAAATAAATTAAATTCGAGGAGGCAGAGAAGGGAGCCTGCTTCTCTTTAAGGAATGTTAGTGAAAGACGACGGGTTTAGGAATTCACACAATGAAACGTAGAGTGGCTTTTGAAAGTTGCATGATGGCTACAAAGAGTTGAAAAATAAAAAATAAAATATCGAATCCACGATGCATTTCGACTGAGAAACCGAGCTATATAAAGTCTAGGATTTTCTCAACAGATTATGCTTCCATTTGTAGGAAGTATGCAAACCTGTATTGATGATGATATACCATGGTTACCTTCTTCTGCTGCTAAGTCTGAGGGAAAGAGTAATTAAATTGTCTCATTCATTTCTTAAATCAGTTCGTCGAAAATAAAAGTCATCCTCTACAAACTTTTAAAATAAAACAGATTTTAAACTAATGGGGAGTAACAGCTGATCCGTAATAATTTACGGCGAGGATGAAGCTCTGTAACGTGACAAAATTACGTCATAGACGTTACGGATGAAGTTGTCACCTCAATTTACTACGCAAATAATTTGCAGATAGGTTTATGGATAAAAATATTGCTGTTCTAAATTATTTCGTTACGGTTAAAAGTTGTTGTATATGTACTATTGCATAAAAGCACGTGAGGCGATAAGGACGCCGCTAATTTTGTTGTGGCGAGTATACTAATCCAACTCCAACCTCAGTTCCAGAAAAAATATTTAACGCCACTGTCTGAAGTTGCGACGGCTCATAACAATTTGAATTTGTTAAAAGTACTAAGAAAATTGTTCATTTACTCTTTTTTATGGTTCCTCATTAGTTTTGAAGGGTTTAATGGTTATTACAGTCTTGTACGGGGAAGGGCTTGGATCAGGTCTGACATGTCTGAACACAAAATGCACAGGGAAAGTCAGCGAAAGTTCAGCACGTTCATCCAAAGTCGTGGCGGTACAGATATTGCGTACTAATTTTGTAAAGGTTAACCAGAGATCCAAAGGGTTGGGTGCACTCTTGAGATTCGAATACTACTGGTATTAAACAGTAGGTAAGATCTTGTTCGGAACATTAATAACAGGTGGGCGTAGACAAATGACTTAATTTCTTCGGGATTTCGTCGAGAACGTACACTTCGTTCAGGTATTAAACGTTATTTGTGGATTTGTGTTGGTGGAATTATTAATGGTCGGGAAGTCCAATTTTGTGTTCTGATACATAGGAAAAGTGGTCTGGCCCAGGACTCTCTCATCGTGAAGAGTGGTACCTGACTGAACGCTGAAACTGGTTGCGTGGAAATTGCAGCGAGTGCGTAATGACGAATCGTTTAGGTATTGTAGAAAAGACTTGCAGCATTCACTGCGCTTGCGGAGGTATAGAATCGTAATAAAGCCTAAATGTTCTCAGAATTTTTCAAGATTTTCACTTGTTTTATTCCATCGTCTGGATTAAGTAAAGAACCATTAAAGCGACCACCGAGCAGTGCTATTAACCAATAAAGAGAAAAAAATCCGTAGCAAACCTTGGAAGTATTGAATAGCTCCTGGGAGAAAGAGGTAGGCAGGAGTCAACGCCCGAAGATGCTGAGACTTTGCCTACCAACGTTAAATTTAGGGGCAACGTGGTAGCGGCGTCGTTATCTCTTCTTGGGCGAACGCAGGCTGGTGCTCATCGCACTATTGTACTGGTTCTTCTAGAAATGTAATAAAACCCAAGGATACCGATTTCGTCAATTTGCCCCTGTAAAATATTACAAATTTTTGCAATCTATGAGATAAGAAAAATAAAAATAAGAACTGTACATTTAGTATTCTCAACTACAGTTAATAGGAAAGTGCAGTCAAAAGAAAAAGATTATTACTATTTTTATAGTGAGAATAATTTAAAAATAACAAAAATACACTATTGCAGTGATAGTTTTTGATCTCCACTGTTGAGAATGGGTTTTACGTAAATAATACCAGCGGAAAGAGATCAATGGGATAGCATAAGTACTGTTCTAATTACGACCGATAATAATATGTGGTATACTAGGTACCAACCAGACGAAGAATAATGTAGATCTTAGTTCACTAATAACTTAAACAGATGTCAAGAGATGTGTATATAATATATCGCTGACTGAGGTAAAATATATCTTTGATTCTCGTTGAGAACGTTATGGAGAAAAATACAGAGTAGATCTCCCCATTTTGGCGGAAACGGAAATAGTCAAGTAAATCGGTAAATTTAAAATTTGGGTATTGTTTTGTGTATTACCTTACGTTAAAGATTCAACGCGGAGTTTTTGTATGTGGTTTGAATACACAGTCAGAGGTATTAGTTCACAATTAGTGAAGTGTCTCCACTACCTGTCAAAGCTATTAATAAAATTTGATTTCCGCTGCAGGTATTCTATGTGCTCCTGACAAGGACTAACGAGCATAAATAAATGATGAAGGAGAAGACAGTCGTGTTTCAGTTCATCTTAAAGTCTGTATTTTTTGAGGCTCATAGCTTCATGAAATTGAAGTTACGCAGCTGCTTAAGTTAACCGAATAGTATTAAATCACTGGTTAATGTTTACTGTGTGAACTCACTCACATCAGAAAGTATTAATACCTTCTTAAATTGTGTGTTATCTAGCAATTACAGCGTGGGGTTATAATAAGTTTCCCTAGTTAACACGCTATAACACGAAAATAATTACCGTACGAGGACCAAACTTCGTAGCATCCATATTAAGAACATGGGGAAGAGCAACAACGCAGAATCGATTGAATTGAAACACTTTTAAAATGCTGCTACGTTACATCATACCACTACATACCGGTACCATTACTGTTACAAAAGGGGTCTTCAGCGTCGAAAAGAGTTTGAAAGGGCAGAAATGCATTCTGCACAGCAGAACAAAGCATGTCCATGGGTATGGTGACTGCCTCTGTTGACATGCTGCGCTTCAGATTAGCACATGTGTGGATGTTCCCGTGGTAAACCTTGTCCTTCAGGTAGAGCCACAACCAGAATTCACAAGGAGTAGGTCAGGAGATCGTGCCAGTCAAGCATTTTAAAACGATCGGCTGATAATTCGATTGTTTCCAAATGTGTTTCGGAGAAGCAGAGGAACTTCACGAGCGGTGTACGGTGAGGCCTCATCTTGCAAGATAAGTGATGAGTTCAATGTTTTCTCCCTCCCGTATGGCGGGTATTACATGCTGGCGAAGCATATTTCAGTAGCTCTGGACAGCACTCTGCACGTCTTTGGTCTTTGGGCGCCATCCCGTTCAAAAGAGAATTGGCCGATGATAAACATAGCCCTGAAGCCACACCATACGGTGAAAAAAATGGCTCTGAGCACTATGGGACTTAACATCTTAGGTCATCAGTCCCCTAGAACTTAGAACTACTTAAACCTAACTAACCTAAGGACATCACACAACACCCAGCCATCACGAGGCAGAGAAAATCCCTGACCCCGCCGGGAATCGAACCCGGGAACCCGGGCGTGGAAAGCGAGAACGGTACCGCACGACCACGAGATGCGGGCACCATACGGTGACAGGATTACTATAAAGAGGAGTGTTATGCACAGTGTCTGGAGATGAAGATTACTACACTCGGCAATTCTGTGTGTTCTCCTCACCCGTCACAGAAAAATGAGCTTCATCTGTGCATAGGGTGGTCCAGGGCCAGCCCTCGTCACCTTAAATCCTTGCGAGGAAGTGGAGAGCGAAGTCAACAAGTCATTGAGTGTCTTGTGGTGCAAGCTGCTGTACGATATGGATCTTGTACGGGTAACAGCTGAGAATGGTTCGAAGCATCTTCCGTACTGTGGACCACTGGATCTTCAACTGTTGTGATCGGGAGCTCTGATCAGCGTTGTCTGCCATAGGAACAACGATTTCATCAACCACCTGTGGTGCAGTTGGTCGTCGGCCTCTTCCTGGAACGACGCCCAGTTCTCCAGCTGATTCGAACTGCTTCATCCTGCTTTGCACAGCAGGTGGAGAATGAGGACCCCTCCGTAGTCCTTTCAGCTGCGTCTTTAGTCCCACAAGCTGATGTTGACACGTGAACAAGCGCACTGCGACTGGTCGGGTGTGTGAGACTACGAATTACGGTAACTGATCGTGGCAACTGGTGGCCATAGTTGGAACTTTACGGTGGCATTCTGACGCATGGAAATCATGGACCCCATACTCTGGACATTAATGCTACCTAGTTTGGTACTCGTATGGTAATTATTTTCCGTGCTACAACGTGTTAAATAGAGAAAGTTTAGTTGAAACCACCTGTTGTACAAGGTGTTTCCGTAAAGGAGTGCAAAAGTTTAACAGGTCGTAGAAGATCTCCACTCAAAAAATTGAACCTGGGATCACAGAAGCAGATAATAAGAATGAAATCACACTGTTGTGTACGACTTGATTTACATTACAGTTAACTGCAATTACTATCACTGACACACTGAACGTACTATTTGTACTGTATCTTAAAAAATGTGATGAAACAGAGCGGCTGTCAACCTCATTGCAAGCATGAAATCGGCGAAGATCTTCAAAATCGGGCGAGCGGGTGGTCCTCATATTGCCAGGTCACTCGTTTCTCCTTTCCTATGAGCCAGTCTCCCACATTCGTAGATCGACAGAAATAAACACTTCTCGTGACGGATGATGCCTGATAGGAAATCGTTTCCTGTGTAGCCTTTCAGCAGCAGGAGCGTTGCAACGTACTTCCTCATACACATGGTGCATGTCTGTGAGTTTAGCGAAACCGTACCTTTTCTCTGAATAGCACTGAGTAATAAATGGGTTTGTTGTTGATTCATAGCACGTTCTGTATTTGGACGATGTATATACGAAAAAAAAGAGCCGCCGTGAAGTGAAGTAAAATAACCAAAACTAGCATCGTCACTTCCTAGTGATCAGGCTCATTCTCCTTGTTTCCTTACAGGAAATAAAGAATGTACACGTAAATAAATAAACTTGTACTAATGTTAGTTGTAAATAAGCTGGAAAACAGTTATGCTAAACGAAGTGATAGACTACTTTACTTCCATATCTCCTTAAGCTGCCTCCTCCAACCCGAGGTTCCCTAGCACATTCTCTATGTCCTGTTACATTTCTACACCCTCTTACGGAAACGCCCTGTATATTGTGTTATGCTGATTCTGTAGGATGATTACGAGTTATAATTTATAGCCATCATTACAGAAAGCTTTGGTCTAACATTCAGTAGTCTATTTGATACGAACGAACACCAAGGACATAATCATAACGTACTGACAATATTTAAAATATTAGAACGGCAATCACTGACTATATTACCACATCAGACGCGTTGTGGCGAGGTTGTTTGTGCTGGTATTTAGAAACAATCTGTACTCGGAAGAAGGGACGTACATTTCATATTTCGTGTTTTACATAATGTCTCGATCCGTCACTGCATATCGTCGCATTGTTTGTTGAGAAACTACAAAGTAACTCTTCGTATACCACAATCGTTGAATGTAGGACTGTGTAGAGGGCACTACTGTAGCTTGGCAATAAGATGGGAAAGAAAAGTCTACTAAATTTGTGAGGATGGGTGGACGTATTTCATGATCTTAGTGAACATATATTGTTTGAACTGCGAGGACGAACTGTGTGGAGAATATGGAGATGGAAGGAAGTATCCACAGGCTGATAAATTCACGGCAGACTTGACGAAGGAGGAGATTCATTGAGACGCAGGAACTCAGAAGAAAATGAAGAAATGTTTCAATTAGAAACGAAAACAAAAAATTAACTATGTTTGTAGTGTACAATGAACTACGACTGTAGTTGATACTAAAAAAATTTCATTTGCATGTATTAGTGAAACCACATTTGAAACTATGAAATAGTATGAAAGCATGTTCATTGTAGAAATGTACAGGTAAGCTGTATCGCATGTCTACTGACAGTTTGTTAAACGCTTCTCTGGAAAAGCCTCTAATTAACTCTATACATGGCTACTGCTTTCGCCTACAGCCCTTCGTGCTTTGCAGTTGAAAGCTGTCTATTGCGCCGTTAGGTGTACGGATTTCCTTGCATCCACTAGACCATACGACTGTCTTAGTAGCAGAGAATAAATCTACTAAAACTTGACGCGTTATTCGGCAGATTGTTCACGTATGGAAGTTTTTATGACATCTTGTCTCCTGATGTTTGTATCATACAGTGATATAATTTTTTAGGTGCATTCAGTTTCATATATGTATATTGTCTGTATAATGTGTTGCGAATGTGTTGACGCTGCAGTTTTTCACGTATGTCATTGCTTTTGACGTCATATCTCCTGAACTGTGATAGAAGGCTGTTATATCCACAGTGATTGTTGCTTGACAGAAAGGGGTATGTGTGACACGTTCGGTTGAAATCTGTCCAGTGGATTAGTAATAGATGTGGATCATACACACAATCATATAAACATCCATTTTTATAATATGTATGGACACGAAGCCCAACTGTCCCTAAGCGTCGTAAAAAATGTAAGCTTGTAAGACACTGCAGTCAAAATATACGGCCATTTATATCACACATTTTCACAATGATAAACACACTCACGAAAACCTGTAGATGAACCGTTCATATATATAGTTAAGTTTGTACGGAACACTTAGAGCGTGACTACTTCTCTCACTTGTCAGGTTTCTTAAGCATATTCATAACGACCATGGTAAAACCAAATGTAAATTTTCGCATAACATTGCAGTGACTCCTGCGGTGTCCTGTGATCTGTTTGCCATTCTCTTCTGGAAGTACATCTTGAGTCTTTGATTACCATTCGTTTTTCGACATAAGTGTGTCACTCTCTGTAATTCGTGTTGATGTTATCGATAACTGCGTTCTATTATTATAGCGAGATCTGACCCGTTTCTCTTGGTCAGTCGTCTCGTTTACTCCCGCACCTTAGCGCACTATTGGTGCGCATACGAAACAGGTTTTCTGTTTACTTCATCGTCATCACCAGAAATTTTTCCTTAATGTTGCTTCTTTCATTATATTAACCGAGAGTTACGACATTACTAAACCCTCAACACTGTTTTATCAATTTACTTTTCTCCTTGTTTTCTATGATTACCGATAATCGAAATCCTGCATTTACGAGTACCACTTCATTTCACGTTATCGTAGAACCATGGTATATTGAAGGTTCCTATTCAAAGACCACATCTGCCGTGTCACTCGTGACACAGTCTTCCTTTCTCAGAAGACGTTTTACCTACTACGTATGTCACCTCTCTGCGTCAGTGAGGTTTTACTTGAGGCGAAATATCTCAACAACTTTGTTATACACTTTGACAGCTAGCGAATGCGGAACGACATGCTTCTTACTTTGTTTTATCTCTCCTTCAGCGGTTTGTTTGAAGTTCGGTACGTCAGTGGCACGTGTAAACACATCCACAGGTGGTCTTCGCTGAACACCTCCTGTTTTCTCTTAATCTGACACTGCATTTATTGATACAACGGTTGAAATCTGTTTTCCCAATTTAATCCGATCTGACTTATTGCTTCCGCTGCGTCTGCTAATAAATAAGCCAAAACCGACTTTTGTGCTCGTACAGGCTAAACAAACACGCCTCTGCGGGAGTCTCAGCTGCACTGACGAAAATAGATCGTGGGATCAGTGTAAGCAAAATGCGGATGCAGTTCCTTGGAAGCAGGTGCTCCACTGGTGCGTGAATCAGAACACGTTTCGTTAGTAATTTCTCAGCATAATGAGTGACGATTACGTATTTTGTAAAATCGAGATTATTACAGACTCAGACAGATGGTGTAGCTGGATCTGAGATCTATGACAGGAAAAGGTGTGTGGGCCCGTTTTTTTTTCAGAGCGGACATTTTAAAGTTGGTACTGTAAATCCTTGGCCCAACATGTGCCGTATACTGTGTACTGTGATCACTGTTGGTGACTAGAAGAAGAAAAGAAACACTTTTGATGGAAGAGGCAACATGTGGTGACAGATGTGCACAACTACTAGAAGGTAATGGGGGCGGGGGGGGGGGGGGCGGGTTCATCAAGGTAAAAATGATGTTATTCTGACTACGACAGTCATCAGACGATACTGACATGACACTGAAAGTCAATGAGTTGGTGGTTTACGTTACACTGAAGCAAACAAATGAGAAAATATAATGTCTGAAACGAAATCATATCAATGTTGGGCATTATGCATCTCCAAATAAATTCTGCAGGTTCTCTTTAAACTTAATCACTATAACAACAAATCCTGAACTTACCAATGGTTACCCTACATAAACCCTGCTAGAATCCTGACAATATTTACAAGGAATACGACCCATTCGTCCTGTCCCCGAGGTCGTTAACTGCTAAATTTCATTCCTTCAGCTCACCTCGCGTTATAGTTCCTCGGACTTAACACACGTTCAGAAATTAATTACGAAATCCAAATACGGATAGCATAAATGGAAACCCACAGCATAATAGAACCTGTAATATTTCCAGAATGCCTAACGTAAAGGCAAAACGAAAACCCCGGAATGCCGGGTTTATCAGCTAGTCTGGCATAAATTTTAATTTCATACCTGTACGTGTTCCTGAGACAAAGGTGTCTCAACAGACCAGAAAAGAGAGAGACGGACAACAAATGGAAAAAAAAACATTTTTTGTACGATATAATAGGATATTGACAGTTTCTGAATTTTTTTCCTGTACTTGTATTGTGAAACCTTGCTTTTTGCCAAATTTCATGATTGGTTTTGACGTGAGTATCAGAGTACTTATATGGCTATATCTTACGATCGCGCAGACTTATTAGCTTACACTCGTCACACAGCCAGGGACCGCAGAACTTAATGTTTAACTTGTATATCAACCGGGTACTTGAAGATGTTCATAAGAAAAAGTTCTTAGCAGTGATACTTTACGAGTTCTATTTTTACATACTGAGGTTTAAAACCCAATAAATAGTTTACTGTAACTAGTCATATTTATTATTCTTGCCACTATCTGTATTTCAGGATTAAAACTCTATCAGCGGATGAATTTGTGTCAGTTTATACGATATGGAAGGTTAGTACGTTAGAAATTATGGATAATCTGTGGTAATTTATGGATATTTATAAAACATTTGATGCTATGTGGCTGCTTCACCTGAACTGATGAACAGTAATATAAATTTAGACTGCCTTCAATGGGCCTCAACTGATAAACAGTAATATAAGTTTAGATAACATTCGGTGGTCATTAACTGCTTTTTAGACGTATTTACATCAAATAAACCGTCGTATTTACATCACATACGCTTTCTACAGGCACAACAAAGCAAGATAAAGTACTAGAAACAGAGATTGAAACGAACATTTTAATGATTATTTTTGTAATTATATTACATTGCTGTTGTTGTATGTGTCAGAGAGACAGAAACTAGACAGACAGACTGAGAGAGAGAGAGAGAGAGAGAGAGAGAGAGAGAGAGAGAGAGAGGGAGGGAGGGAGGGAGGAACAGAAAACAGTTCGACATTATAGAGCACCGGCCTATTAAGCATCACATCCCAGATGAATCTTAATTGTTACTATGGGTATGTCACCATTTAAGTCTCACTCAATTTGGGTGCATAGATCCTGAGAAATCAGTTCCCAGAACAATCACCTCTGGCCGTAATAACGGCATTAATACGCCTGGGCACTGAGTCAAACAGAGCTTGGATGGCGTGTACAGGTACAGCTGCACATGCAGCCTCAACACGATACCACAGTTCATCAAGAGTAGTGACTGGCGTATTGTGACGAGCCAGTTGCTTGGCCACCATTGACCAGACGTTTTCAATTGGTGATAGATCTGGAGAACGTGCTGGCCAGGGCAGCAGTCGAACATTTCCTGTATCCAGAGAGGCCCATACAGGACCTGCAACATGCGGTCGTGCATTATACTGCTGAAATGTAGGGTTTCGCAGGGATCGAATGAATGGGTCGCAACACATCTGAAATCTAACGTCCACTGTCCAAAGAGCCGTCAATGCGAACAAGAGATGACCGAGACGTGTAACCAAGGGCACCCCATACGTCAGTATGGCGATGACGAATACACGCTTCCAATCTGCGTTCACCGCGATGTCGCCAAACACGAATGTGACCATCATGATGCTGTAAACAGAACCTGGATTCATCCAAGAAATGATGTTTTGCCATTCGTGCACCCAGGTTCGTCGTTGAGTACACCATCGCGGGCGCACCACCCTGTGATGCAGCGTCAAGGGTAACCGTAGCCATGGTCTCCGAGCTGATAGTCCATGCTGTTGCAAACGTCGACGAACTGTTCGTGCAGATGATTGTTGCCTTGCAAACGTCCCCATCTGTTGACTCAGGGATCCACACGTGGCTACACGATCCGTTATAGCCATGCGGATAAGATGTCTGTCATGTCAACTGCTAGTGATACGAGGCCGTTGGGATCCAGCACGGCATTCCGTATTATCCTCCTGATCCCACCGATTCCATATTGTGCCAACAGTCATTGGATCTCGACCAAAGCTAGCAACAATGTCGCGATACGATAAACCGCAATCGCGATAGGCTACAATCCGACCTTTATCGAAGTCGGAAACGCGATGGTACGCATTTCTCCTCCTTACACGAGGCATCACAACAACGTTTCACCAGGCAACGCCGGTCAACTGCTGTTTGTGTATGAGAAATCGGTTGGAAACTTTCCTCATGTCAGCACGTTGCATGTGTCGCCACCGGCGCCAACCTTGTGTGAATGCTCTTAAAAGCTAATCATTTGCATATCCCAGCATCTTCTTCCTGTCGGTTAAATTTCGCGTCTCTAGCACGTTATCTTCATGGTGTAGCAATTTTAGTGGCCAGTAGTGTACATACTGATGAGGTGATCCTGGTCGAGAGATTCCTGATTTTGTGTGTGTGTGTGTGTGTGTGTGTGTGTGTGTGTGTGCGTGTGTGTGTGTTTTCGGTAGTTTAGTTTGAAGGTAATAAGAAAATCAAAGTCTCGTACATAGGACACGTGGATCTAGAAAACGAGTTTGACAATGTACAGTGACGTAAGATGTAAGAAATTCACAGAATAATAGGAGTCATCTTAACTGAGAGGCATGTATTATGCAATACGTAAAGAATCCAGGAGCGAATAATAGGAAGTGAAGGTCAAGGACAAAGTGCGGGTATTAATAAGGATGGCAGACGGAAATGCCGTCTTTCCCCCACCTCCCTCCCTCTCCCCATAGTCCGTTCCCCAATTGTTCAGCCTACAAGTCGTAAATGCAATGACGGAAATAGAAGACAAGTGCAAGAGTAGGAATGAAATTAAGGGTGAAGAGATGTCAGTCATAAGATTTGTTGGTAGCATTCATATCCTCAGTGAAGGCGAACGAGAATTAAGGACTTTCTAAATCAAATGAGTGATCTAATTAGTACAGAATATCGATTGAGAGTTAACCGTAGAAAGGCGAATATAAAGAGTATTAGCGGAAATGAGATTAGCGGTAAATTTAACAACAATATTGAAGTCCACGAAGTAGATAAAGTTAAGGAATTCAACTTGGAAGGGAATTAATATATGATTTACGAAGCAAGGAGATGAAAAGCACACTATCACAGGGAAAGAGGGCATTCGCGCAAGAAATAAATCTCCTCTTGTCAAACACGGGCCTTAATTTATGGAACAATGTATTGACAATGTACGTTAGAAGTACAACACTGTACGCACGGACATTTTGAAAAGCGGATAATATGAGAATCAAAGTTCCTGATATGTGGTGCCACAGAAGCGTGTTGAAAATTACGTGGGCTGGCAAGCCTTTGGTAGCTGCTAGGGCCGAGCGCCCTGCCAGTACGGCCGGCTATCGGACGTGAACCTATTCCGCGCCTGGCCGGCAGACG
Source organism: Schistocerca americana (assembly GCF_021461395.2). Classification (NCBI taxonomy): domain Eukaryota; kingdom Metazoa; phylum Arthropoda; class Insecta; order Orthoptera; family Acrididae; genus Schistocerca; species Schistocerca americana. The sequence continues at coordinate 187,740,166 of NC_060122.1, forward strand.
GCTGACAAAGCCTGATGACCACTCTAGGCTACGGTTATTGTAGGCCATTCGCACGTTCTTGCACACATAGAACCACTCCGCAATAATATTATTTTTAAATCGGTAGCACACTGTGCAGTATCAGTGGTTACAGCTTACGCTAACTTCGAAGGAGAACATCGAAAGTGAGATCGTTGTTCTAATTTGGAAAGGGAACGATATATCTGACGTCCAAAAGGGCACTAGAATTGGTTTTTAGGGCCAAGGTGGAAGCATTTCTTAAACGCCTAAGTCTGTAAACAATTGGTGTGCCATCGTGGTTAAAGTATACCGGGCATGGAAAAATAGTGCTATCCATAATTGGCAACGTGTAACTGTGGTGGGCCACAGGCGGTAGATAAATTGTATACGGACCGATAGACGAGCAACTGTGCTGCAGCTGACTTCTCAAAAGAAACAAGGAGCTACCAACGCTCTCTCCACAACGACCGTTCAGCATACGACGATACTTATGCCCTTCCGCAGAGGGGACCTGACCCTTGCTTGTATGTTGACTGCTGTTGGTTGGTTCCGAAGGCTCAAATTTGTGCTCCAGTAATGCAACTACGTCCCCCCCTTCAGTGGTTTCAGATGGTCTTTACGGATGACATGACTGTTGGCGACTACAGCAAGAAATGGCTGGAAGCAGACGTCCTGCAACAATCGTCGGATGGTTCCAGGCTGGGGGAAGGGAGCGTTGCTGTCTACGGAATGCTTTCGTTGCATTCGCTACGTGATCATTCAAGCAGGTGTACTGGATCAACCCAGCAGTGCATCTATCCTTTGGGACCATGCCCACCAGTACATGTAGTTCATTTTTCCTATGCACGATGACATCAACTAGCAGGACAATCTAACGAGTCGAACAGCTTGCAGCGTAGGTGAGTGTTTCGGAGAGTACCAGGATGGATGCATCGTTCTCCTCTGGCCATCAAACCCCACAGATTGAAACCCAATTTAGAATCTATGGGACCTATGGGACCATCCCGATCGGGCTGTACGCACCATATATTCTGAACCGAGAAATTTAGCCCTGCTGGCCACGGCACTAGAGGCGACATGGCTCCACATCCCTCTCGCGCAGCAGTCTGATGGCTGGAAATTCCTGGTTTCCTGCTGTGATCGAAGTATTAGCCTGTTGGCTTCGCCTTCGAGCTTGGCTTGTACTGGAAAGGTTTGTGATACATATCTGTTAAGGTTGTCATGACTATTAACTGCGGTAATGGTGATTTTTTTTTTTTTTTTAATATAGTTGGAGACGAGACAGAATGATGATGATGTGCATGAGTGTGAGTTGGTGTTGGATGAGGTGTGGAGATGATTGTGGAGATAGAGAGAGAGAGACAGAGACAAATACATTTCAGTTATTGGTGGTACATTTACAATCATATTACCCATGTGTGCTAGTTCCCCCAAAAGTATTACGTCTAGTCATATGACACATCCATATTTATTGTGTCTATAATCTATGATTAAGTAGGTAGAGAGACAAAATTACTAGGTTGCTCTAGGTTATTATAGTGTAGTTTAGTATATATATCTTAATCTAGTCTTAGTGTTACATTTCTTCACTACGTCTGATAGCTGATTAACTATATATATATATATATATTTTTTTTTTGTTAATTTCTTATATAATTCTTCTTTTTGTGTGTGTTTTGGTTTTTTTTTATACTTCCTTTCACTCTGGGGGATACTTAGCTAAATATTATGTTATGTGGTGTTCTATTAT